>NC_134279.1:36186628-36496906 GCF_949628215.1 Phalacrocorax aristotelis | reverse complement strand
TATGTGCTGTCAGCAGCTATGTGTAACAATGGGGCCATATATTGTAATCTCGGTGTCAGGATTTGTTTTCCTTGCTTCATTTCTCTGGCCATCAGGAATGTACACCATCTCTATTCTGATTAGCAAGAGGGTTTGCACAGCCTTGTGGGAGAGACGGGAACAAGCACAGCATTAACTGGCAGCTGGAGATAGAGAGTGGAGTAGGAACACTGATTTAGTGGAATTATGTAGAGTGTAAATCAAAGCACAATTGGGACCCAAGGGATTAATTAAATCCTGGAATATATATCCTGAAATATATCTCCTGAACTTTAAGTCTTATTGAAATAAAAAAGAAAGGATTCCTTATACCTAGAGCCCAGTTAACTCCCATTTAGCTCCATATTCTAAAAATCCACTCTATCAGGTTTATAAGCTCCTTTAGTGTTATAAGATTTCAAAGATTTGAAGACATTAAACTAATGGCTTCAAATGGAATTTGCAAGCAGCATAATTCACTGTTGATTACTGCTAACCTTTCAAAAGTCCAAACAGGCACAACCTTTCTCATATGTTCTCCTATCTTCTCATACCAATATCAGTTTTGCCTAAGTACTAGCCCAGAAAGCCTCTGTAGGTAGAGATTTAATGAATTGTTCCAAATAGTTTTGAGAAACTATTTTTAATCTGCTGAAAGATTTTAAACCATAGTTCTGTCACCTCATTTCATTCTACATCCTGCCTATGCCCTGAGGGTTGTCTGCCTTAGGATAACATAAACTTCTGGGGACATGTCAAGATGAAGACTATTGAGTAAGCATCAAATGTGCTTATTCATGACTGTTCCTCCACAAAGAAATGCACTGCCCGGAAGCAACGTAATACTGGTATTTGAAGCACAGTAGTTATACCCTCTGTATCAGTAAAACTAAACATCCCAGCTGGGTCACCACATCGGGCAGTTCTGCTGTTCTCAGTATCAGGGCTATTACCAGGGTGTCTTGGCCATTCTCCGTTACCAGAGGAGATACACAAAGAGTTCCATCTGAGAACAGACCCTTGACTTTAGCTACAAAATTGCTAACAAAGATATTGCAAACTCTAGCACTGTATAAGAACCTTGGAATTCATGGGTGAGTTTATAACTGGGGAACATTGCTCTGAGACTTTAAAAAAAATGCACTAATTTAGTCACAAATTACTCCTCAGTTTACCAAATGTAGATAACTGGCTACTGAAACACTGGGATAAAGTTCAGTGCTTCACACAAATTAAATTGCCAGTCTGTAAGTACCAATGCATGAACTGATTGCAGTTCATCATCGTCTGCTGCAACAGAGAGCCAAAAAACAAGGCAGCTGTAAAGAGATGGTAATGTGGCCATGCCATTTATCTACTAGAAGATCTTTGTTAATGATTCTAATTTTCTTTAAGTAGTTCTTGTAATTAACCCTAAATATCTGCTAGAAGCAGAAAATACACAGATCTACTGTCTGCCAACCCTACTGCTCGCATGCAGAAGATCATGATATAATAATCTGAGATTTTTAAGTTTCCTTGTAGTCTTAAAATTGATTTTTCAGGAGCCTATCTGTGTCTGAGCTTAAAATTAAGTCTTTTCTTTCTGCCATCAGGTATTTGTAACCTAAGTGAACAATGCAACAAATGAAATGGAAATTCTGCCAGGTGTGCATGCTAATAGCTCTTTTCTGGGTACCTCCACTAAGCAGTACAGTTCTTACCCAAAGTCCTCCACTGTGCACATAAAACCAGGGAGGACTTTTTAGGGAAAGACACCATGATACCAGCTTAAGAAAAGGTAGTAACAATATAATTAAGTAGTTAATGAAATGCCCACACCCTGAATATTATTTGGCAATAGTCTTTCACTCAGTTCTCGTCCTATCATAATGCATATGTCTCTTTTAGTACAGGACTTTTCCCCGAGGGCACACCATTGTGACAGCTTGATGGCTAGGGTGAACATCAGTGAGCCTTTCTGCAGCCCATGGCTGAGTACTCACTGGTTATCTTCTGATGCATATTATCAGCCAGGTCAAGTGATTTCTGTGCTACAGCAGCTGATTTATACTGAGATCCACGCTATAGTCCACTTTGTTGCTGTCCCTCCAGCTTGAGCAAAGTTTCTCTGTTAAAAGTCTCTGTATAGCATCTTTGCAGCCTCAGTGAGGAAGGTCCTACTGCATGTTGAACCTCTGAGCAAAATCCTTGATGTGTTGACTGCCTCTTTTCCACCCCTCTTGTTCCTCCCTCCCTCCTATCTTCCTCCCCTCCTCAGCCACACGCTTGATTCCCCAACCAATATGACCACTGTGTGTGTTTTTGGCAAGGCCCTAAAGTGTCACTGGTGACTTCAAAAGCATGTTCAAATTTATTTTCTCTGGCTTTACTTATTCTTGACCATCAGGAGTATTTAGAAAGGTATACCATGCCCTCTTCTGTGTCAATTTTCTTATCTTTAAATGCATGGGATCCCCATGATATGAAGCTTTACCCTGGTCCATGTTCTAAGATTCCCAGAAGGCAGTTAAACCTCCAGCTTCTGTTCTTTTTAGTGGATGCTTAGGAAACTCAGCAACACATATGATGGAGATAAACAGGGAAAGCTGACATTGAGGGTGATTCTATCCTTTTTACCCAGAACATTAACAAAAGTGTTTCCCGAGAACTGATAGCTTCTATCTTACATGTTGAATAAAATAATAATACCAAAACTGAGCTCTTGTTTCTCAACTGTCCATCCTCTTAACCTTTATAATGTGGCTGACATATGGCATTCCTGAACACAGAAAAATCATAAAAATACTTTTCAAAGCCAGACTGAAAATCTTTTATAAGAAATTTTCTTGAGACTGCAGCAAATGATTACAGGTATTAGACTGTCTCTACCATCGTGTGTTTCCCCAGCGGTGCAAATCAGCAGAGCATCACTGATTTGAAAGTAAACCGACTGCTGTAAGCCATCTGCATTTTTTGCCAGATAATTTTAGAAACAGGAGAAAAGAAGAGAGCATTCAAAACAAAGGGCCTTCTCTTGCAAGTCACTGGTTAACCCCTCACCTTACATCCATCACATTCCCTATCAACTTCAACCCCTATATCTTTCAAAACTGGACACTTTCCACAGAAGTCAGATTTCTAGCACCACAAAAAATAAATCAGGTACCTGCTGAAGTCCTTCAGGTTCTAGATAGCTTTATAGCAAAAATTAATAAGGACAGCAAAAATCCATAGTGTTTTCAGTTTGCTTCTTAAAATTTCTCCCGTTTTGTAATTATGGCTGTCCTTGTGGGTTTTCTTTTGGAAGGGAAAAAGTTGGAAGGACAGTTGTTTTCTTCCCCAGGAGTGATTAAAGCACCACTTTCCTTCCTTGGGGTGGCAGGGAGTTGGCTTCTGATTGTGGAAGGCCAAGTTTGATTCCCCCTTTGGATATACAAGCTTTATTTTTTGAATGGCTCAGAATTGAGCTATCAGAGTACCAGCTCCAAGCTAGGGTTTGGGTTTAATGACTCTGCCACACTCTTTGGCCTAGAAGGTCTGGGAGCGTGGGACAAATTCAAGACCTGAAATTGAATCCCTTCTGGGAAAGTGCATTGTGCTAACTCAAAGAGACTCCTGGGACAATCCACTTTAAATAGCATTTGTTTCTAAGTGCGATAGTTCATGTGAAAATGCATGCAGCACTGGTTCTTACAAAAGTTTTACCTCAGATTGTACTCTGCATAAAGAACAGTCTCAAGCAGTTGCTGGATTTGCAGGATGTGGACAGGAAGAATAAGGAGGGAGCAAAAGTTCAGCAGTTCTAGTATGTAGGTATAGAAGCTGGATTTTCATTGTCTCCCAGTTCTCCCTCTCTCATTTGGGGATATATAGGGGAATGCATGGGAGAAAGCAATGCTGTAGCTTCCCAGAACACCGCAGCTGAAGCTTGCCAGACACATGGTGACCATCAGAAGGTTGCAGAGATTAGCCTAGCTATATAAATAAACATGGCTGAATTCTGCCCCAACAAAAAATTGTTTGCTCTGTGTGACTCTGCTGCACGGAGCATGCTTAGGTCAGTGCTGCATGAAAAAGAAAGAGGAAGAGATTGGATTGAAAACTTTCCCATATTGCAAAATCCAGGGAGAGAGAGTGTTTGACTGGCTTCTATTTTACTATAAGGGGCAGGAAGAGTACAAAGAACACCTCCCCCAAGGGTCTATCTGAGGTGGGGTTTTTGCACTTTCTGTTCTATGCTGGGCTTTTATGCAGGGTTCACCACAGGGATAACAGACTAAATGCTAAGGTCAGTCCCTGTGAGGGAGACCTGCCTCCTGAATTGTTCTCAGCAGTGAGTAGGACAACAGAGCCAGTGAGTAGGAGAGTTACTGGGAACTAAATGAATACGTTGTTTGCTCTTTTTTCCATTCCCTCATTTTTTTTACTTGAACATTGTTTGCAGATGAATGTGGCTCAGCTGAAATATATTCACAGCCATTCTAGCATCTTTCAGGAGAACTCCTTGACTGGGAATAGCATCCGTGAGCCTGCGAGCCTTTGTATCTTGGTATCAAGTGCCTGTCTTCTTGCTGCTTGTAGACGTGGAACACAAGAGGAGAGAAGCAACCTTGTACTTCATTAGGAAAGACACTGAAGAGTAAATCCTGAACCTTGACTGATGTTTTGTTCTCCACACCTCTCTTTAATTTAGGGACACTCCCAGTGCAGGTTGTGTTTTGCTCTTGTGCTTTATGGCCAGTGGGCACATTCAATACTGCTCCAGGGATTACTATGAGGCTAGCCAAGGGACTCCATATAAACTGGTTCATCTGCTGAAAGCAGTAAAGCGATAGTAGCATGGGGCTGTTTACCTGTGGTGGTGCAGAGTCATACTGACACAATTCTTCCAGTTTCAGGACAGAAAACAGTATCTCAGAATGCATTAGAGCACTGAAAGCTACTTTGAATTAGATCAAAGAGATTGCCCAAGCAGAACAGGAGAAAATACTGTTTCTGGAATCTGTGCTAACTGGCGTGGATCAAGCTGAAAAGTCTCTGTGTAGTGCCACATTTTATTAGAGAGATGCACTTTTTGTGCCATAAAAATGAACCAGCTTCTTCAGAGCTAAGTTTATGCACTTACAAGACATTCCATTGTAAAACTGAGATCTATCCTAAATCGCTCTTTCAGACTACCTGGTAGTGCATTTGAGGCCATTATTCTGAAGTAGTCTACACTAGCAGGCCCTAGACTCCCCCATTCTGGAGGATGATTTCAAATGTGCATCTCCTTTCGTTTCATTGTCATATGAAGTAGCCTCAGCAATAGGGAATGTGCAGATAAACATGTATTCCAACATAGGGAACCATAGCAACAATAGCTACAGTAAGACTGGAGACAACTCTCTAATAGAAGATATGAAATAACAATATTCTGAGTCTACTGCAAGTTGCTGAATGCCAGGTTCAAGACAGCTCCACTCTGGCTTATCGTTTTTTATAGAAAAATATTGGAAATGTCATTGCCCTATTTAAAATCTGCCCCCTGATAGAAGAGTGTATATATCTTGTATGGCTGCCTCTATACAGACATATTGTTGGATTTTATTTTGACAGCAGAGAGAAAGGCTTCACTGCAAAGACCTGGTTTTATGACTATTTAGGATTGCTCCTTGCTAGGGCTACGGTATCATTTTCTGTGTAGATCTTCATGACAATAAGGTAGTGTCTAGAAAGATGCCTAGAAGGGGTAGGAGAAAGACGAGTAGCAAGTTCTGCTAAACCCAAAAAGAGTAGTATGCTAGACCAGCTCCACTGCTTCCTGTGATCATGGCTCCCATGGCTCATTTAGGTTGCATAAAAACTACATGACATACTGCATTTTCTTTTATATACCTGTCCTACAGCAGCACAACGTAACGGTATGGTTAGTTTAGGTTGTCGGTGGGATTTCCTGTCCTTTGTGGCACAGGCCTTCCCTTCCCTACCTCACACACATCCACAAAGGTCACACAATGTGCATCTAATCCAGCTGCACAACACTGGCTATGGTTGTGAAAATGGAAGGGTATTGAAGCGATGTCCTCATACTGGAATATCCTGAGACAGGCGCTTTCTAGCTTGAGACTCCCACGACTGAGAGCAATTGAAAAGTATGCTGTTACCTCTGCCAGCTAATCTCAGTGGTCTCAACATCATCCTGTACGAGTGATTGATGTGGCACAGATTTTCAGTTAACAATGTTACGTTATGTGTAATCTTTGCTCATTATGTGTGAGGGCTTATCCTAAACCCAATAAATTGTCAACAGTAACATCTCTCCTAAAGTTAAATATTACTCTCTAAAAAAAAATTCCTTTTTTAATCTTGGACTATGGTGCGTATTAATTTTGCCATCGTGTACACCCGTCGCTACTATTGTGATCAATAAGTAACAACTCTGTTCATTGTTCATTAACTAACCCTTTCAAGTTCCCAGATAAATAGAAACAAAGAGGTTTTCAGACTGTTTCACTCCAGGCACCTTTTTCTTGTATTCTTAGAGTTAATGGATGCATTGATAGAGGCCGAAAATTTCATATGAAGCAACTTGCTAGCCTGCTGTTTCAAACCGTACCCTCATAAAAGGAACTATTACCTTCAACTTTCCCCAACTTCTACCATTAATACAATCTTTGTTTCTTGTCACTGCATCCTTTCCAATTCATTGCAGTCACCAGAAGCTAATACTACCTTTCTGATCATGACTGCCCCCCACTATTATTTATGATTTCTACGCTTTGACAGGATAAGCAGCATTTTGTGCTATTCAAAAGCAGGCATGAATACATTACTATCCAACACTTGCAGAACAGCAGCAAAGTGTTTATATCTTCAGGAGTAAAACTTTGTAACTTGTTGATTGGTTTAGGTCTCTCTTTTATACAAGTTACTTGTATAAGGATTTAGAACTGTATAAAATAATTAGCTTAAAATCAAAATGTTTCCCCGGGGGAGTCTGCCATATCAAATATTACTTAACAGGGATGTTAATGACTCACTTAACTCTGATGTTCAGCTCCTTAAATGAAGGAAACAGCAAAAGCATAGTAAGAATAATATTGTTGTTAATAAAGTTAGCAACTTCATATATAAATTTTAAATCCCCCTGCATTACTAAAATGCCAGTGAACTCTGGTCCTCAGGCTAGACGTAGCAATAAAATTTAACAGACTGCAAGCATGCAAAATGTTTTATATAACCCACAAATTTTAAAAATGATTGATAGGTTTTGAAAAGAGACACACTGTTCCTGAAGTCTAAACTTTTTCCAGTAATTACCACTAGGAAGGGATGACTAATTACAGTACTTTCTATGCTACATGATATACATAGCAGACAAATACACTGAAGAGTTTTGATTTAGGTGTTCTCCATTTGGTAGAAGGAGTTCACCTATTTTTGGAAAAAGACCTATGTGCCTGAAGGCTGTAGGCTGATGAAAGTCTTCGTACTGTGCTTTGTAGAATCAAAACATTTTCTGATGCTGCTGAAAGTCAAAGTCAAAGCTTTTGAATTCAATACAATATGCACAATTACTCAAAGTACAATTACATTATTATTATTAAAATTGCCATCCCTTTAGTTCAGCACTGCAAATGGTTGACATGCAAAACAGCATAGATTCTCATAACAGAATAGATACGTAACTTTCAGCAGCGGTTAAACGCAGCAAGATTCTTGAGATTTCTGTTGCCTTCATAACTTCATTCTCTTAAGCAGCCATCTCTTTTTCAAGAATATTGATAATTTGAAAAATATTTGTAGAAGCCTATTCCATGCTCATAAATTAATTTCATGCTTACCTAAAAGAGAGGGAAGCCTATTGAAATCAGTCAGTGATTAATACGTAGTGTGAGGGAAAGGGAGTAATTCCACTGCCTCACCAATTCTCTATACATGTGGAAAGTGCTTTGTTGATTTAGCTGTCCCTGAGAAGTATGTTAGGAATCACGGTGTCAGACTTTGTAAAGTAAAGGAGTGACAACTAAGATCAGAAGCAAGGCTTTTTCAAATGGGCCAAAGAAGTGCAGACCCTTACTTGAAGAAAACCAACGTCCCTTAAGCTACCTGGAAAAATTTGGCCCTTCCTAGGCTTCTGACAGATTCTTATCCCAGAAAACAGACTTATAACTCTTCAGTTCAAAATTAGCTGACATGACTGATGCCAGACAGCAAAAAGGGTGAGCTTGAAACCCTCCTTCAAAACATGGCCAACAGAAAACTTAGGTTCCCTACTAGAGCTTGGATAAGATTATTGCTATTTGCTTTTGGATAAGAGGAAGACATATGACATTATATCTGTTCCTGAGCACAGCATTTAGCACTTCTTATCTATGAACTATTTCACCTCCTGGAGCCTTGCTGTGATGAAAGCAGCGTGTCTGGGCCTGGGAATACCTCCACATATAACTGCACATTTTACTTTTGGAGTTTAGAGGCCAAAAGTGCCTGGTGGCCCCACTGGCTGCATTCACCAAAATTTCCTGTAGAAGGTTTTACAGTCTTGAGCTGAGCTGGCACCTACAGAAACACTGGTCGGGGGATATGTCAATAAGAGAAAGAGAATTACATTCTTCCCTGTACCTTGGCATTGAATGAAAATTCCTGACTGTGTTGGGTGTAGGTAACAAGATTTTGGTAGAGGGGAGCTGCAGGGGTGGCTTCTGTGGAAGGAGGTCAGGGCCTGCCCTGGACACAGCAGGTTCCAGATGGCTCTGCAGCAGACCCACCACAGGACACAGCAGAGCCCATCAGCCAAGTTGGTGGCATCTCTGTAAAAACATACTTAGAGCAGAAAACACTCATGGGGGAGGGAACAGAGGAGGGAATGAGGGAGCAGTGAAGGGAGTGGTGAAGAAAAAGAGTGAGAGGCAACAGAGGGAGCATGACAGCTAGAGGAGTTGGAGGTGCTCCATGTTGGAGCAGGCACACCGCCAAAGGGACTGCAGTCTGCTGAGGACTCACAATGGAGCGCAGGAGAAGCATGCAAAGCAAGGACCTGCAGAGAGAAACAACTACATCTTTGACCACAATCCCCTGTGCTGCTCGTTGCTTCCCTGAAGGGACTGGGTGTAACATGCAATGATAACAAGGGGTATGGAGAGGAGTCTGGAGTGAAGTTGAGCCTAGGAATGGGAAAGGATAGGTGTTTTAAATGTTAGCCTTTGCTTGGTTGTTTCCCATTACCAAATCAGTAATTAAATATTTATGCTAACTGGCAATAAATTAAATTTAGTTCTTCACATCCAGCCTGGTTTTCACACAACAGTACTTGGTGAGTGAGTTGTCTGTCTCTGTTTTGACGCATGAGTTTTCTAACCCCTGTTCTCTCCATTTTCTTCCTCCTTCTGCTGGACAGGAGAGAGTGAGCAAGCAGCTGAGTGGGTGCTTGGCTGCTAGCTGGGGCCAACACACCACACTGGCATAGAGACCTTTTAATGCACACAGACCCTGAGTCTTGAGCTGTGTTTCTAAAACACAGTTTCTTTGTAGCAGAAACTTTAGGAAAGCTCCAAAAGCCAGAATGAAAGACCAATGGTTCTGAAGTATTTCATAGCCTGAAAACTTTCTTCTGGTGGTCTTTAGAATTTCCAGATTTAAAACCACCTTGAGATAATTAAAAAACAATAGCAACAACAAAACCCCAACCTGAATAAATAGTATCTGACATGTATTGGAGAAAATAAGGTGAGGTAAACCGATTTTAGAAGGAGTAGGATGAGAAAAGAGGAGAAAAGAGCCTGAAATGCCATTGTGAATTCTTTGTTTCAACCGCAAATGAGAACAGCTTACAATAGGTACCACTGCTTTAGAAAGGAGTTTTATACTGATGACAGCAAATAATCCTTAACATACTAGTCTATAAAGACTCACAAACATTTATCTTTTTCTGTAAAGGCCATTTTTCTTCTTGTATTCTTGCAGATTAACTGGTTGTCTTCTATGTTTTATTGATCATTTGCTCTCCTACACTACCTGCAAATACCATTTATATTTCTCAGTGCTGAGAATACTGTGTAATTGTTTGACAGTGGTTTAACCTATCAAGTGTTTCACAGAACAGCTCCATGTTCTGTGCACTGACAATTATTTAAAATCCATCTGTAAAAAATCCCCTCACTTAGTTTCTGTTGATTTCCTAGGACTGTTTTTTGTTTTCACTACTCATTAAAGCTTCCTATTTCCTTTATCAAGGATAAGAAAAGTACATTGACAATAAATTTAGGATTCAAGTGTGTGTTCTTGTAATAGAGCCTTACTGAAGTCTGCCTATAATCCAGACAGAGTACAGAATTAGAAGCCGCTCTAGTGTAATCTATAAATCATATTCTTTTCACTGGTTTGTTGACATTCTCAACAACTGCTGCAGACAAGTGATGAGTGATGGATGAAGTGTTCTGCACTTAATCTGGTCCTGTACTGTTGCATAGTGTTGTAGTGTGCTGTGAAACGGCTTCCATGGTCTACCACAGGGGCATCAGTACTTGCAGAATGACTCTTACACATGCCTCAGGTTCCTCAAAGGCCTGGACGGTGCCTGCTCTGTAGAAGTGCTCAAGGTGAAGGAGGAAGGATAAAGCTTCTGAGTGTGGGGTGACCTTTTCACCACAACAAAATAAAAAATATTAATGGGGCTCACGCTCCAATGTCCTTTGAGCACATCTGAAATCCCACTTTCTGTGCCCTTGCAGGGAGGACAAGGTACAGTCTCCGTGAGAATGGTTACCTCTGGCCTATGTACTGAAAACAGCGGTAGGAACTGTCTAGGGTCAGGGCACCACAGTGGGATGCCCCTGCTCACAGTGCTTCAGGAAAATTTTGATTAAAGGCAGAATCCAAAGAATTTTCAGACCATCAGTGAAAGGCTTAGAGAAGTTGTTGCAATTACTGCAGTTGTTGGAGCAAGGGAGTATATTCCAGACATAATTACATAGTGGCAAAGGAAAAGGAAGGCTTTTATTCCTTTTAAGAAGCCTTCTAGTCATATTTTTCTCATTGTATTTTGTCCAGCCTTCCCATGCATCATTGAAACATTAGTTTTCTCTTCTTCCTTGTGGGTTTTCAACTTCATTAAAAGTCTGGAAGCTTGATCAAAATCAACAGAGAATGAATTCACAGACGATCACTTTTTGTCTCCTTCCCAACTCTCCAGAAAGATTCAGCAAAGCAAGAAACTCTTTATTGTAAGCTTTTTTGCCTCTGAAATATTTTCTTAAGAGAAAAGTGAGAAAGACAATTTTTTCCTACCAAAAAAATGAACTTTTGACTCCTGAGTTCCCCTCCTTACCTTTTTGTCTCCCTTTGTTATACATATTCTGTTTTATTTCAAAGAATATTTATGGTATGGTACTAAAAATCCATGGCACTCTTTGAAAATGTACAAACCATACTTAGTGGTTTTGCTCAATCTAACAATGTAAAATAAACATCATTTCCTCCAGCAGAAATGTACAACTTCATAACAGGTGCCAGGCTCACAGGATTGGATAAAATTCCAAATTCTCCCAGAATTCAGAAATGATTGCTGATCTACTTAGGGCTTTCACTAAAACATCTTTTTTTATAAATCGTTCCTACAGACATTCACCTAATAAAGAAACTACGGGGTCCAAGTACATCTCTCTTGAAGTCAATCTTACTGTGTCATCAATGAAAGCAGGACTAAACCTATTTCAAATTATAGTGTCAGGACTCAGTAGCTGTAATGGTATTTATGAGAAGGTGAGAATTTGGCAAATGGGAGCATGTAGAGTCTGTCACAGGGCTTAGTCATGCCCCTGTCTCACTGCACTAAGCCCTGGGCCCCTACCCCTCCATATGGTGCTCCTGGTGATCTCAGGCATAATTATTACTTTTTGCAGGGTTACTTTTTTCAGTTCAGTGTCTGCAATAATGTGACCACTCAGCTATAACCCATCACAGTGATATTTTTCTACCTTGAAACTGAGCATATATATATATACTAAGAGGACATATAAGGGTACAAAACCTTCTGTGGTGGTGTTATATGGATCTGGCTTGGTTTCAACAAAACTAGCTGGTTCATTTAGAAAAAAAAGTCTCCAGGATCGTATTATAATATTTATGCAGTGTGGAACTGCCTCGAACAGGTTTCACGGTGAAATATGTAGCTAATCTGTTTGACCCTACGCATGCTTGATACCCTCATAAATATTTTCATAGTCATTCACTGTGGTGGGGCTATATGCCCCAGTCTTTAGCGATGGTATGTGCAGGTTGTTCTGTCGATAAGCCTGGCAAATGGTTAGATACCTTTTATGCATCTCAGCTATTTTACCTCTTTTATAATTTTTATTTTTATTTTATCTTTTTTTTAATAGGAGGGCATTGTCAATATCTGTGTCTCTGTTTATGAGAAAATGAATACTCTTTTTGCCTCAGACTATTCATAATGCCTATTTTTGTCCTTTAAATTATTCACTGTCCATATGCTTTTGGAGCCCAGTACATTTGGACAGCATGCAAATTTCGCAAGAAAAATTTTATTATTAAACATAAATTTTCATCACTTTGTATTGCACATACACTCTTAATCCACTTATAAGTGGCTATCACATCTATCAGATTTGTCCCTGTAGTCAGTTGTTTCTTTGGCTGCCCTATTATGGCAAACAATCAGCATTTTAACTATAACTTAAAGTTTAGATTGACCTGGGTCCTTTAGATAATTCTATACTTTATTCATAAGAAGCTCATTTTTTTACAGGTACTATTGTTGGTTTTTGAGTTTCAGTGCAGTTTAAAGAATGTTTGCATTGGATACATTTAAATCACTGTAAGCTGAGAACCTTCAAAGGTGTTTGGCTTCTGGCATGCCTGTGTGGACTAGTATGTGGGTGACATACTCAAATTATCTTAGATACCTGGGTCAGCTGTTCTCAAGCATCTACTTGCATTAGGGAAAAGTACTGCAGTACATTTTCAAAGGTTTTTAGCAATTGTAGTTGCTGGAGTGTAAATAGCTCTCTGAGACTTGCCTACTGGTTAGTCAGTGCTGCTAATGCGGAAAAATGACTGTGTTTGCTAAACATGACTAAATCAGACTATGATATATGCATCTCTGTGGCTTGGCCCTGAGTAGGTTTGCTTCTCATGCTTCTCCCTCTCATTTTAGTGGACATTAGGTTCTGACATTAGCAGAAACCATGCAAAATTGCTTCTACGCTTTAGAAACACTTTGCAGTTGTCCTGTCTATTTGCATGCTTGGGATGTAATCCTTCCCAATAACTCAAAAGAGAAAACACTACCAGTTCATGAGTGTCTTGAGTGGCAGTTCATACAAATAGATGCCTCTGTGTGTGAAGCTTCAGAGTCTGCAAAGTACTCTATAATTTACAGAAATTAAAACTTGTCAGTGCTTTATTAAGTCATACTGATGAGACAAAACCTACTGTGGGTGAGAGTATCCAAAGTCATTATCTGTCCCTATCCCAAATCTTGGCCAAGATCATTTGAATGATACAGGAGAAGTAAAGACAGCAGAGGACTGGTGAGGTAAGTCATCCTATTTTATTAAAAGAAGAACAAATTATTTCTGCCTCTCCTCCTCACCTTTTCCACAAGCTTCTCCTAGAAAACAGCAGTGGCGTTTCTGAGCTTTTGATTTTCCTTGACTCTGTCATGCTATTTTTGAGATAATTCAGACTGACTCAGTTACCCTGCTGTCAAGACTGAGAAACTGCACTGACTGCAGTAAATGTGGGTGTAACCATAGCAGGAGAACTTGGCAGCATGGCAGTGAAAAGAAACTAGCAAACAGCATATAACTTGGGTAAGACGGAATAAGGAGAGATGTGCAAATCCACTCCAGCCCGGTGCTTTGTCCACAAGTTCATTGCTTCCAACTGGAGTTTTAATACTATATATAGAAAAACAAAGCAAATACAAGCTTACAAGCCCATCGGCACCTTGATGCCATGATACGACATGATTTCTGTTCAGCTGGAGCATTGTCCCTACCCCCTATCTGGAAAACTGCAGTATTAGTAACCACTGTCTCATCAAATAGATAATATTTCTAAACATGCTATTTCCACCCCTAATCATAGCAAACACTAGAGTGTGCAAGTCTATTCCACTCCTCTGGGAATTTGCCACTGGGAGTGGCGATTGCCTGCATCCAAAGAGATCCCAAGGATAAATGCCAGGTTCTTTTTCCTTATCAGTTTCTCAGCTCCAAAGAATCAGTGGCATTCAGCTTCCCTCCTTCTATATTCCTCCCACTTCATGTCCACCCACTCTTGTCACGTTACTGGTCACCATATCCAAATCTCTGTTTATCCCCGGGTTCTGGGCGATTTTTAGCACAAACTCTAATCTGTTCCCATGTAAGCAGTGCAATGGTTCTCAGTGATGCAGGTAAAGAACATGCTATTATTTGTACTAAATCACTGATATCTGGAGAATGAATAAGATCCTTTTATAAACCTCTATAAATAAAAAGTTTTGCTTTTCTCCAGCTCCAAGAAACTAAACAAATTACATATTACCATTAGTTTGTAGAAAAAAAGACAACCTAGAGAAAACATTCCCTTAATATGAAGACACTTTCTTTTACCCTAAAGTAAAAAACCTGAAGTAACTCTGTTTAGCATAATAAGATTTTAGAAATCTACTTGCAAAAGCTTGCAAAATCATTCTAAATTAAGTATATTATTCATCCTGTTGTCTTCACCATTCTTTCTGTGGCTATACAGCCTGCAAGAAAAAGGACCAAATATGAAGCACAGCATGTCTGGGAAGAGACGCTTTAAAATAGCACTTGGCATTTTCCAGTTCATTGCAGTGAATGTTAATGCATATTGGGAATTCATAAACACAGAGAAATTATTTAGACTTCCCTTCCTGTATAACAAACACAGCAGAACAGAGAATTGCAAAACTTGATATTATGGTGTTTTCAGCTGGGATCCAATTGCGTGAACACTATTTTAATCTCAGCTAGTTTCTTGCTCATACACTAGGCTGCACCTATATTCAACCTACGAGGAAAGGTTGGGTAAAGCGCATGTAGGACAGCTTTAGTTTAGCTTGTTCGGGTACTGGTATGCATGGCCATGTGTACAGACATTACTTAATGGCGATGAGTCCATGGGCCCAAGCACTGGTGTGTGATTGCCCAGTATGATCCTGCGGCGGTCATGCTCCCGAGCCCAGTTCTGGCCAACGCCAGTTAGAGCTCTCCCAGGGAATAGGCTGGGGACAGCAAAGGCCAACAATGGTTCCCAGTTGTCGCTGCAGTCCAGGCCTCTCTATTTTGGGACATGAAGACAATGTGGCTCTGTAGAGGTGAGCTATGCTGTCACACTTGTCCTCGGGGCCAGCGCACAGGCGTGGCTTGTTCTAGTTGCTAGCACAGGCCTAGCCCACGTAACTTGGTTTTAGCTATGTGAGCAAGTCCATAGGGTGTCTGGGGGCTCCCTTCTAATCCCACACTTGCTGTGCTCCCTGCTCTGGTAGCTGAATTACAGCTAGCTCATTTCAGGTAAGACTGCGTGCTGTGGCCCATCCAGTTAATTACAGCATAGCCTGCAGCAGCAGAATGAGAAACAATGACCTCGCTGATGAGGTTGCTGGCTGTGTCAGGAGCTCTATTCTGAGACTGCTAAAAGGGGAAAGGTGCTAAAGCATGCTTCGCCTTTCATTTGAACTGGCATCTTCATTTTCAATGGAAAGGAAGTGTGACTGATGTACTCTCTCTATATTTGACAGTGCTAATCCCCAAGTTGTCTCACTCTGCCAAAGCTACCATGGATTATCTTGGTGGCACCTCTCAGTGAAATACAAAAACTCTTTCAAGAAAACAAGTTCACATGTATATACATATGCATATATATCTATGTGTGTGTATATATGCAAAGTTATTGATTACTCCTCAGTCCTTTTGGTTCCCTTTCTGTGCCAGCAATAGATAACGTTCCCTCTCACTGGTTTCATTCACATTTTTTAAGAAATGCCACCCAAAAACATTGTTGGAGCAGCTTATTTGTCATGAGGGTAGTTGCATATCAGCTTCCTTCTCTTTTGGTTTGACTTAGGATTTTTGGAAAAAAAATTAAAATAGATTTTTTGACATACTAAAAAACTCTGCATTTGCCTAATGAAGAAATCTGTGTGTCTGCATGCAGTGAATTGATTTAATGTGATTCTAGCTAACTTACCTTGGAAGACATCTTGGGCAGATGGGATGGAAAGGTAAAATGTAACAGGAAGCCAACCCTCATTCAAATCAAAAATATCACCCCTGCTATCCCTCTATCAGGTTACATCCAGTCCAGACAAGAGAGTGAAATTCCTAAGGGAAAGAGTTACTCCACATCTTCGGTTCCACAGACTGACCAGCACAAAAATAACGTTTTAGTGTATCTTTAATCAAGGCTTCCCAGGTAAAGCAAAGAACTTGCACAAGCTTTGTTATATAACTCTTAGCAATTTTTTTTTTTTGCTGTCCATGATGGAACATTATGAAAATAATGATTATGTCTATGGGACATCCTGCAGTGCCATCCAAAGACATGCAGCCCTGGAAGGTCAGGACATCTTCAGCCAGGGGTCTGAGCTAACGAGGTCTGCTCAAATGCGAGGTGTGTTAGCTGGAGCAAAAGGCCACAGTAATGTGACTCTGCTGCTTCCCAGTCTAAGCAGATCTACATGACACAGCCTGGCACAACGTAGATGCATCCCTAGGATAAATCTTCAGCCTTGTATGAATTGGCAAAGGCCAGATTTATTCCAGTCGACACCATCTGAAGATTTGAATCATGTTTTGCAATTAGAAGACATGTCAGGATTTGAGAATGAAACATAAGTGCCCAGTCAATTCCCCCCATTCCTGAACTGCAAACTTTGCCAGGTCCATATTGTTTGGATTCTTAAGTGTATTGCCAAATTTTCTGTGAAGAGAAAGGAGGTTTTATTATCTTTCAGCATTTAGAGATAGCATGTAGGTTATTTAGTTATTGAATCAGCATGACTTTTTGTTATACAGAAGGCTGAATGCATGTAGAATATGAAAGAATGAAGATGAGCTTCGTGTTTAATGTTATTTTTCCATATAATATTTAAAAATATTTTTAAAACATAGAATTTAAAGTCAAGTAATCCACAAACCTCAGTGCTACACTCCAACAGTGTATAGAATTACATGTTTGAACTGGCTTTTCGACAAGCTTTCCCTCATTTTCATCTGACACCTGTCAGCAGCTGTGAAAATGTCCATGGTGTTCATTGGGGCAAAGCCTAGGAAATAATAAAGAAGCTCTTGGAAACGTATTTGAAGTTTGAGACCTGTGAGAAATCAAAGCTCTTTGTTGATCTGTATAAACATGAAACTGAGAACTGCCAACAGTTTTATGAAAAACGAAAACCCAAAAATGCCACAGCCAACTAAACAATAGGCGCATAAGTGACAGTAGATCATGGATTAGTCCCTGGAATTCCCTAGTGATGGGGCTATGTATTACTGTGAGTACAAAATCAATCTGTACGCCTTCACATTTTATAAAAAAAATCTACCTGTGACATCCAGTACTTTTTCCTTATTTCAGCATTAATAAATCCCAGAATCAGAAATATTAGTGATGCCTTGTCTTCCTCCTCAGTCTGTTATTGCTTTGATTGCACCATTTTTTCCTATGCTATGTAAAGGCATAGGACATTGAAGTGATTCAGAGTCATTAGTCCATTTCTTGCTAGCAGCATCATTTTATGTACACATATCAGACACCTAGTGCACGGAATTGTGCTCCCTGCTGAGGTAGGGCCGTGAAAAAAACAGACTGCTGTCAGGTACCCTCAAAATCATTCACTTTTTATTGTGGCTATATCTTCTGTCTCTATCTATTTTCTCTGCAAAAGACTCGTTATTACTTGGGTTTTGATGCAGCTTCTACTGCAAGCCTGTTCTTTGTTTTCCACAAAAAGAAGGGGATAGTCTTTTCAGAAAGTAAAGCATGATTCACCCCCATCACCACATATCTTATTCTCATTGTTGTTTCTCTCTCCTTCCCCACTCTATCAGTAAGGAGATTACTTTTACTTCTTACTGATTGCCTACAGCATTCAGTTTGTACCTTTACCTCAGAGGAAGTTTTTAGTATTCAGAATTAACATTACTCCTGGCAAAAAAGCCTGATAACAACAACAACAATGCTTTATTCAATACAGAATCATATGTAGATAAAGATACACCTGCACGTAATCCAACAGCCTCTTCATTTTTACTGTTACATACATTGTTTGTTAGTTTTCCCTTCAGCTGGCAAAGCAGCAGACATATTCTAGACACTACTGAGAAAGTGAAAGTTTTTATATTCTATGGTATTGTTCTGTAAGTTTGCCTTAACATAGATTTCAAGCCTTTTTGGAACAGAGAGGCTCTTGAAACCCTGCGAGCAGACCAACCGCCATGACACAAATTCATACACGTAACGGAGTACGAAGCCCTGTATCTCAAAAGAGATAATTAAATAACAGTATTTCAGCACTGGAGACTGTTGTAGCAAGTAGGGGTCTCTGGCTGCAACCAACCTCATCTCCACATGTGCTTGTTTATCAACTCCCTGGACACTGCTTTCATAATATTCATATGATGGCTGCATTCATTGTGCTCATTTATGCATTCTGAAGCTACTAAGCTTATAAAAACATTTTACTGAGGTTACTCTTATGCATATGTTTGAGACGTCTGCCAAAAAGAAGCACATCAGATGCACTGCATAAATAGATTTGTGTAGAGCCAGCTATTAAGCCTAACTGGTGAGGGCAATTCAACAGCAACGTTTAAAACAACAGCTGAGATGCCACAAGCGTACCCAAAAGGGTACCCAAGGGGTAGAATGCCACCCAACAAGAGCCCTTTTGGAAAAAAGGAGGGATAAAGAGATGCTTCATCTACCTGTGGTACATTGCCAAGGAAGGCCCGGCTTTGGGGACAGATGAGGCTCCGGGAGCTGCCTGATGCTCACATCTCACAGACCTCTCTTTGACCTTAGTCCCACTTCAGAGGGAATAAGCAGGAATGATTTCTCAACCTCATGTGCTTTCTTCCTGTCTTTTGTCTGGAAAAATTAGCTGGGGACAAAGTCTGACTTCCATTAAACATTTACAATGTTTTCAAACTCAGCGTACAACTGATAGCACTAAATTCATATCATATTAGCCAAACCTTAACAGAGGTTGCTGTTATTATAATGTATTACAATATATTATATTTAATTATAAAGTTGCTATATTATTATCCATTTACAATGGATTTTTAAATCAACTGAATACTGCTCTGACAACTGTGAAATTATTATCTATGTAAAACACAATGACGATAATGGTAATCCTATGTCATGCCATACACTTGCAGGGATTAGGAAAGATTTCATAAGAGTCACGTCCTTCTCTTACTTAGTCCTGAATCTGATTTCTCGCATACAGTGGCAGGAGGAGAATTGTAACGCTGCCCATGTGGACCAAACGAAACTGGGACAAGGTCACCATACAGTTCAATCTACTTTAAACATGAATTTTTGGCAAGTAGTTTAACCACAAGGAAACTCGCCTGCATTGATTCTTGCAAGTTTGGTTTGGTTTTATTGGAAGAGGTCAGAAATTATTAATGTTTAAAAAATCAGCAAGTATGAGTTGTAAGAAATTTCTTCAGGAGTTTAAAGCTTTAGATGAAGTCTAATTCATTTTATGTATGATTTAATATAATTTTCTGAGCTGTCTATCCCTACATATTCGTGGTTTTAATTGCCATTTCAGTTTTCATTTGAATGTTTCTTTTCCAAGCACTTAAAAAAGATCTTTAAAAGAGCATTTCAGCAAAGCAAAAGTAAAAAATAATTAATCTAATGGAATATAGCAAGCCATGATCTTTAGAATTCCACACTCAATTTCATTTCCAATTTTTTGAAATAGAAGTTCATAATTTTTGAAGAAATGTGGATTTTGTAGATTTCCCCTTGCTTAGATCCTTTGAAAGTTTCTCTTTACACTCTAACTCAGAAAGCCTTTTAAAATTAATTTCACTGATGACTTTCAATCCTATCTATTAAAAACAGTCTTAAACTTTTCAAGAAAACAAAAATATAGTAACGGTTAGAATTTTTTACCACCTTTTGCCAGTATTTATCAGTCTGTGTCACTAGTAGCCTACAGATTATATATAGTGCTTTTTATCTTCAGGGAAAGAAGAACTCCAAATCGTTACTTTGCAGACATTTCTTTTCAAGTTTTGCATGCTTTTCTGACACATGATTATTCTGTGATATATTAAAATGTAAGTCCCTCCTCTTTTGCTTTTCTATAATTTAAATAATTACCTGAATAAAGCACGTGAATTATGGCTTTCACGTTTCCCAGTTCAATCATGCTAATTTATCTTCTGGCAGAGAATTTAAAACAAAATTACTGTCTCGTTCTGAGACAAGATGTTAATAAAAGATATTAATTACTTCTTAGAAGGCATATTTCTTTATCCACACCGCAAATTTTAAAAGTTTGCTAGAAAAGAACAAACTCTGCTTTAGTTCTCCCTTGTCTGACAATTACAGAATTTTTCTCACTCAGTGTCATACTAAAAAGCCCTTTTTTCTCCTCACTGAAAACCTTTCCATCTATTTCTTCTGTATCCTCACTGACCACTGGTGCCATCACTTTCTTTAATGCCATTTAGGATACATTTACTTTGAAACCTCATCTTCCTAGCTTTGAAAATGTACATGAAGATCTCTGGTGTCTAATCAAAGCAAACGGAGAGCACAGACTATATTCTATACTATTTTCCTTTCTACAAGAAAGGAAATCCTTTCTTGTTCAGTTTCATATACTATACCCTGCTGATAAACCAGGCAATTTTAACTAAAATTTTAATAGAAAAAGGGCATGCAATAAAAAAATAATGAGCAAAAGTGCTGAATGCAGGTCAAAGGTTTTGCACAGCATGAAAATCTCTTTGGATTTAGTTATCTGTCAGTATGTTTGGGAAAGCATGGCTGGATCGGTTTTGAAAAGCCAAATATAAATACAAAATACTTGTTGAAGTTTACAAACTTGTTTCTGCTTTTCTGTTGGGGGTTGTGGAGGAGAGCTGTGATTTTTTTTAGGATTATTTAGCTTCACATCACAAAATTTTCTGTATGTAACGTGGAATCTTAATCTAAAACTCTCCTTTCATATGACTTCTAGTGTTCACTGCAGGTGTGAAAAAGAATTTTTGGAACTTGCAGATAGGAACTGTGCTTTCATTAGAGGCTAACAAGGTTCTACTTCCATCAGTAATAGTCTAATGAGAGAACAGGCATATTAAAATTCCTGTTTTGGTGTGGATCTGTTACCCTCTCACAAGGAATTTGGGGGAGTGTGCCCATTTATGCATATCATTTGTAGGACCACTGTTTAATCTCCATTTAGGGGATAAAGATCATTCCTCTATTCTATTCCACCACTTGGAAAAAAAATAAAGAATAAAAAGTGTAAGCTTTCTATGCAATACTCATGTTCTTCTCTAAACAATGTTTTATAATGGAGGCACAGAATATGTTTTAAATCAGTGTTGAGGAAATTGGCAGTGGAAGAGACAGGGCTAAAAATGTTTTGTACCTCTTCATTCAGTGGAACATAGATAATAGGCTGTTCTGGCTGCAGATACTGCAGTGAGGCAAGAGGATTTAGCACGGACTGGTTCTGTCACAATAAACCACAACGACAGAAAGAAACTAACTTACCTTTTCAAATAATGTGGCCCAGAGGTGCAAAGTAAGCAGCAAAGAGACAAATACATTGTGTTTGCAACTGATGCTGGAGCAAGTTGTATTAGAAAAGAAATATACAAAAAAAACCCAGAAGGACCAGGTGCTAAAAATAAAATAATCTGTCAATTTCCATCCCTCTCTGATACCCAACATTAAAGTATGATCTGTTGTCCTCTTGTTCGCTTGGGCACCATTTAATCTCTACATTTCATGTATTCATACTCCTTCCAAGCAAAGCACGCACCAGACTACACAGAAGCTTCCATTTATTTTGCCCATATTTGTGTCAGTTTTAACCTTTCTTCACAGTCTGTTGCTGTACTTTTGTCCAGAAGCAGCAAAAGCTGATGTGTTTCCTCCATTACCTTTGCTCTTTTAGAAGATTTTCACCTAATATTCTGTACTTAGGCTGAGTGTGAATTCAAAGTGCAAATGATAATTGTGTTAGTACTCTATCAGCTTCGTGTTTTAATTCTAGATGTAATTTGGACTTCCCATGGAGTGAGAACTGCCTTCTCCTGGCTGTGCCATTGACAGTGTGATAAATGGTGCACGTGCAATTCTTGCAATGGAGCTTAGCACAGCTGCCAGCAGCCTCACTTCTGCACCAGGAAACACAGACCCCAGCTCCTCCTTTCGTACAACAGCTTTTTTGTCTGAGAGAGTTTCTGGTAAGTGGTACTCACCAACTCAGAAAATCAGTCATCTCTTGTACTCTTTTATAACTATAAACAGGTTGCTATTTCATCGACCCACTCACATCAAGCCTTATATATTTGCATTTTTAAATGGATTATATCTCCATTTGTGTTCATTTCTTAGTTTCTTAAAACATTGATTTTTCTCTTGACTTTTGCTTTTCAGAATAGTTTTCATTTCTCTGTTATCCTCAGCTTCGTTCACATTTTCTGCCGGACTAGGAACGTTAGGTCCTGAAACTAACACTGGGCCTGATCTTGCCTGAATAGTAAAACCAGAGTTAAGAAGAATGGGGAAAAGTCACATTAGCATACTTTATCGTCAGAGCAATACAACTGAGGCAGATGGAAGCAACCAGAGTTCTCCAGCATAAGCTCAAGTGAAGCTTATTTGCTTTTCATATTAATTTTCATTTTCATTTTAATTCCTTTCTACTTTCTGAATTCTTGTTAAAAAGTGACTTGTGAAAAAGAAAGGAAGCCCTGCATGTTTAATTAGTACGTCAGGATAAAGGCTCATGCATGTGTCCACGTGCATGAAAACAGATTCAGACACTGAGAGGAAGGCAGACGCAGACTTCACTGTTAATATTTTGGCAGAAACTTATAAAGACCTTTTATTAAACTCAATTCAAATGTTTATTCTAGAGGGAAAATACTACAAAGGTTGAACTTACATGATGAGTGAGAAATAATTTTCGAAAGGCTGAAATTTTGCTCAGAAGGTATGGGGTTTTTAACAGGCACCTCAAAAGAATGTATAGGAACACTCAGCATGAAAAATATGAGAGAAATATCTGGTGAAAGAACATCAGCCATTAATTGACCCAAGCACCACATAGATGGGCAATGTACAGAGAAGGCATTCAGCAGCTTTAGGTAATCTGTGGGGACACATAGAGCCAACACCTTACGTACTATTAAAAGCAGTATTTTAAAGCAAGCAATGACTTCTAATGATGAGTGCGCTGTGTCTCAGATGTGTCAGTGGTGAAAGTACAAGCCTGTGAGATGAACACAAGATCGCATAGCCTATAAAATGAAATGGCCTTTTAAAACAAATCAAATCCTATCCTAGGCAGAATGATAAACAAAAGGGAGAGCGCCAAGCTGAAACTAACCAATATATTTCAGTATTAGAAGCTCTATTTTTACTCTTCCTTCTGACCACATTTTGTAAACATGCTAAAAGATAGTGCAGAGGAATGGAAGAAAAATTCCAACTCCCTTAGACCAACAGTAGTGATCTAATTAAAAAAGATTCCGAATGGCCCCCAAACCCAAGAGCAGGCTGGGAAAACTGCTGACTGTATCCTAATCTCTAACTCACTAGGGTCTCCGGCAGGGCTGAGACCTAAATTTAAAGGCTTACTTAGTCCTTTTGGATTGCTGAGCTTGCAGCTTTTTCCTCATGGAAGCCACTCCTCTTTATATTCTTCTGGAAACACATGGTACTGCGTTTTGACATTTAGATTTTGCTTTTCATTCCCATTCCTGTGCCTGGAGCCTCCACTGTAAAGAGACAATGAGATTTTTAATAGAATATTAATATATAGGTTATTATCCAGATATATATCTTTATCATATATCTAATATAATATGGAATAGAATATTACTATAAAAATAGAATTTTAATCCTGTAAAACTCTAAGTTTATAGTTTTTCATTCACATTCAGAATATTGTTCTTCATTTCCCACAGAAGCAGCTTTCTGCCCCACAGTGCAAATTCTAAATGGGAAGCAATATGAATAACTTTTGAATGCACCATCCTGCTTTCTTACTGCCAGGGCTTTCCTCTTTATCACGGAAACTAAACAACGAAAAATTCAACCTTTTATCCCAGGTACTTAGGAAGACCAGCTGTAGGTGCTAAGGGCCAAATCAGTAAAAGCCTCACCCTGATCCCAGGTATGTTATGTAAATACGGATTAACTCCATTGTTATGGATTTGTGCCATGGACTATATGGATTTGCTCCATTAGCATAAGCAAGACAGTTTATTCACAGGAACTTTTTTTTACATATTCATTTCCATTTCCATTGTCGGTCATCAAGATGAAATGTTATAACTCTGAAATCAGCCTGTCACTTATATAATTTGAAAACCTCCTTACCATAGAGCTTGCAAGCACACCACTCCTACACACATGCACTTCTAGTCAAATTAACCTTCAAGTCAATGAATATTTAATTTTTACATTATTTTCGGCATCTCATCTCACTCACAGTAAGTGTGTACTGGGTAATAACATAGCTGATACAGTGCTGAATTCTTTGAGGCACAAGAGATGAAGTAAAAAGGGCTACAGATGAACTAACTACTGTCCTGAATACAGAAAGCCCAAGATAAAAAGGCTTTGTCAAGTGGTGAAATGCAGACAGAAGGCAAGGACAGAGAAACTCAGACCAGACATAAAAATCATTATTTCCCACCTTGACAGCAGCACTAAAACTGGGCTAGTAAGGAAATTAAAGCACTGGAGGCCACTATGATACATTATAAACAGATCAATGGCATAAAATGTCACATATATCTTCTTTCCAACATTTTCAATAACTAAACACTGACCTTTTTAAAGAGGTACAGAGCTGTGAGAAATAATCCAATTCATTTTTGGCTAATGCTATAAACCTAAAAGCATCAAAGAGAAAAGTGAAGCCAAGAGATATTACTTACATTGTAAATAAGCCGAAGGATTTCCTTTACTAAAAATTCTCTCTTTCAGAAGAGTATCAGAGAGTCCTACAATCTACACAGGGCAGTTCAAATTTTCAGTAGTATCACTAGTTTGAGAAAAAAACAAACCTAAACCCCCAAAAAATAAAAACCAGGAAAAAAAGGTATTAAAATTACTGTTCCAGCAATATCAAAGCAATTTTATGAAAGTCTACTGGTCTGATGAAAATTTCACTTGTACACATCCTCAGATCCAGGTTCAGATTTTGCCCAGAGCATACGCCAGGCCTTAGACTAACCAGGAATGTTCCTATGGAGTTCAAATTATTTCTTTGTGTCAGGCAGAGGAGTGGTTTGAGACTGTCTCACTGCTCAATGACTGACCTACGCATCTCTTGATTACACTGAGTTGGAGCTCTCACCTTTTCCTCCATGACCTCCAAATGGAGCCTCTCCCAAAATTTCAAAACCTCAGAATCTTTCTATGATCAAATTGTCATTTTCTAAGCAACCCCACTGCTACTGTAAGCCATAGGCTTGAGTACCATAAGAAAACTGTTAGATTAAAAGTTTCACTGGTGTTTCCACTAGTTTGATGTAAAAATATTTAAGAAAGACTGAAAACACTGATAACTACAGCAGGGAACAATAGGTGGTTCCTGCACTGTTGGTATCAGAGGTCTCGAATGTTAATTTCCTTACTGACAGTATTCTCTGTGTGTCTCTAAAAGATTATAAACCACAGTATGCAAGTGAGAAGAAGAAATAAGAAGTACCTCTTTGTTTCTATCTGATTGCAATGGTTGACTTATAAACTCATGCAGCTCTTTAAGAAAAGCATGTCTTGAAATAGCTGGTGTATTTAAAGGATTTTGAAAAGGATTTAGAAAACTAATTTTAATCAGGCACATTCCAGCTAGGTTTTAGGTTTGGTTTTATGTTTGCTTAGGGAGGAGGATTATTTATGCTATTATTTTGAATCTATTATTCATGTATTAGCTGTCCATGTCATGAACAGCATCTCAGGGAAGAGCTGATCCTAGGTCTAAAGAAGATATACAAAGCTAGATATCCATCTGTGCAGAAATCTGATTGTTGGGATTTATAGTCATACTATCTCTCCTTACTAAATATTTTCTGTGAGGCTGTAATTCCATATGTTACTGCACAGGACAGCAAGAACAAACCTTTAATGTACAGAAATTAACGTAGAGCAACTGCAAAAAATAGCAGCAACTATAGCAAAAGCAGTAGTTGGATAAAGCCAGAGCATTCTTTTGTGGATTCATACATAACCCAAAATGGAAATCAATTATTTCCAGGTTTACAGAAAAAAAAAAGTAGAGGGGATGTGTTTAAAAAAAGACTACAGTTTGCTTTCTGTTGTAATACTTTGAATTGTTTTATTTTTCTTCAGATATGTACACTGCCTACCCATGAGGCAACAGTATCTGCTGGAAAGGTTATTATCCAATGTTATAGCTGACATAAAAAGAAAACGTTCTCTCATTCCATTCCTCTTTTAGCTAGCCAGGACAGCCACATATTTTATGGGTATCAAGTAGGAATACTGAAGGTGTGATAGAGGCAGTGGCTTCTGAATTTCAATAGAAACTTTTTACAGTCAGGAAAAACAGCTCCCAGCACCACTCTGAAAGAGCTGTAGTAAGAAAGCTCCAAAATTACCTTAAGACCCAATATGTTTTTCTCAGTGGGAAAATGGAAAGCCATCATTTTACATTAAATTCCCTAAATAGCCTTGCTGATGATATTTTTTCTGTATTTTTTAAAAAAGTCGAATTTCAGTTCTACATGCCAAAGGAGATGGGTTGCTGATTAAAGCTGTTTGATCACACACCAGCAGACTGAAGACCTCCCACTGCCTGCTCAAACTGCTCCCTTACTTTCTCAAATGTCTTTACTATTTTGACTTCATCTGTAGCCTTGTGTAATAAAAACGAAGTCATTTGTCTGGTATGTATTTGTATCACCATGATTCCAGCCCTCTGTTTTCACAAATTGATTTTCAGCGTGTTCTTTCCATGTACGTTACCCTATTGCACATTCCAAAGCTACCCCAAAAATAATTACGATGAGATGCTCATCCTAACACAGAGCTGAAGCTACATTCCTAGCATGAAGCTGCTTTTCAATATATATTCCATGGAACAACTTTCTTTGAAAACAGTAATACAGCAATATATTTGGCTGGTACTTTACTAATGCTACACAGAACATCTGTCCAAAAGGAAAAAGCATATCAGAAAAATTAACAATACATGTCGTGACTCATTAGGATCAGCACATGAAACCATTGCTGCTGGCAACACAAGTGACATGCACAAGTCAGCTAGTGGCAAAGACATGTCACTCCTTCTAATCACAGGAGGGGGGACATGAGATGTCTCCTGATTACAAAATACTTTCTCAATTTAAATTTAGTACTCATGTTGATTAAAAGGTTTTCCACTTTAATCTTACTTAATCAGATAAAAAGACCTGGTGCCATGTGCATGAGGCAGCATCTATGACTCATGGTAAACCGCTGCTTAGCAGAAAGAATGCAGAATGCAGCTCTCCTCACACAAAAAGGAGGAAATTACGCTTGTAACTACATCATTCCTTGAAAAACAGCAAGGTTCATAATAAACGAAATAGGATCATATGTAATAAAAGTAGTGTGAACTTATGATACTTTTTTATTAAATGACAAGAGTGTTACTGAAGGCAGACCAAAACTATCCCTTCTTGAGGAGGCAAATTAAGATAGAAATAAAAAGGTAAAGGTAACTTCTTCCAAAATTTCAGAATATTATGTGCAAGACGGCATGATTATAACTTGTATGGTTTGATTATAGTCTATGTGTATGCACAGTTCTCAGGACTGTATGAACAGCCAGCTCACCATCCAATTGCTTATTCATCCTCACAGTGATCATGCCTGTTCAGTTGCAAGAGAGATGTTAAATTTTTGCACACATAGTTTTGTTGCACAAATATTAGCCTGGGTTTCTTGCTGTAGAGGTCTGAGGTCATGTCTACACCAGAAAGTTCTTCTGGCAGGACTTGGGGTTGATTAAAGCTTGTACACATTGTGCTGGAAGGACAGATAATTGCTGAACAGCCTTTGCTAGTGCCAAGTGTCCTCCCCTTTAAAGTCCATTTTGGTAAAAAATATGGTACACACATTTTCTATTGACCCTAGCAGCTCTGCTGAGCACAGTTGCTCAGGGACATCTTGAAGTGTGTTGTGGGATATTATCAAGGAGCTCAGGGTCAAATTCTCATGATTCCCTTTCTTCCAGCCCACTAAACTTCTCCCATTCTTTGGCATTCACATTTCTGTTTTAGATTTTTCATTATGCCTTTCATCTTTCTGTTCAGTCTCTCAGTCAGGAATAGGGCCCCAGAGAGATAAGCAGCATCCCAGAGCCTGCTCACAGACAAAAACTCCCTGCAGACTGCACTCCCAAGGTAGCCAGTAGAGCTGTGGTAGAGACCAGGTGGAGTGGCTGATGATGGCAGTGCATGAAAAAGGCAAGGTGTCCTAGACCTTTGATGATCAGCATTGCACAACAGAGCAGCAGAAAGCAAGCGTTAAAGAATGTGCCATGTCATACTGCGGTACAAATTCAGGAAAATCACCAGTCACCCCAAATTTCACAATGGATGAAATGTCCTCTGGCGCAGAGACACCGGTGACAGCAGACGGAGACTGTTCATTTGCCAACCCTGAGCCCAGATGCTGATTCACTGGGGGCAAGAAGGGCCAGGGAGTTTACAGAGGTTATAATCCCTCCCTTAGCATTGTTACATGGGCTCAGTCTGCTCTGGCATAGCACAATATCCTCACATCTGTATGGATGCACAGCCTTCCTCTTTTTCATATCCAAAATCTGGCTCTGTCTGGCCAAGATAGTTACCAAAGGTTAATGAGGCTGGGGCTGGAAAGCCCAGCATGAGGACAGATTGTCAATCAGGTGTGCCAGGACTGTGGCAACAGGAACGACAGGCAGATTGGAAATAATGGGACACCTGAACTTTGGAAGAGGCAAAAGTGTGGTGCATAACCCTGTTTGACTCACCGCATTGTGCCTCTGAGTACACAGGAACCGAGGAAGAGCTACGCTGGATCAGACAAAAGGTCTAATTAGCCTTGTACTTCTCTGACAATGGCCAGCAACAGATGCTGAGAGGAGTGTAAAGAGGAGACCAGGCAAGTGGTGGCACTTCTCCAGAACCCCCTCCCAGTCTCATGACTTTCTAGGTCACACTGTATCTCATAGTCTTTGATTAATTCCTTTTCCAGTAATTTGTGCTGTTGCTTTTTGAAACCCTGTAAATTTTAGTATCCACCACAAGCTGTGGTAAGAAGTTCTACAATTTTTGGGGAAGTTGCCTATAGAACTACATCAAAAGTTTACTTTGAACAGGTAACAGATTTAATCTGATGCTCATTATGTTTTATACTGAAGGAGGCAGCAAGAAATTGCTCACTATTTACTGTTTCATGGCCATGTGGGACCTCATAGTCTTCTACGATAGCACCCAGACTTATGCAACGTGGATGCTTCATGAACAGCATTCACTAGATGGGGACAGTATGTGCAGCCTTGTAAATACAAAATCTTTTCCAACAAAACCGATAGGAATACAATCCTGGGACCTACATTTGTGGATTTAAAGAGCCAGTGCTGATATCAGATGGCTGTTTGATTCCTTGGTTTATACTAACTAGCAATAGAGAACTGTTTGCTTTTTTTCTGAACAGGGACAACAAAGCTGTTGAATGTGTACTAAACAGACTGAAAAATCCTGTCGCTGACTCATGAACTGTAATGAGTAAGTATTATTATTGTTGCTACCGTATGTTATGTTTTCCATAATATTTGTGGAGCGAAAACTAGCTGGGTGGGAGCAGCGAAGTGTAAGGACGGCTGATTTTGAATAACCTGGCACAAATAGAAGAGCTCAACAAGGCTGTAAAGATCCCTTTAACACTCAGTCAGAACTGCACAGCATGCTGCTTTTGTCTAGTTGTTTGCATAGTTGGCTTGGATTTAGATTTTTCATAACTTGCAAATGCTTGTTATGAATAGGGTAGAGGGGACATTAGAGCCTGTAAACATGTATAATTAGGAACGTCATTATCTAGTTCATGATTTGAAAACAAAGTTATATCAAATTGTGATACACAGTGTGCAAAGAGAAATACACTTCAGAGCTTATGAACTTGAGCATTAATACATTTTTTAAAAAAACTTAGTCACACTAAGATGCGTGCGAAGTGTTTTCTGACACATCCTGTATCTTTTCCCACAGGCCAGTGTATGTTTCCTTCTATCTGTCTTATCCATGGAAGTCCTGCTACAAACTTCCTAGGCCTCCCACAGATTTCACCATTCTTTTAATATTTGTCTTGCACTTCCTCCTTTTCTTCAGCCATGTTGCACATTCTCCCTGGACTCAAGCGTGCTCAGCCATTGTATCATGCATTCCCACTGATTCCTACTATTACACTTGACAAGCACTGGCAAAGTAAGCTGCCTTGCTTTTCCCGATTTTCTTTTCCTAATCAAGGTCAATTAGTAGGGGCCTCTGACTTTGAAAAAGTCGAATATGCACACTGAATAAAATGTCAAGTAAGGAAAAATAAAATCACCTCAGCGAAAATTTGAGAAGGGTTAGATTTGCTTCAGGGGTCTTCCACAATTCAAGCCATCACAAACATGAAAGCACTCCTGAAAGCCTTCGTGAGAGGTGTTTGCAGCAAGAGGAAGGACTCTCAGGGTCACTGGAAGCACACTGGCAGCAGACTACAAAAAACAGGAGTAGGTGGACATGAGCACTGACTGCTGCCGGTAGTTACGCTATTCATGACTTCAGTGTGGGATCTTGCCATGGATGGTCTGCAGCATCGTCCAGCCCAGACCTATGTGTTTTGAAGTCCTCCTGGTTAGCTGAAAGGTTAATGTCCCCTTCCCTCCCCCAAATAAATTCATCATTGCTGGGTGCTGCCAGGAGTCCTTCCTTGTGGTCAGAAAGGGTGTCCTCTCTCACTTGTGGCAGCACAGATCCAAACATGGCCGGAAGTTTTCTGGTAGCCAGAAATGGCAAGTTTTGGAAAGGAGCCCCAGATTATCCTTTGCCTTTCTACATCTAATAATGCAACTGAAACAGCTGATGTTCTTTCTTGTCCTTGCTGGCTGAAGAATTATGTTGCTTGCAGAGGTAATTTTACTTTGGAGATGGGAAGCTGCTTTAACCAGCAAGAACTTTAGCCAAAATCTTCACAGTGCACACTAAGTTTGAGAAATTGCTATAAAAATTACTGCAAAAAAAATCACAGTCCTAAAGTACAATCACAAAATGGCATTATTTACCATGCTGCAGATCACGACTGATCATTTAATGCTGTGCTTTGTATTAGAAATACATTCTGTGTTATGGAAACATGAATATTTCAAAAGTTTCTTGATTTTCTTTTTGTGAAAACTAGATACAATAGAAAACCAATTACATCAACACTGGTCTCCCATGGTTTAGAAATTGTGCAGTAAATACTGTAAACAATTAGCAAATCAACATTTTCATTTGTTTTACATGATAATGCCCACAACAAAATGTGCCAGTTTGGGAATGCTGTTCAGAAAAACACTTGAGGCAGGAATCCTGCCAATGACAGTTGTATCAACAAAGAGCAACAATAACACATATGCTTTTACATAATTAGGATAATTGGTTTTATTACTTAAAACACAGTTTTGTTCTTGGGGATTAATTGACAGGGTAAACATTAGTGTTACCTTAAATTACTCAGTCCTTGTTAATCTGAATATATCTTCTCAGTCTTCACCACATATGTAAATGTCTACCACAACCTGACTGAAGTACCTGCTAAACTGAGCTTTTCCTAGTCTTTAATTATGAAGTACTATATTATAGTCTATCATATGTATAACATACTATATAGTGTGTATATGTATAGTATATATAAAAATATACTATATATAGTGTATGTATATTGTATATATAGAAATATACTATATATAGTATATATAGAAATATAGTCTATATTTATAAACTATTATATAAAGTACTATTCTTTTCAGCTTCTGCTCTCCTATAGCTCCTCCATTCAGCCTCCTGGCATACTCTGTTGCCCTCCTGCCTCTTTCTAATGCAAGGATCCACTGGTTGGCCTTCTGCTTCTATTTTGCTTTTACTGACGCAGTGATTTACCACCTGGTCTAATCTCTGATTTACAGGTGTGTTAGATAGCCCAGTGAAAAGCACTTCCAGGGTAAACTGAATAAACTTGGAATTTATCCATCTTCAGAAAACAGTGCAAAGCCTCTTCATCTCTGTCACCCCCAAAGAGTTTTTATGGCAATAGTTCCTCCTTCTATGTGCCCTCCTACGTCTCTCTGAAAAAAACTGTAAAACTAAATACACGCAAAATAACGAAGTCAATAAACTTACCAGAAGGAGGAGGACACCACCTGAATTCAAGCAGAAACGGACACTCCAAGAAAGAAGAGAAACTCATTAAGCCCATTAGGAACTTTGCAATTACAAAATTATTTTACACAGAAGATGCCCCCACAGTAAGACATTGTAAGAAAGGATAGGTAGAGAGAGGGAGATGCATGGACATGAGATTTTAAAGCAGAACCAAGACAGCTGGTAGACAGAAGAAAAAATATCAAAGCTTTCTGTAAATATTCTGGGCCTGATATAGGTATCAGTGCAAATCAGTCTTATTCCCTTGAATTTAGTGGAACTATATTATTTATAACAGCTTAGTGTGAGCCCATCTGCCCCTTTTGCTGTAATTGGATGGCTAAGAAAAGAATAAGGGAACTGTTCACTGATAAAATTAAACACAAGCCATATTTTCTATGAAAAGTCATGTGGGACAATACACATGTCATTTCCCTGTGTGGCTGTATGTCCAACATTTCTTTGGCCATCAAGTGGCACGTCAGTCTTTGCAAAGGTGCTTCTGCCAGTGCACGATGTTGTAATGAGATTTTACCACAGGAAAAAGAAAGGCTGATTAGTACCCTTGCGAGACTTCTGGCACGCACACACTTACAAACCCATTTTGACAAAACATTGTACAATCTACTTTTGGACGAAAACATCTCTAGGCTTTTACTAATAAGGCTCTGACTTCAAGGGTACCTGCACTCTACTTTCATTCCTACCACATACTTATGCTTTATTTTTTTAATTATCGTTAACTGTTAGGCTGTGACCAGGAGGCACAGCATCCAACAGAGCTTGGTTTTGTTTCCTTTCAAAATATATATTTGGAACTTTATTAAGAAGAGGAATTTGGTTTTACTTGTTAGCTTTGTAATTTTGACGGACAACTGGGGTGACTTTATGATCCTCAGCACCCGCATGTGTATCTCCTGTTATCCATCAGTACACTTGAGTGTACTGATCATTTGAGTATACTCAGTCATTTGCAGCTCCTCCTTTTTCTCCATACACAAAATACTACCTGTATATATACGCTCTCCCCCCTCCCACAGCGAGATAAAGAGGCTTAATCTTCTCCTGGGCTCTGCATGATCTTCTTTCATCTCCTTAGCTTTGTTCCATATAATGAAAATGACATCACAGGGTGGCTTTTTGCCTCTTTCCACATTACTTTCAAATTAATTAATGTCCTAAGTTTAGAATGTTTAAAAGGATTTTAATTTTTACTTGGCAATTTGAGTGTGCATACATCATTTTTATCTTTTTCTTGGGATGTATATTTTTAGATCAGTGACCTTTTGAATGTATGATTCACGCCGATTTAATGTTTTCCAGCTGGTACATTTTCAATTAACCTGATACAAATGTAGTGAAACTGATACTTTTGCAATGAAACCAGCCACTACACACCTGTGCTCTCAATTTTTTTACTGAAAATAGATTTTCTTTTCTTCTATTCTCTCTTATTTCCCAACACGTCTGTAATAACCTTTCAGGACAAAAACAACATAAAAGAAAAGCCCAGACACCTGTATACTAATGCTACCTGTCACAGACCAGGAGCTATTCCAAATCAGATAACACTATATAATTTATTGTGGAACTATGAAAAGTCAAGCACACCTTTTATTTATTAATGCAAGTGGCTAAGTAGATTAAATATTCTGTGCATCCATCAGACTGCAATAAGCTCTGCAAAAATGATTTTGTGATTCCTTGGGTTGTAATCTACACACATGTGGTTCTTAGACCCTCTCTCAAGAATATTATCAAGTGCACCAGCAGCTGAGCATTCAAAAAAAAAACCTATCAGAGCATGTTATTTGTCCATCAAGCAGCAGACCTGAGCTTTAATGGGTTTCTTTCACAGAGGCTATACATAGAGTGTGGGAGCAAAGAGCATTTCCATGCTTACACAACCAGGCATGTGTCCTTTCTGCATTCTTATTTTGTCATGACAAAAAAGTCACCTTACCATCTCCAGCCCTGGTCCCCTCCCTGAAATTCTCCTCTTCCTCTACAATACTCACAGACACATAGACTCACTCACAGTTTGAGAATTTGATTCACCTTTGGAGGTGGGACAGGTTTCACTTCCATATTACTTCTACACTCAGAAAAATACCTCTCTACTCCTGCATTTTCAGCATAGAAGGGAGAATTATAAATTGTAGCCTGAAAAAAATAAATAAAACTGTAACAGGACTCTGAAAATTAAGGTGTTGAGAAAAAAGCCCATGGGGCCTCTTGGTTCAAGTACAAAGGCAACATCAAAATTCACAATCACATTACACGCAAAATGTTAGGAGAGAGAAGCAGCCAAGAAAGTTTTTAAACTTTGACCCTCATTTACCTTCTTAGTGCAATCTGCAGCAAGTAGCGAAACCCATAAGGAAGCAGCAAGCCAAGGTACCAGTTAAAAAAAGGCATGCATATTGTTGATATAAACAGATCTTGGAAACTGGCCCTTAAATGTGCTTTAAATATTTCTGTTTGCAATTATATTAACAGTATCCTGTATACTGGATTTTTTAAAAATGTTCTTTCAAGTGAGCGCAATGCTCTTAAGGGTTATGGTTTTGTGTTCCTCACAAAGTGTCACTGTCTGACATGCTTAGATCTGTCCATTACTTATTCTATGTGATCCATAAACCCAACGAGAAGATTAAAGTACGGACAGCCATTGCAGCCATGACTTAAATTGTGTATCTTTTTGGAGGACGATGATATTAAATAGTTTTACTATAAATACTTCCAGATGTTGAGCTCATGGGGCTGAGTCTAAATGTACAATGGAGTGTTGATATTATTTTCTGTGAAATGCTATTAGGAATGCTTAAAAAGCTGGTTATATAAATCAAAAATAATCAGGAAATACTCTGCAAATGCAAAGACATCAGTTGAACATTATTTGGAAGGACACTATTATTTGTTGTCAGTTGGTGAAATATTTCTGAAAACGTTACACAATCACTTACACGATTTTATATGTGTTATCAGGATAATGTTAATTCTGGAGGTATTTAGTCACTTGTTAATACCTAACTTCCACCATTAGCTACAGTACCAGAGAAAATATAGATGTATTATTTTGGGAAGCAGAATCTGTCCCCTCTTACTTGAGTGACCACTCACATGCTATAAATAGTGAGCATCCGATATGGATAGTTTGCTAACCATCTACAATCTGAATTTTTCTGAAAAAATTATTCAACAAATACTTATGAATAGTGGTTACATGTATAGGAAAAAGAATTAGTTTGCACATACTTATACATAAAAAAGAACTACAATTTCAAAAAGCTGTTGGGTCCTGTCATTCTTGTTTGTTCATTTCTTCCACAGCTTTTCATCTCACATCTGTGGGATCACCTGCAAACTTAACAGATATCAGAAATTGCCTTAATTTTTAGCAGAACAAAAGAGTTAGTGGAGAAAAAGGAGCCGCCTTTTGTTGTAGTAATAATACTTGCTTCTGACTTTGACTTTGAGCTCACACTACTCTATATCACGAAAAGCCTTAATGCAATCAATGTCATCATATTAATGCAAAATCCAGACAGGTAGTATAATACAATAATTTAGATTTGAAGGGACTTCCAGAGGTCATACAGTCCAAACACCTGCTTAAAACAGGATCCAACTTCAAAGTTAAGCCAGGCTGATGTTAGATCAGGTCAAAATAGAAAATAAGCTGGTGACCACAATCATGATAGTCCTCTGATACTTTAAAGTTATATCAACTACTAAGCACTCTTCCAAGCACTGTTTGAAGCACTAAAGAGTATTCATTTGAATGATTTTAAGTTTTGCAGCTTGCTTTTATCCCCTTTGTCAAGACTGATAAATCATCGGCCCTTCTCATAGAGGACAGATGATATTTAATCTTGGGTCTCAACTTTAACACTTAAAAAACCCCAAAGTTTGGCTGCTGAATGTGTTCAAGAGGGCTTCAGTATGGACAAGGCCAAGCAGCTCAACAAGAGCATTGCCTAATACAAGAAAAGGGCTAAAAGCTTACAGTAAATACTAGGGCAATGTCTTAGACTCTTAATACTGAGCTTTCAGAATCCATGTTCTCTAAAAACCCTGGAGACATAAAACGAAACTAAAAATGAAACTAAAATGTAGGAGTGGAATGAAAATAAAAATAAACCGAACTTCACTGAACAAATGTAGCATTATAATAGCAGTAGCAGCCTGCCACTGGTTCTGATTATAGCTATATTTGGTGTATAAGAAAGATGGAACTCTAGAAATTAGTGAACTAGAGTAAAACACATCGGCTAATCAAGAACCGACCACATTAGTATGAATGACCCAGAACGATTGTTGGTGAAACAGCTAAAACGAAAAACTTTCTAATATAACTTTTTTAAGATGGTAATAAAGTCACCAGATACTTTATATTTGCATTGATAGTCTCAGTTTATATGTATGTTATTAACTGAAAGACTTGATGCTTTGTGAATTATAAGTGAGACTATTTTAATTTCATACATCAGAAACACTGCCATAAAATCTAAGCTGGAGGCTGAATTTTGCTGAGCTAGATCATTCCAAATTAATTTGTCAGTAGCCCTACAATTAATGATTCTCATTAACAGATTAGGCCACAAAGGGATTACCGCCTTACCAGCCACTTACGTGATAGTTTGCTGCACACTGGGGAAACGGGCTCTGCAGGGATGCTGCAGATCCCAAGCACAGATGGACGGGAGGAGGCGAACAAGTTTGAGACTGAGTGCAAGGGAGCATTTTCCTCCCAGCAGTCCCTCAGAGGAAGGGTGATAACTCATAGGAGAGGTACAGTCCAGCAGGTAGGCTTTCCTGGAGCAGCTGGAAGGCAGGAATAGTCTTCCCAGGCTGCTCTGAGGCTAGTAGGGCAACATATTACTGATTCCTATCACTTAATTGCAAACTGATCAATAACAGTCTGGATGACTCTGTTGGTAAGTGATAGCATTTAGCTCTTATGAAAGAACTTGGAGTCAGACAACAAACTTCTCGTTCACATGAAGTTTCAAAGGTTGTTTCACCAGAACAAATGAGAGAGCAAAGCTTAGCATGCATCTTTAAATCTTTGGTGTTCAAAGTACACAAGATGTTCACATGTTTACAGCATGCAAAAAATATATGACAATGGTAGAAGAGTTTCCAGTGAGTGAAAATAAAATATCAGCATTTGTCACTACTGTGATTTAGTGATTTGCTTCTGATCAGGGATTAGAAATGCTCAGTAAGGATCTCACAGCCATTAGAGCTTCATCTCCCTGCATTCCTTGTGAGATGCTTTAGATGCTCTTATTCTTGGATTAAAGCAAAATGCGTAAGGACGGATCACAGCCGAGGAAGCGGAATATGCAATTTCCTGTATCTGGAGTAAATAGAGGAATTTATGTCTGGAAGGAGAAACATTTTTGTTTCTCCTGTTCATATGCAATCTTACATTGCAGTTCGGTTTGTGGTCACATTAAAATAAAATCCCTTTATAGGAAAAGTTTCAAATAGATCTGAAAAAGAAACACCGATTTTTGTGTCCTGAGTTTTCAGTCCTGTCTGGGGTCTCTGCCTTCTGTTTGCTGGAGAGCTGTTGAAATTCAACTATGCACTTTTAACATTGAAATAGTAAAGTTAACTTCCCGAGGCAGCAGAAAATTAATGGGAAATGTGCCTAAATCACAGTGGTTTTAATAATAATTTTAAGGACTAAACTTGCCCTTTTTTTCCGTGGGTGGTCAGCAAGACGTGTCCTGCTCTCCTAAACCCTGCATCATGGCTTCCTCCACTCTTAGTATGGACTCTGTGTAAATAGCAACATTCAAGAGACTGGTGAGGAGGTGTAGGGCAAGACTCACTCCACAGGTCATTAGACGAAGAATCCACTGAGCTACACACAGTTATAGGGTCAGAAAACTTTCTGAGGAAATACCACTGCATGCTTGCCGTGTTCTTTTGGTGCTATTGGTAACCGAGACAGGATGTTGAAGTAGATGGACCTTTGATATAATCTGATATTCATACAATTTTATTACCTCAACTGCACTAAATGACATGGACAGCGGTAAGGAGGATGCAACTAGTGAAATGCTAGAATTTACAAGAGTACCTGTATCACAGCTGAAGTCTGATGTCCCTTACCTTGCACATGAGCCCACTGTAAAGACCAAAACTGAAAATCAGCCCAAGATCCAATATTCAGTTTTGCCGGTATAAATAGATTGGAATTAAACACAACACATATTGTTAAAGATATAGAACAAGCAGTTCAATTTCTCACACCCTACATCCACAAAAATAGTTTTTTTGCCTGTAAGGATGTTTTTAAAGACTGATGTGTTTATTCCTTCCAAGCCTACTATGTATTTCTTGAGAAGGACATTCTGGAGAGACATATGGGTTATAAATACACAGCGTGGCGATTATCTTGTGTGACAGGTGGACAGAAAGTCAATTACCAAAAATGTTTGCCTTTAAGAGTTAAGAAGGGGGTTTTGTGTGTGTTTCATTACTGGAAGAGCTGTAAAGGGTGTTGAGAGATTTGATTTTCAAAACAAAATGCAAGTTAAAAACTTGTCATGAATTTGGAAAGGCAGCAGCATCTAGTCAGATGCCTTTGATTAATTCTATGAAGGCAAGACCTCTTTAACCTCTCCCTGAAGTTCAGTTCCCAGAAGAATATAAAAGCCTTATGGCAAAATCCTCATAAGAATAAGAACTTGGGAAGGATATGGCTGGCTGAAAGACCTAAAACCCTGCATGGAAGAACAAGGCACCAGTGGGAAGAGTTGTTTGTGAAGGCAAATACTCTGTTCTTAGGTTCACATGAGCTCAGTAATACACTCGACATCCTGTGCTGTAGGAGCAGATGCCTAAACTTGCCAAAAGGCAGCGAGACAACACATTTCTGGACTTTGCCCATTAGTAGGAACAGTCTTATTATTTAATATTATTTAATACAGGTAGAGTTCCTGTGCATCAGCTGTACCTTGTCTTCCGAAAGGAATTGCAGTTCTCACCCGCAATCCCCATTTGAAACAGAAAACATTGAAGCAATTATGACTTGCATAAATGTGTTTTCTCTGTGGACCACAGCCAACCACCAGTAATGTGATAGTCAGCAGAGAGGATGTACCTGTCAGTATCTTCCTTTATTACAGATTATTTGAAAAACTGATGAAAAGATCCCTCTGTTTTAAGTGTTCACCACTTCCAAAGCTTCAATTTCCTAAGACAGCCTTTGCTAAATCTCGCAGAAAAATGACAAAACACTGTTCAGTGCTTAGAGGTTTCTTCCAGTAACTGGGATCGCTGCTTTCTGGGAATAACTTTGAAAACACTCTGTTGTCACGGTTAATGAACAAAGGAATGTTTGCTTAGACCCTGGGTATGTTTTTATAGCAGTTGTATAATACTAAGTGGTCCCTTTCATGTGCAGGACCAAGGTTTTACAGCTCAGTTCCTTTCTTAATCTGATTACAGTCTCTAACCTAGAAAATAAAAGTATTATACTTTATTCAAAGACTTCATCCCAGATGCTGGCAGAATGTTTACCTAGGCATGTGCCATGAAATTAAGGATAGCAAAATCCACATAATTTAAACTTGATTCTCCTCAGCCTATGGCAGCATTTATGTCTGCCAAAAACTTCAATCTTAGAAGTGTGTATATTCCATCGGTCCTCCTTAATAAGCTGTATATTTCATCATTGTCTCAATATAACTTTAGAGACTGCAGGCATCACAAGAACCTTTAGCACATCATTATATCTTTTCCCACTCAGTTAAAAGAAAGGAGGAGGCATCTGGATATCTGAAACTTGGTTTCTAAGTAGAAATATCTACCCTTCAAAAACATACTCTACCATTGCAAGTCTTTTTAAGTAAGTGAGAGTTGCACAGTAATAAAGGGTATAGGAGAAAAATTAAATTAAAAGGGATTGTAGTACTACATCTGAGTTGAAAACACTTGGATGATTCCCCATGGAACATATTATGTTTTCTGTCCCATGTGAAAGGAAACCAAAGCTAATTATAGAACATAGCACTGGGCAAGCAAATAAATCAAGCTTTGCACTGCCGAATTCTCACATCTGCAAATTAACAACTATGGGTCTGTTAGTGTAGACTCTCTGTTGCAACAAAACAATACCAAGCGTAAGTATAATAGCTTATCTTAGGATAAGAAGATGTAATCCAAAAGGAAATGCCCACTTTACAAGAATTCATAGCCATGGGCTAAATCACTACACATAGAGGTGTGCATTAGAAGCAAAGCATTAGCTCAGTATATAACGCTGCAAAAGCCCGCTCACAGTAACTGTGTAGAACTTGCATATACAGCATATGGCTTCAGCACTGGAAATATAATCTCAAATACTGAAGCCAACAGGATATTATCATATCCTGTATATTACACCTGCAGTATGATGTGCATTCAGTAATTTGTGCATATAGGGCTCAAACAAAAAATAACATATAAGTACATACATATTAAGTGTGTGCATGTGTGAATGAGAAACAGACAGAAGGAAAAACATGCAAATAGTCTTCCAGACAGAAACTTCTCCACAAGATAACACTAAAATATCATGTAACTGTAACTCTGAAAAAAAAGCTAATACACCCATTGCAAGAACCTGTAGCATAGATATGGTGCAGCCACCTCCATATGCACAAGCCATGTTGGCTAGCAGACTGTCTGAACATTCGAACGGAAAGATTACAGCAATCACATTGGCCACCAGCTTGCATGGTTCATCCACTCTGAAAAATCGGTATCAAACTACTTTTTTTTCTGTTTGCCAGCAGCAAGCATTTTCAGGCAGAAATGGAAAAACACTTCAACATCAGAAAACATCCACACCTGTGTGGAGACCATTTTTGAGGCTAAGTACTGTACTATGCAGTACATATTTTAATGTTCTTTGCAGAATTCTGCTGTAAGGCTCATTTTCCCTAATTTAAAAGACAGGTGATATTTACTTGCTGCTAATTCACTTGGCTGATTGTAAGAAACATTCATTAACAGCAACATCACACTTTGAACATGTAAAATCCTCCATAATGTCACCAGCACTGTTATTACAGGGAGGGAAAGGCACAACCTGAAAAAAAAAATCGGGGCCAGTTACTTTTTTTCTCCCCACTTTGAAGAACTGGATCTCACATATAATTTTAACTCTCTCTGTTTTGTCCTTTAGCTTTGTTTCTGCCTACTTGGCTGTTATCTCTCAAGAGTCAGTAGGGTGGCATCATAACCTTGAGGGATAATTCTTATTACAAGACACTGCAGGATTACTCCAGCTTCATTCAAACTAATGCATTTAGCCCGACCCAAAGGAACAAAACACAACCGCCCCACCCCGCCACTCACAATCATACTCAGGTGCTTCACTCCATCGATTTACCTGTCTAACTACCTTTCCGGATTTTTTTTCTACATGTTGCATTTGACTGCAACACAGGATAGCTTTCTCTAGCCAGCTAGCTCCTAGTATAGTAGAGGTCTGCTGCGACATACATATGCAGAGTTATCAACAGGATTCATTCAACACGTAGAGAAGTCTCTGCGGTCCTGATTTCATCAGTCTTTTTATCCATATTAGGCAAAATTAAAGCTGGCTAAGATAGCTAGCAGCGGAGGTGCTGAATTGTGTAAGGGCACCATTTGCCTCAGGAGCACTGAACAACTTTGCTGTGCTAAATTCAGGCCTCGCTACAGCCATTCAGTAGACACCACTAAGCCACAGATAAAAGACGGGAACTCAGTACCTGAGGAGCGTGTTCTCACTGTGATAATACAGCAGTAACAAATTAGAAAAACCCTCAGCATTGCCCAAGCTCTGCCCCTTCACAGATCCTTATAGTCCTGCTGCTAAAACCAGTAGTGCAGCATTAGGCCACAAACAAACACTTTAAATATCTCTAACGCATGGATTAGCGTATATGAAAGCCACTGCCTTTTATTGCACTGAATCCAGTTTGCTTAAGCATGTATAATGGATGTTGTATTGCTGGAGATTTTCCTCTCTTTTTCAACGAGCTAGATGCTGACTGGATTGTATGAAAGAGGGAAAAAACCAGGACTTTTGTAAGGGCCTTCTTTCAGCAGCTGGCCACACAAATTAGAACAAGATGTTAGAAGGAAATAGATTGGTTTTGGCAGATCCCCACTGATTTCCAAGGATCCCTTAATGATTTTGGAGAGAAAATGAGAAACAAAAAGGAAGTAGATAGTACCAGAGAAAAATCCCACTAGATCTGTAATAGGTACTTGTGTGTAGTAAGCCATCAGCATCTGTCAGTGCTGTCACTGCTTAAAAGGCAATGTGAAGTGAACTGTGCTTCTTATTAGCGGTGCCTGCCCTAGATGATTTGGAAATACAGTTGGCATGGTTTTTTTTAACTATGAGGTAAATAACTGTGTTTGGAAAAAAAAAAACAAACAGAAGAAGAGAAAAAGAGGCAACAATCATGTCTAAGAAAAACACTGCACAATGCATTTTACAATTTACTGCAACACAAATGGGTCTTACATCATTAGCAAAAAGGATTTTTATGAAACATTTCAACTTTGAAACATTGCATTAAAAAATCAGCATGTGATCACTACCTCATCTTGATCTGCTTTCCATTATACTTCTACAGGAAAAAAAAAGTTCTGATACAAGACAAAATGCAGTTCCCAGCTGTATTTTGTCATGAAATGGCTTTCATTGCCCACTACTCTACTATCAGGAAAAGATTCTCAGCAGCTGGGTAAATACATTCTGCTTTGTTGATGCTGCCTGTTAATTTTGCATTTAAAGGTTGCCAATGTTATAGAACTATAAAGCTTCAGAAAATACCATTGGTGGGAAGCGCATTTGCTATACTATGGATAATTCATAGGCAACAGATTAAAAGGATCATGCTGGTTCCCCTATGAAGTATTCCAGAATCTGTTTTCAACAGAGAGAGCCCAATGATTAAGTAGAATGGTCGGCAGTCAGGTGGTTAGATAGATAGTGTAGTATAAATACATGTGTATGTATATATGGGCTTACTGCCCAGCTGCAAGTAGTTTTTAAACCATTTGTTTTAAATAATAAGTTTTAACCTCAGGAAAGAGTAGCTTCAGCATCAGCCATTGTCCCCTTATAGGTAAAAGTATTGAAACTAAAAAAAAAAATTAAAATTGGTGATGATGGTTCATGTTACAAATGGTCTTCCAGACACAGTTTTAAAATACCATTTTCAAATCTTATTCTTTCTTTGTAATGCTTCAGTGTGTTGGGTTTGTACCTAGAAAGGTTTGCATGCACCTCAGACATTTCGAACATTTCTTTATGGCATAAGGTATCGCTGGCAAGAGATACCAGCATTACTGCTGACTGAATTTTCTTCAGAAATGGAACGCCACAGCTGTCAGCAAGATCCCACAGTACTGAAGCTAAATAGCTCTTCTTCCCACTTCCCCAAACAGCCTGGGTGGACCCATGTAACTCAAAATGCAGTTTACATCAGCTAATCTCAATCTACGCATGCATGAAAATGTACTTAGAGGAGGCATCATCCCTTTCCTGAAGAGTACACAGTCAAAAATACTGACACAAAGAGCTCAGTTATCCCCTTCCACCCCTGTGCTGTCTCCTCCCCACCATCTCCGGCCCAGCTCCCTTCTGCACTAAGATGCTGCTTCTCTCTCCCATATTCCCTCCTGTGCTCCACAAGAGCCCCTCTTGAGAGAGGTTTGGCACTCAGACCCTCTCCCACTCTCCATGTGTTTCTGGCATGCCCATTACCTTGCATTCAGGATTTTCCTCTGACAAAACAGGCTGAAAAGCCCTGGCACAGAGAACCAGTCTTAGCGCAGCTTTTGATAATCCCCTGAACCGACATCTAATCAATTTGAAAAAGAAATAGTAAATGAAAAGAAAGATCACTTGAAGCCCAGACTTGGGCTGATGACATTTGCTGTTAAGCCGAAGCACAGTAATCTTAGCAGCTGCAAAATTTCAAACCAGTTACAGGGGCTATAAACTAAGTCATAAGACGGAAGGAAGGAAACATGGAGAACAAGAAAAGATGAACTGTTAAGCTTCTTTTCAAAAACGGAGTTTGATTTAATGTTCCAGATTACTAACTTGGATTATTTGATTCCAAGTTTTGGCATTAATCCACGCTTTCCCTTAACGAGTCTGAATGAAATGTTCTTTCCACAGTCCTTGTAGAGATGACATAAAAGCACACAACAATATCAATAATAGGGAAAGTTCATATAATCCTTAATCCACAAGAAAAATAAACATGAAGTAGCATGGTCTCCATAGGAACTACATAAAATCTGGAGCTTGTATTTTGTGGGTCTCTCTGGTGTTACCATTGTAGAGCTCAGCCTGAGTCCCCTGGCATGACCAGTGGACACATGTTGGCTGGCCTACAAAAGGGAAAAGGGTATGCAAGTGTCTTCCCTTAAAATGGCTCTCTCTTAAAGGTGCAGTTGAGCACAGTGCATCTGAAGCTAAGGAAACCAGGGCTCCAATCTGCAACATATTCAGTGATCTATCCATTTATATGCTAAATACAAAATAGGAAATGCCCAACCAGATGCTACAGTCATCTGTATATTTCTTCGGGAGCAGGTCTGATGTTGTAGCTTTCTCTCCTATTATCATAAATACATACCTTGTCTGTGGTGCATGCAGAAAAAATGCCATTCAACAGCTCTTTTACTAAAAAAAGCTACAGCAAAGGGTGGCTGTCAGCAAGTGCTTAAACCTTCTGTGGAACACTGAAATACCATGGGTGTTCTTCAGATCCTCCTGCTTCTTGTGCAGCACTGCCTCTGGTAAGTACAAGCTCTCAGGATGTCTGAATTTCTTCACTGGCCAAGGGCATAAGTTAGTGAAAAACAAAGATGTTAGAAATCCTCCAAAGTTACAACATTATAGAATTTTTGCATGCCTTTGGGTCACTAGCACAGCTCCTGAGTCTTATCTCTACATACGGGAAATGGGAATAATAACTCCCTGTCTCAGCAGTGTAGCAGGGAAAACTGATAACTCCCTTGAAGACTAGGAAGTCATCAGGTATTGTAGGTTCTTATAGGTATACCGATAGACAAACCAATACTTTCAAAAGATGTAAAAAATATTATCTTATATGGTCAATTATAAATTCAAAAAGATTAAGCAATACAGTCAGCGTGCTCCCAGTGGGCCTTAGTTTTGCTACACTTACTCAAGTAAAGTAATCATACATCTTTACTTGCTGAAGCTACTTGCACCATAAAGCTCTATCTTCATTAGGGTAACAGTAGCAAAATCAGAGCTGGCAGCTCTATTTTCCTTTAAATCTTCTTGCCCTACTGTAACTAGAATAGCACTGAAAATTAAAAGGAGACAAGGGAGGAATATAGACATAAAGAGCAGGAGCAGACATTATTATTGTCAGTGAGAATTAGCCAGTCAATCTTTCTGACCACAAAGCAATTTAATTTCGCCTTTTACTGCATCCATTTTCTCTGATTAATTTTAATGATCTCAGACTTCTTGTCCCTTGGGGCTGGAAGGCTGCAGCACATTGTCCAAGTCTTTAACCTAAGGTCCTGTGTCTGCCTCTCTGCTGATCCTGCAGGTGGAAGCAGCTGGTGTCCTGACACTCCTCAAACACGCAGGTGATAATCTGACAAGCGTCCTTCCTCTCGCTGTGAAATATGCCATAACATTAAAGGCCTGAGTTACTCCTCGGCACTAAACAGCTGTTGGCTTTTCCTGACAGCATTAATACTATATTAGACATAGCAATGTTTCGACAGAGAGAGATGTTTAATTAAATTGCAGGTCTGCAAGGTTTCTATCAAAGGTGTTTATTCTACCAGAGCTCACATCTGCAAGACTTTAAAAGAAGAATTTATCTATATACAAAAGATACCAGTAGCTTGAGTCATCTGCACACAAGAACTCCACTTGATGTGAAAAGGTTTGCATTTTCTGACTCCCCTTACAGGAAGTCAAATCTGCTAACACCAACACATACAAGCTTTGTCTGTTTGAAAAGTTCATTGTCTGTTACTATGACCAAGCACAACACCGAGGCAGCTGTGTCTCATTCCTGTGTGTTCCAGTGCTTTTACTTAAACTCACATTGAGTACTATTAACAAAAAAAGACAGCTTAGAAAATAAAGCTTAAAATAACTTTAAAAAAGAAAGCAGCTTTTTTTTTTTTCCTTTTCTTATTCTTTTTCTGTTTTGGATATTCACCTCCATCTGCTGCTTCTAAGTCAGGAATAAATTAACCAGTCAAGAATACATGTATCCTTCATGAACTGCTACATAAATTGTGATAAACTTATTCATCTTGATCAGCCCCTTCTTTTGCCCCAGTTTTGTAGTCTGTTCCTTCAACATCTATGTTTACTCCTGTATATATTAAATCTATCAAATTCAAGTTCCCTGGTAATATGCCTGAGAGCAAGAATCTACTCAGTGAAGCTTGCATACCGCCCTATCCTGACAGCATCTTCTTTAACTGCTTACGCATCACCATCAAGATGTAAAAGTGAGAGGGTGAACTCGATGACAACATGGATTTCTACCGGATTTCCATGACACCATGTTTTATGGATTTTACTACATTCAATGCATTATCACAAACTTAGCTGCTCTCTTCTGGAAACAGGGAAGGAAAACACTGAATATAGTTCCAATAAAATGAGAAATATTTTGTTTTCCTATCATTAGACTTTCTACAGGAATGAATGATGAAGAAAAGGTCAAGCTACATTTTAAGCTGATGTTTCAATCTGGCAGCACTCCTTTCTTGTTGTCCAGATGTGATTAAAACCATAGCTATTTATTTTGTAATCTGCTGGAATATAACCCCTTTATGTAGTGGGGACCAAGCTGCTGAATAATGACAGTTTCTTTTAAGAAAAATAAAAAGAAGAAATGCGTATTTTTAACGTGGAGAAAGGGCTTGCCATGTACATAAAGTTAATAAATATTTAAATCCAGTCACTTAATTAAAGACTGTATCACAGTACAAATGCAAAAGGAAAGGGGGGAAAGATACATTAGCATCCTCGGTTTTGGTATTTCCTTACTCTTATCCCCTTAGCTGCTCAAACTGAGCATTAGTTTAGCCATTGTTTTTTGTTTAGGGAAAAAAATCAGTCAAGAAATATACCTAAATCTACCTTTGAAGAAATGACTGAGAGGTACAAAAAGATATTTTTAGAAGGACCAATGCAAGTCCTTCACCTCTTGCAGGAGCAGCTGTGGAATAATCCACGGGTACCGGTAGAGGACTGCCAACATGAATTACGTTAATTAAGGTGAGTTGTCAAATCCTTCCCAGTGAGACTGGCAATGTCGTGGTTTGAACAGATTGTTCTCTGAGAACGAATGACATTTACTCAAAATAATATAGGTGAGGAGAACAAAAGGCTGAAGTACCACTGCAGTTCTCTACAGTGGTGAGTGGCTGTTTTTGCAGTTACTCCAGAGCGATTTTAAGCTGGTTCAGGCACCTTTGGGCCCCTGAGTGGCTGAGGTGGGACAGCACACATCGCGGGCTACAAACTCACCAAGGAACCCACCCAGTTTTTTCTGTGCTTAGACTGTGCTGACTGCTTTCCCAACACAGTGATGCTGGTCTCGCCATCTGAGATAGCAAAGCTCAAACCCAGCTCAGACGTGTCTGTACTCGATGACTTGCAGTGGAGGCGTGCGACTTCCCTGGCACATCTAACCCTAAAGGCATAAGGTCGATTATATTTCTGGTTTTATTTCCTGACAAGGAAAATAAGAACATTACATTTCAGCAGGACAGGCATAGCCCTGCAAAATATGGCACATCGTAAGAGATTATTTCATATGAACTGGGAGGAAAATGTCAGAAGATTAATTTTTAATGTTTGTGTTTAAAAATGTCTGGGAGAGTGATCCATAGGTAGAAGACCTCATTGTTTAAAACTGAAGAAGCTGCTTGGACCGTTGACTATGTTACTCTGCCTAACCAATCTGTATGCAAAATCCAAGAGCCAGATGCTCTCTTGGCTAGACGTCTAATTCCCATCAGTGCCAAGGACAGGAACAGTCATTTATGAGCTGAGACCCTTGCAACCAACACCAAAAATCACTTTCTACAGGAATATGCATCAGCTTGGGTATTTTGCCATGCCATTAAGTCTCCTTTCAAATACAGCTTTCGACTTTGAGAAGGAATACCGAAGCAAGCAGAACACCATTTCTCACCAGTAAGGGGGTTTATGTATTTTAAGATGACTTACAGTATACGATGGTAGAAGTTTCAATCTGTGTGTCAATTGTTCAGAGGAAATCCTGAATCCAATCTTACAAACTCTAGCCACATGTATAAAATAAACCACTTCTGGAAGCTGTCTATATGCATATGAGCTAGCCATGCGAAAAACTCATCATACCCAACTGCTTTCTGAATGTAACATCCTTCTTGCAGGTTGGAATTACATTGCGTCATGATGCTTGTTTTAAAAAGCTTTTTTAAAAGCTTCTGGGCACGGCAGAGATTAACGTGTGTTTGCGCAGCAGAATTAAATGTTACATCTAAATTTATTTTAGCCAAATTAGTATAATTGCTGGGATTATCTAGAGTATTTTTCTCAATGCTCCATGTATACTTGAGAGACAAAGAGCAACTTCATAGTGAAACGTACGTTTCCTTGTCCAGTTCACACTTGTGATATATTCTGCAGCTATTAATTAAAAAGCAGGTATTAATGCTTATTTTCATGCCATAAAATCTTCTGGTTTTTGTTCTCAATAAGCCTCCATATTCTTTTTTTGTTAAGCCAGACTCTTAAAAAACTTTATACTCAGAGCCCTACACTCATATTTAGGAATAAATCCCATTCACCTCAGTGGGCCCCGATGGGACTTCTGCCTGAGGTAAGACTAGAATATGCAAACCTGATGTTCATGTGTTTTGACAAAAACATCTTCACACATTTTGAGTTCTTCAGTGCTGACAGTATTGATTTTTTCCCCACACCTTACCAACTCGGTGCATTGAATATTTAATAATACAGGTAATAGTAGGCCCCATTGTTTGACTCATGTAGATAACAGAATAATTGAAACCAAATCTTTGTCCTTCTATATAGTGAATGTAAGGTTGGAAAATTGATCGAAATGAATACAACATCTTTCGGAAAATCCCGTACTCATCAGCAGTAATGTAAAAGAAGCTAGAATAAAGTGGACATTTAAAAAATAATATTTTAAATTTTAAAATATTTTGCTGCCACCTTCTGGAATTTAATAAAATGGGCATCTCAAATGTTTGTAACACGGACATAATTTAGCCTTCAACAGGAACTGCAAATGCTATGACAGAGAAAGAATACATATGTTTTGTCTTTATTACTTTTTAAATTCTAAACAAGTATGTCCAATTTCACATTCCCACAGAGAGATGGAACAGCACAGATTCAAATTCAATGCTTTTATATGTGAATACAATAGAAAAAAAATATTGTGCATCAAGCATAACTCTCAACAAATGGCATGAATAATCAGCAGATTAAGCATTATTTGGTCATAAAGAAACATATGCAAGCGAAGCAAGAGGCTGCTCACAGATGATACATAAATATCAATAATCAATCATAATTAATTGTTAGTTTAAACCCAAGGTTACTTGTTAGAACGCAGGGCCTCTTTCCCCCAGGTGTGTTGTGGCCTTTGTGTAACCGCACTGCTTTTAAAATATAACTCTACATAAATAAACAAGAGGCAAACAAGTCCTAAGGCTTTGGGCTCTGTCCTATTCTCTCCCTGTTTCTGTCAGAAAGATTTTCTTCTGCTCAACATGTTAAAAAGTAATGCATTTTGGGGAATATTAATATATGCAAATATATCGCCAGTACAGAGAGTATGTCAGAAGTTCTTTATTATCACTAAGACAACGGAAGAACTAATCCTATTTTAGAAAAGGAGCGATCACAAGCATTTAAACTGGAGGAAGAAGACAGTTGCCTGTATGTGGCCCTGAAGTCAACAGGTTTTTTCCGATGCACAAGATCAATGTTCCCAAGAGCATCCTGGGGTTTGGTCGCCTCCATCACTGCTCGTACAGTGGGCAGATGATCTCTAGGCCAGCCAGCTCAGCAGGGACGGCTTGGCAAGGTGCCTGGTCAGCTGGGGGTTGGTGCTTGTCAGGCGTGTTGCACAACTGCCCTTTGGGGAAATAAAGAGTATTAGGAGATGTAAGCACCAGGTGATTTACTTTTATGCCACTGCCATTCCTTCATCTCTAAAATTTCATTCAGATTAATGCACAGGTGCTGCGAGATTTATTTTTCTACAGAGCACTGAAATGAGTTTGCTCCTTATGGAAAGCGTTCTCCACATCAGCACTTAAATCCTAAGTGGGAAGTTTTGGACAATTACCTGACCATAAGAGTGGGGTTGATGAACCTGTGTCACCCCTGCCTCCTACTCCAACGGCACGTCCTGAGTGGCATGCGTGTACATACCTCTTGTGGTAACCGCTACGCGGGTTAGACCTAGGATACGGGCATAAATAATAAATCCCGTTGACTTCAGCCGGCTTCTGCAGAGCCCGGGCGCAGGCTGACTTTGGCCCAGGTGAGGAGGTTGCTCAGCGTGGACAGAAGGCCCCGATTTTGACGCGCAGACCCGCCTGCCCACTGCCGCACCCGACGCCTGTGCGTGGCCTTACGGAAAACTGACGGTCAGAGCGCAACGCCCGCCGGCGCCCGCCGGCCCGCAGCCGCGGCCTGAAGGCGGAGCCGCTCCGTCGGCCGGCCCCGCATCGCCACCGCCGCCATCGCTCGCCCTTCCGCCGCTCCCTCCTGCGCGGCGGCGGCGGCGGCGTTGCCAGGCGAGGGGCGGCGGGGCCGGGGCGCTCCTCGGGCCGGCCGGCGGCGCTGCCAGGCGGGAGCGGGAGGCCGCCGCCATGTCGGGGGCAGGGGGCTGTCGGCGGGCGGCCGGGCGGCGCAGCGCGGTGCAGGTGAGCGGCGGCAGCGGCAGGCCGCGGGCAGGGAGCGCTGCCGCGGGGCCGGGAAGCGGCGTGGCTGGCCTCTGCACACGGGTGTGTGCGACCGCGAGTACAGTAATTTGCTGCTAAAGACAACAGACGCAAAAAAACCCCGATTTGCTCTCAAAATGAAAACTGGGAAGCGGGTTTCCCTCTGTGGGGAGACCGGGAGCGGCCCCCTGTGCACAGCCGGGGGAACAGTCGCTCTAAGAGGCGAACAGCCCGCTCTCAAGCCTGCAGTGGTTTGTGGCTCAGGGTCTTCCAATGGGGACATCCTGCTGCGATTCGTAATGTGTTTTTAACCTATAAGTACGGCCGGTTGCTTTCAGAATCCGTGTAAACATGGCGTGTCCGTGGCGTCCTGCAGGGTGTCCTAAATATCGGCGGGGGCTTATGTGGAGCTCTTCCCTTGTTTTGAACGTGCCACCTGCTCCAGGTTCCTGTACTGCAGCAGTCGGTGAGGGGGTGATCCCTGCTCGCCCCCGCTGTCGCGCGTGGCTGTAGGGGCCTGCTCGGGGTACTCTTGCCGATCAAAACATAACGGGGGGGGAAAGGGTCACGTGAAGATACAGTGTCATTATTGCCAAAAATGTAAGAGGGATCTGCAAGATATGTTTCTTATGAAGAAGAAATATAAATTAATACATTTGCTTTTTTTCTAACACAAAAATTGGGGGAATAGTGACAGAATGAAACCACTGTATTTTACTTACCTTTTTGTCGTGGTTTAACCTCAACCGCAACTCAGCCCCACACTACTAGCGAGGGAGTAGCCCTCGCTACTCCCCCCGGTGGGGTAGGGGAGGGAATCAGAAGGGTGAAAAGTGAGAAAACTGACCATGAGGGTATATGATATGGAATAAAGGGTGAAGAATGTGCTGCTTTTGGCTGCGATAGAGTTAATTTTATTCCTAGCGGCAGGTATACTGCTGTGTTTTGGATTTAAGATGAGAATAGTGTTGATAACACAGTGATGTGTTAATTGTTACAATACGCTGGTTTTGGCTGGGATAGAGTTAACTTTCTTCACAGTAGCTAGTATGGGGCCATGTTTTGGATTTGTGCTGGAAACAGTGTTGATAACACAGGGAGGGTTTCATTACTGCTGAGCAGGGCTTACACAGGGTCAAGGCCTTTTCTGCTCCCCACCCCACCCCGCCAGCGAGGGGCTGGGGGTGCACAAAGAGTTGGGAGGGGACACGACTGAGACAGCTGACCCCAACTGACCGAAGGGATATTCCACACCATATGATGTCATGCTCAGCATATAAATCTGGGGGAAGAAGAAGGAAGGGGGCGATGTTCAAAGTGCTGGCCTTTGTCTTCCCAAGTAACCAATCCACGTTATGGAGCCCTGCTTTCCTGGAGATGGCCGAACACCTGCCTGCCCATGGACGCAGTGAATGAGTTCCCTGTTTTGCTGTGCATGTGTGCGTGGCTTTTGCTTTACCTGTTAAACTGTCTTTATCTGAACCCATGGGTTTTCTCACTTTTACCCTTCTGATTCTTTCCCCCATCCCACTGGGGCGAAGTGAGCGAGCAGCTGTGTGGGGCTTGGTTGCTGGCTGGCTGGGGTTAAACCACGACACCTTCAAAATAATTTTCAGTTAAACTGGTTAATCTCTGTTGCTCAGTTTTACTTATGTATGTGCAGAGGGGGGAATTAGTGCTGAACATGAAGAAGTGAATCTTCCCTTCTGTGTAAAAATTATTTGTGAAACTATTTCAGGAGGAGCTACAAGAAGTGATTTCTGCTCATGCAGCAAGAGAGCAAACAGCTGAGTACTCAGATGACTTTGAGAGTGACGAAGATGGCGTGTTAAATAGTAAGACAGATTTAAATATTTTTCCTCATGTTCTTTCCTTTCTTAACTCATTTCTAGATCACAGAGAATCTTTGTGAGTCAGTATGATTTAATGTCCAAGTTCTTTTATTTTGACATCTTCTAAATCGATTAGACCTTCTCCTCAAATTAGGAGCAGAATTCCCAGTGAAATTAATGGTGGTGCCAACCTGCTCGACCAGATACAGTCTGCTCTGTTTCCTGCAGTTGTGATGCTCAGTTTTACTCTTAGCCGTATTTTTTACTTTACACCTGGATGAGACAGTAGTGCTCAGTACTATGAATGAAAGTGGACACGGGCAGAGAGAAAGCCATGTTGTTGACATACTGTTTTCTCAGTCTGGACAATCAGTGAATAAGGGCTGCAGAACACACTGCAGAGCATGCTTGCCTGGCAGTGTACACAAACCAGGAACAGGTTTGATCTGCCTGTTTTTCTTGGGCCAGGATGTATTTGATATTTGGTAATGTTTATATTTAGTCTAACGAGATTGGCTGAATGGCTCTTCTTCCTCCTGATGTGGTGCTGCATGTTAAGGGAAGTATGAGTCCTAAATATCTTAATGAATTTTTAAAAGGACTTCCTCTGTGTCCTGTTTTTCATTCACATTTTAAACATCTTTTAAAAGTTTGAGGGATGTTTTGATTTCACTTTGCTGACAAGATCTAGAAAAAAGCTCCTCCTGCATTAACAGTTGCTCAACTATCATGATGTTCTTTTGTCATCTCCCTTGAGCATTTGAACTCTGAAATAGAGTCAGTTAGAAATAACAGGCTACAGGAAGATAAACATATTTTTGTTAAACATGCAAACCTTAGCATTGGAGCAAATGTCTCCTTTGAGTATCTTCTAGTAGATTTCAGATGGGACAGGAGTGAAGAGAATAGAAAGGGAGGGTAGATTCTGGTAACCAAACATGCCTAGCTTTGTTGTTGAAGCGCTTCCACTTTTTATGGCATTGGAGACGTAGCTTTTTAGAAGGCTTTTAAATTGCAGGACAGACAAGAATTACCCAGTGAATACTTCAAGTATTTTCTTCAGATTGGGTCTATGGAAACAGATGACAGGCAAGGAAATAGAATAGGGTCTAGTTTTGTGGCTTTACAGAGATCAGAGGTGCAGGTGCAGAAAGAGAAATGCTCAGAGACTTAAGTCAGGAGAGCGTTGTATGAAAAATACTTTTAAATTATGGAAGATGTATTTTCTGTGTCCCTTTTTTTTCCACTTGTCTCAAACAGAAGTTGATAATGTGCTATTTTCAGATATTGGCAAAGAACTTAATGAAAGTAATTCAGGTGCTGAAAGCACTAAGAAATCAGTTGCTGTTGAGAGTCCTCTCTTGGATGATGATGCTTCACAAAAAGCAGCAGATGTGGAAAACGAAGCTGCTGATGACTTGACTTTATCCTTTCGTGAAAAGAAGCTTCAGCAAATAATGCTTGTAGAAAGTGAAAATGTACAGGATGACAGAAAAGGTGGTGAAGAAGAATGCTTGGAAAGTCAAAATGAAGGCGATGACAGAAAAAATAATGAAGAGTGGTCAGCAGCTGAAGAAGTATCATGTGATAATAGTGAAAGTGACCACTGTAATGACTTGCCTGTTTGTGAACTACAGAAAAAAAGAAATCAGAAGGAAAACAAACCAATACCGAAGCCACGGGTGCACAAAACAAGAAATGCTTCAGCATCAGGTGAAAAGAAAGCATTTGAATGTTGTTACTGCTACTTGCTTAGCCGTATTACAGTGTTTCAGAGTGTTGTAATTTGGGTTATTTTCTGTGTTAAATATCAGCTGCTTTGGCTTGCAGGGAATCTATTCAATATTATTCTAAAAATACATGTTTTGATAACTTCCAGCTGCCAGAGGGTAAACTGAACCAGTGTGGGCCAAGTAGGAGGCGGGGTTCCTATTTGCCTTTTCCTTTCAGGAGATGAAAACCTGCTGTTTGGGTACTTAAAGTCCAACTCTCCGTCAGTGCATGTCCGCGGAAGGTGTGGGAGCGCCCCAGAGTTGCCTCCTCTGCATGTTCATAGCACAGAAAGCCATATTCACAGTGTCCACAGCACCCATGCTCCCTTTAATGGAAAGGTCCTTAATCAGGCATCCCTTCTTTATGACCGGTGAAGCTGGACCACAGTGTTCACAAATGCAGTGTTGAAGTTGTGATGCTGAGGTATTGCGATGCTGTAGTGGAATAGAATATCAGAAAATGAGCTGTAACCAAAACATTTATGAATGGTAGTCTTCTCATAATCACAAAGTTAAAACTTCAAATGATCTTTTACTTTGAAGATACTGAGCCACTTTGGGTGTATAGTCAAACACGTAAAAAAAGGACTTTATTGTTTCATTATAAGAATAGCTAATTCATTTTTAACATGCAAAGCAGAACCTGGAATTCTGCTAATATACTATATATGCTTTTACAAATTTAAAATGTCAAAATACTTCATATTTTTTATCTACTTCCTAATATGAGAAGAATTTGTCCTGTTTGATGTTGAGATAAATTTATGGCTGTTCATTACCTGTAATGGAATATTACAACTTTGAAACTAGTAGAGCATGATTAACGATATCAGCTCCTTTTTTTAATTCCACATGATGGCACCAAAGTGCTAGATGTGCAGCTGGGCACTGCACATCCCTTTTTCCTGGCCAGTATGCCTGTGTAGTTTTAGACTAGCAGAAAAAAGTTGAAGTACTTCTTTTCTTCATGTGAATTCAAGTAGTACAGTGATACTACCATATTGTCTTTAGTAATCAACCATTGTAAACTTTATTGTACTAGATAAGTTAGTTGATCCCTGTCCAATGGAGGAGGTGACTATCCAGAGATTAATCAGCTTTTTCTGCTCCTTTGATTTTTCTTGTGATTTAATGCATCAAAAAACTGTCCGCGCACTTGTAGGAATATTGTTGTGACCTCTTAACTCTCTAAATTTCACACTAATTATATAATTAGACTTTATGGAGCTGAGTGTGCTGGATGGGCATGATGATTATTGCATTTCCTGTGATAGATTTATATGAACTAGGACTTAATAAGAAATGCTTCCATGGCAATGCGCAGAATTAGATATGCATTTCTATGTGGATTGGCATATGTAAAGAAAAAGGCAGGTAGAAAGCCACTGTATGGCTTAATCTTGTTGGTGGCAGGGCAGGGGGAAGAAAACATGGAGAAGATAGGACTACTAAATAAGAGGAAGGGGAGGAGCCAGAGTATAGCAATCTGTAAGAAACTGTTGTGTGGCGGTTCTGCTGCCCAGTGACTGCCTTAGGGAGGGAACAGAGACATTACCGAAGAAGCTAGAAATATACTGAAAGCCCTCCTCTTCGACTGCATCTCACGATGTCTCCTCCTACCCAAGGTTGTTCTGTTTTGCATTGTGTGGAAAGAAGCAGTCTTCCGTCTGTATCTTCTCTAGTAGATAAAAGGACAAGCAGAATAGCAAAAAGTTTTTCTTACAACAGTGCTGTATTAGATATGTGCTCTCTTATATATTTATGAAAGCTCTGTGTCTCTAATTGCAGATAATTTCTTGAGCGTAGTTTCAATATATACGCAGAGATAATAAACTGTCTATGTAGAGATTATATCAGAAGCTTTAAAACTTTCAGTAAACTTTCTGAAAAAGTGGCTGTAACTCCTTCTATAGATGTCTCTGTATGGCCTCACAGTATTAAGCAAGCTGTGCCATTATTTAAATAGCTCATTTAACTGAAAATAGTTAGGTGAATCTAGTTGGACAAAATAGTGTTCCAGACGAAAATGTCTTTAACTAGGCATAACTTAAACTATAATACGGCTCAGAGGCTGGTGCCATCAGCGGAATTTTGGGTTTTTTTTATCATGGGGAGGTTTACATGGCACCAGGCCTGCTGGGGGCAGGTGGCATGCCAGTGTTGGGGGTGAAATCGATAGCCCAGCTCAAGTGCATCTACACCAATGAACGCAGCATGGGCAACAAACAGGAGGAGCTAGAGCCATTTTGCAGCAAGATAGCTATGACTTAGTTGCCATCATAGAGACATGGTGGGACGACTCTTATGACTCTTATGACTGAAGTGCAGCAATGGATGGCTATAAGCTCTTCAGAAAGGATAGGCGAGGAAGGAGAGGCGGTGGGGTGGCTATGTTAGGGAGTGTTTTGATTGTATAGAGCTTAGCAGTTGTGATGATAAGGTGGAGTGCTTATGGGTGAGGATGAGCGGGAAGGCCAACAAGGCAGATATCCTGCTGGGAGTCTGTTATAGACCACCTGACCGGGATGAAGAGGTAGACGAAACATTCTACGAGCAGCTGGCGGAAGCATCACAATCAGTAGCTGTTGTTCTAGTGAGGAACTTCAATTTACCAGATGTCTGCTGGAAGTACAACACATTTTAGGTATCTGCATTAATGGCAGTTCAGATCTGATAAAAATGTTTTTTTTAGTATTATTAATAAAATGTTTCATAAATTACAATTTCACCACTTAGGCATGTGTTTAAATTGAGACGATGTTTTGTTTAAATCCCCACCACAGAATGTTTCTGTTATTTCCTTGTGTGTCCCACATCCCTGAAATATACCACACCATGAAAGTAGTTTTTGTTACCCAAATTGTCATACAGACTCCATCAGTAGTTTGCTGGATGTCAGAAGAGCTCTTGCTGTGATTGCAATGGCCCTTGCTTTTGGTTTCTGCACTAGAACCATGTCTGGGTGGTGAGGCAGATGGGAAGTTTTGCTTTTGTCATGCTTACACATTTTATAACATTTTTTAAGACTTCAGTTAATACTCCAGTCTTACATTTAAACACACTACAAGTCAGTACTCTTCTTATTAGTTCATATAGTTCTTAGAAGGAAGTACACAGAGAATACCTATATAAAATTTAGTAATATGTTTCATAAACAGATGTTTTTACTACAGAAATAACAATACTGAGAAATTATGAAATTCTTGTTAATGTGTCCTCTCAAACACTTTTTTCCCATTAGATCAAGATCAGAAGATCAGTACCAGTGACTTGAAACCAGAGGACAATAGTAGAAAATCCCCTTCTGTGATGGAAGTAATGGTGACCACAGTATATGAGAAAACAAAGAAATTAGGGAAGACAACAGATGACAATTCAGATGAAATGGTGAAAATAGTGGAAGGACAAGTAGTAACTGATACAATACTGAACGTATCAGTGAATGATCAATCTGAGCACGGGGAGGCAGAGGACACTCCAAAGGACTCATTGGTATTATTAATATGCATTTTTACCATTGTTTAGAACAATGTCCTAGAACCATGGTGAAAAGTTTTATAAAGTTACTGTTGGTACCTTAAATGTGTAGGACCCTGTAAAGCTGACAATTTACCTCTGACTTCTTAGAGCTGAGGCTCTTACAAATTCTGTATAGTTTTATGGAAGATGTAGGGAATACCTTTTACACAAATCATTTAAGTCAGATAAGGGTATTGAAACGTGCATTTTCCAGTCTTAATGAAATACCCTTATCCAAGTGAAAATGTCAAATCTCTATTGTGAGGCTAGCTGAATTGGAATGAGCAATGTATGTTGGCAGAGAATGAAATCCATGATGTGACTTGAATAACGGATAAGATGCAAAACACTTCATGCTTTATCATAAGAAATAAAATATGTAGATATATGTAACTGTAAAAGCTAAATATTAAAAACAGTTTAAAGAGTGTTGATATGATGATAGGGAAGCCCACTGCCCAGCTAGGTTCTTTTTATTCCTTTGTATTTCTAAACTATAGACTATATTTTTACATAATACATTTCTAGGTGCCATTCCAGAAAGATACAGGCATTCTGAAAGTTTGTTGGATTTTTTTAACTTTCATACCCTGTACTGTACCCTTTCTTAATTAGAGTGGCTTTCTTGTCTATTTTTCTAACATCATAGAATCACAGAACACCTCAAGTTGGAAGGGACCCATAAAGATCATCGAGTCCAACTCCCAACATCCTTGTTAGTTTGTAAAAATCTCTTTCATCCTGACCTAGTTCTGTTGCTTGAGGGACTCTATAATCTTACTTTTCCTCTGTTTCTTAGAAACTAAGTGAAACAAAGGAGAGAGTTCTACAAAACCCTAAAGCTTCTTTATCTGACAGGTAAGAGAAGGCTGCTATGTATCACAGTCTGCAGAGTGTAAGATGAATGTAAATGCCTTGACAGTGCTGCTTCACTCTCATTTTCTGTCAGCATTTTATTCACTGCTGACAACCTCTGTCTGCAGAAAACAGTTTAGTAGATGTGGCATGTTATTATAACCCTTGCTCAGGGTTATATCAGACTAGGCTCCAACTCTTTTGCCAGTGTCTATAATGAGTGTGTGCTACTGGATCCACTAATGAATCCAGTCCATGATGTCTTTACAGGTTTTAAGCTGTTTTGTAGAAGAAAGTATAAGGAATTCGTAAACTTTCTGGGGTTGACTATGTTGAGTAGTGGCTTGTTTTGGCAATAGTAAAATCCTCAGAAGAAGACGGGCTTCTTCCTCCTTTCCTTTTTCCCCTATCCCCAGCCAAGTGCATGTACAAACAGAATCAGAGTAACTTTTGGTATACACTGAAATAAACTGCTTGGTATCAGCTACAATAAATGGAAAGATCATTAACATGTTTGTGTCTTGGTGTTTTTATAGGTCTCTGTCTTCTGCACACTTAAAGAAAAAGGCAAAAGCTGTTCCATCAGCTACACCTGTTTCATCTCAATATCTGGGATCATTAAAGGTGTTGGAGGATAAACGCATGCAGAAGAACAGTACAGAATTTGATAAAGCAGATAGTTTACGAGCAGCTGTTTTTCAGGTAGGTCTTAACACCCCATATTTTCTTGAAATCAATATTTCTGAGTATATTCCTTACATTTGCAGACAGGTGTAATAATTCTTCTATTCTCTTGGCTATGTCTTTTCATCAACTTACGAACTAAAAAGCTAGCTGAGAGGGACATACCATGATTCATAATTTATTGTGTCAGACTATTTTCAGACACATATAATATTTTCTTTTATTTCTGCTTCTTCCTTAACATAATCAAGTGTGTAGTTTAATGGGGTTTATTTCCTGGTATGTTCTGTTCAGTTGGTATTCAGGAAGAGTGAAAACAAGGCTAGTATTCTCTCCGGGAGGATAATCTATGTGGATTTTGTGTAGAATTTAATAAGGATTAGTTTGTGGGTGTCAACAGATTTTTGTTACTAATCTGTGTGAGAAAAATTCTGTTAACAGATGCAGTTCATATTGGGATGTGTTTTTAATACTTGTTATGGTTCTAGTACAAAGTTTAGAACCTCAAATCTTTATTTATATTGTCTCCAAAATTTTTTAAGGTACAGTAGGCTTCATTTACAACATGTGTATCTCTAAGAGCATACCAAATATATAACTAAACCTTGAAAATTTAAGCCTGATTCTGCAGGTAGCTTGTAAACACTTCATCGATGCCCAAAGCCTCACTCTTCCCAGTTGGATTTTATTCTCTTCAATTATAGGTATTTGCAAGAGACACAACAAATGTAAATAATATTCCTTTATACCAAGTGCTGAGAATCTTTATTCCTGTCTTCTTTTTATTTTGCTTTTAATGCTTACATTTTTTTAGTTTTTTTTCAAGATCCTTAAGCTTTTTCATATTTTGCAGCTGTGATTTTAGAACCTTAGTCTTCCACATGAGGTAGTTATTTAAGTAGCACATGGAAGAATTAAGAGTAATTTTGATCGTCATTATATTGGTGCTGCTCTAATAATATTTGATTGTTTTGACAGAACTTTTTTAGTTATACCTTAAAAAGAATTGAGAAGTATAAAAGTCTTCCAATGCTTGTTACAGAATTGGTTGGAAAAGAAAAGGGTCTTTCTATTGGAATTAAAGAGAACTGAGAAGAAAAAAGCTGAAAATCTAAGGAAAAATACTCAAAAGGTTTGTTTACATTCTTGTTTAAAAAGAAGTTGATGAGCTCTAATTCTTTGAAGTACACTTACCTGTGCTTTCTGCCTAAGTGTACTTCTTAGATTAATTTCCAGGTTTGTTTACAATGACCTTGGGATGCTCAACCCTTCAGGCATTAAGTTTTAATTTGTCATTTGTTAGAAAATTAGTTTCCTCCCTATCTAATGAGATGCTAATCTACAGAGGACTGTATTTTGAATAGTACCATACACATTCTTAGATTTGGCTTTTCAGTACTTATTATGTTTTGCTTCTGAGCGATTGACATGTATTTCGTATTCTTCTACACATACTTTGCAGGAGTCGTTTTTCTCATTTGATTAAGTTACATTAAAATGAGCGTAGAAAAAAACTTCTTGATATAATTCAAATTTTGAGTATTACTTGGAATGTTGTCTGCAAATCAACTTCCATTTCTTTATTGCTCCATCTAATCCTACATTTGATGATGAGGTTAAAGCGTACTATTTCAATTATACTTTTATATTTAAGTGTATTTAAATGTGGACTGCTATTTTCAATCAAGAAAGAAGCTGCTAAAAGAGAGGAAGCAATTGCATCGTTTGAAGCCTGGAAGAAAAAGAAAGGACTAGAAGCAAAAAAGTTAAGTGAAAAAAAGAAGCTTGAGGAACTTAATAAAAAGAAAGCAGCAGAACAGAATGAGGAGAAAACAGAAGCAGCGCAGAAGGTGATGTGAAATACGTACATAAATGTGTATCGGGTATGGTTCAGGAGATTGTTGAGAATAATTTTGATTAAACCAACCAATGAACTGATTTTTAAATCTAAAAATGATTAATTGTTGAAGAAAGCTCATATTAGATTGTGTTCTGTTGGAAGTATGTAATGTTTACTTTTGCATACAAACAGGCATTTTTCCATATTTGAATTCTATTAACTGAATGTAAAATAAACTCTATATAAATACATTGGCAATGAGCTATGATTTACTGGGAAAAATAATTTATTCTCTTTAGGTATAGTGATATCCACTTCTAAGCAATGCTACACACAAATATTCCAAAACTGGAATGTGTAGAAATTACAAAAAATAATAATACAGAATAAGCAAGTAGAGTATTGACAAAAAGGTGAGGGGTAAGATGTCTAATCTGTGGTTTTCTTTAGGCATTCGAAAAATGGAAAGAAAGAAAAGCAGAATATTTAAGAGAGCAAAGCAGAAGGGAAAAACAGTCTGAAAGAATCAGGAAGAAGAAAGAAGAGGAAATGGTTGCAGAGAAGAAGAGAGACAGCATGTCAGCAGTTGAAAAATGGTACTACTCCACCGGGTTTTGGAATATCATAGTTTCCCAAACCTTTGCTTATAAATGCAATAGGTCTTCTGTGACTTGATATGCTTTTAGTTGGAAGACAATGGCAGGCTTGGGTTCAGGCTCTTCACTCCCAATGGAGAACAAGTGTAACAACGTGAACAAGCTGCACAGCTTCCTTCAGTTTAGTAACTTAAATGCTTTCCTCCCCAAAAGGCTGCTGACTGAGCCCCAGGCAGAGCATACTGCAACTGGGAAGTAGGACTCATTGAGTAGTATAATGTCGTACATGATTAGTCTCATGCTTCATTACTAGGCCTTAGGAAGGAAGGTAAATCTATCAAGTTTTGTGGAATACAATGTATGGATGTAGATGTATTCAGAAACAAATGAGATGTGTCTGATGAGAAATTCTTTGTTAGTTTTACAAGCCAAGAGTTTTCACAGACCATGTGCAACGTACCTTTACCCACAGAAGTTTTGCATTTCATTTTTAATATGATACCAAGTAAGTGAGAAAGTAGTACAGAAAAGGTGATGCCATAATAGATAGCATAGTAGGTTCATTTGTACCTTGGTGATACCTTTGAATATATATTTGTGATCTTTTATTAAACGCATAAAATACCTATTATGACTCAATTTAGTTAATCAGTCACAGATTCAGCATTTAGTCTGTTCCGTGATGATCTCCTATTCTTCCCTCTCACTATATAGGAATGAAAAAAAGGAAGAATATATGAAACAGAAGAAAGTAGAAAGAATCCTGGAAAGAAGAAAGCAAGAAATACAACAGGCAAAGAAAGAAGAAAAAAATAAAAAGGCTATGGAGGAATATGAAAGATGGCTGGTACTTTTTTTGGTTTTGCACTTTGTCAACACCAAAAAGATTAACGTAGTGATGAGTGTGAACACTTTTGTATTGCAATACTCATTTTTTTTCACGTTGTTATGAGAGAGGCCAGATGATGGCAGCATTACATAGCTAGTCGCCCAAAATTCTTGAGCAAAATGATGATAAAGTACTGTAGGCTTGTTATTCAGCATACACGGAAAATATATTCGCCCTACCTACACGTCATTGAGGTTGGAATGTCATAGTTAGTCTTCGTTTTTTGACGTTGCATGTCAGGAACAACCATCTCTGAAGCCAAGCAGCGTTACCAGATGCGGCAGTGAGTGTATATACATTCAAGGAGGCATTTGAAGTAGAGATGTGTATACCTTAAAATTGAAAAAAGCACTGGTAATGAGGTTTGAGGTTATTTCCATATACTAGAAGGATCTTATTTGACCTGGTACCCTGTTGGAATACCTCTGATTTCTGTAATCATTGGTAAGAAGTGTTTTCTCTGGTCCCCTTTGACAAATGATTTCCAGCCCAGTTTGACAAATGATTAATGTCCTATCTCAGATTATTTCTTGCTTAGTCAATGTTTCTGGTTCCCAAGGAAGGAAGTACTATGCTCTGAGCAGTGGCTAACACTCTGTCCTGGTATGCTCTGCTTACTGAGACTATCCTCAATTAGCATAGTTGTACCAAAGCATGAATGTTACCTCTCATTGTACATTTTACTTCTTTGCTGTCTTGGACTCTGTACAAAAGTAAAAAAATTATTCCCTTTTGGGGGGAATTAAATATGCTGCCTAGCACAGGCTCCCCTGTTCAAATTGTGTATAAATTCCTGAGGTCATCACTTCACTTCAGTGGGATTATTAATAAAAACTTTAGTAGTTGTAGGAATGACCAGATCTAAATGGATGTATATGTGCCTACATGAGAGGAGCAGTTCAAAAAATAAGCAGGTGTTGGAAGATGTGATAGGTACTGAGTTAGTTGGCAGAGGTACATCTAAAATTATCTTGTTTTCAGTGTCTATGTGTAAGTGTTGACTGATGTGTCTCATGCCCAGCCTTCACATCTTTACTTTCTGAAATTTTGCTGGTTTTTGCAGCTAATACACCTTTATTTGAGAAAGCACATTGGGCAATGGCTCTGTCATCATGTTTGGCCAGAGTATTATCTCGCTTTGTGGAGTAATAGAGAAAATACACAACTTCAGTGAACTGCAGGAGAGAAACGCCTGTAAAGTTGTTGATGAAGGGAGCTAAGAGGATATCTGCCTGCAGGTAGATCAACAGGCATCAAATCTGAGAGGGCAGAATTGTGGAAGTCTTTTAAGTGTATTATTTCAAATAAGAGGATTTTTGTTTGAAGGGAAGTAAAATAGGAGTAATATAGTGAGAAGTATTCTAATATGCTTTCATTAACATTTAACAGAAATAAATGTGTAAATTTATCCTCAGCTGAAACAGGTGTTGACCATAATGCATGGGTAAAACAGACATAAAAATCTTCTTGTAGTTCTAGAACATAAACATTCTGCTTTTATGTTAGTGGAATTTCTGTTACTTATACTTTTGGAGGTCATTGTGTGAATGTTTGATAACATAAGTGCATAGAGAAGATTACTTCTTAAGCATGAAAATAAATGCCTTGCAAAAAGCTATTAACACTTGTAAAATACTAATATAAAAAGGATAGTCTTGGTCTGAGATTCTTTAGTATTTCTGAGGAAATTTAAGCTTCTGATCTTTTTGTTTCTTTCATAGTATTTGCCTCTTGCTACTCACCTTCACAGGTGAAGACCAACCACAGTCTTGAAGCCAATCTAGATGTTTTGCTTGATAAATGATCAGTTTTTATTTAATACGTGCTACCAGTGTCTGACACTTGTCATTAACATGCACCTGTTCTGAAGGAGTAGAACGTGGAGAATTGTAGAAAGTTTATAATGACTGATTAGTTTAGTTTCCATTATTTTTGAGATAGAAATCTTGATACCTGTTTTCTGTAGAGAAAAGCGAGTATCCTAGATGTGTTATGTTCTCCATTTTATGTGACAAACATTAACCTAGTATGAGTTGATGAGAAGCAAGGCTGCTTTCAAATAATTCTTAAGATCAACATAGTAAGGTTAAATGCTCTAGAAGAAGCTTGACATTTTACCTTCAGGCTGAACATGCTCAACACCTATTTCTGGCATTCTAAAGCTCTTTAAAAACATCAGGAAAAGATGTATTTGATGAGTCTCGTGGATTTGTTCCTTTTCTGGGTTAGAAACAGCTGGTATGGGTTATTAATTTCGTGTGGTTTAATAAGATCTATCTGAAAACACATTCTATATTGGAATTTTAATCTCCTGGCATTGCAATATGTTAGAAATAAGGCTGTTATTCCTCTTAAATGTTGTAAGGCTTTTGTACTCTCTAAAATTGAATTATTATGTGGCAGTCATACTGCTAAAGAATGTGATCTTCCCAGAACTTTGTAAATGAAAAATGTGTTCATCTTACTAGGCTATTGACTAGGGAACTTTCGCAGAGAAATCAAGCCCTACAATTGAGTTGATCTAGTGTATAACAAGCTACAGTTATTGTTTTTATCTTTCACTGTTTCTGTTACTCTTCTCCTATTAGTGCAAATAACATCTAGTTTATTATTTTAGGGAAGATTTATATCAGTATTGTCTTGTGAGAATGTGAACTGTGGTTAGGACTAGAACATAAAGACTTTGTGTGTGTTGAAGGCAGGAAAGAACCCAGTAAGTCAAATTTAATCTTTTAAAAACCAGTTAAGTTAACTCAAGACTCTTTCCTTGGCACTGAGATTCATTCATGAAAATTGGATCTTCAAACCCAAACATTCAAAACTGAGACATGATTAAAAAATCCAAAGCAACTTTCATTCCACCCCGGGGTGGGTGTATGATTTATTTTTGGTTTGGGCTTTTCGTAAATGAATCTGTTGTGCAACGTGTATACAGTAAAGAGCGCTTTATAAACATAAAATATGCACTTTTCATTGTAACACGTCATTTCTCAAGTAATTGCCAATAATAAGTCCTATTTTTAATGAGTTTTCAATTACCTGTCCTGATGTGCCTTTGAATGACAAATAGAGATTCAGATTCTAAGGTTTGTAGAATATGATTAAATTTTTGTAAAAATAAATTGGCTGGATATGTGCAAATACTCCAGGACAGGAACATGAATCATACATGTTCCATTATAGAGCACTTTTTCCCAAGTTCGTCTGTGCTGCCTGCACGTATCTTGTCTTTTTTGAAAAATATCACTGATAATGCAGACTCTTTTCCCCTTAGGGTACTAACCAGTTCCCTTCAAGAATTCCTGAAAACAATATCTTGAACTTGTTCTAAAGACCCAGGGCCACTAGTTGTGTTCATTGTAGGAAGATCTCTGTCGAAAGAGAAAGGCAAAACTATAGGATGACAGAGAACTCTTGAGTCAGAATCTTACAGTGCTACAAGCCCAGTTTGTCTCAGTTACTCCATATAATCCGGAAAGATACAGTTTGTATGGAGAGATAATATTTTTGATTATACTAACTGTGATGAACTTTTGTATCGCTTGTTTTAGTAAAGGGCATTACTTCTCCATGCCACCCTTGCCTTGCTTTTAATCAGCTTTACTAGTAACAACATGAAGTAATTGTGTGTTCATTTAGCAAGACCAGACATCGCGAACTGGATTGGATCATCAGGTTTATGTTAACAAAGACCTAAAGGGCACAGACTAAAATCATATTGATAGGGCTGATGTTTCAGTGCATGTTATGCTTTTTTAAAAAAATTTTTACATATCCCATGTATAGCAAGCATTAGTACAGTTTGACTGCTGCATATGTGTAAAACAAGAGAAGACTTCCACTCAAGCTCCCTTTTTTACAACAACACTTCTATCCCCATTTACAAGTCTACTCCCTTAGCCACAGTTACCTCACTATTTCTCTTCTCACCTATGAATAACAGGAAGACACTGCTAGGATCTTGGGAATTTGAGGATATACAGTGTCCCTCAGAGGGATAAGATCATTGGTTATCTGAGAGTGCCAGTTATCTTACAGCTATCTTCAAGGGGTAGTACTTCCACAGCAGTGCAGGTCATACAAGTGAAAATATGACATTTTTGTGGTGCTTCAAAATACTGGCTGATAGGCTGCAAAAGAGGAAAGGACCAAGATTGGATTTGGCCCAGCTGATGATGGTTTTAAGCCTGCATATCCACATTGCACCTTTGCGACCAATGATGTCTATGCCAGCTGTAGGAATGAAGGCACTGCTCACGTGCCAGAAAGCCAGCTGCTCAAGGACCTTTTATCCGCCTGTCAGGTGGGGCACCGTAAGTGATGCTCAGGTCTATAATGTCAGCCTTGGTTCCACCAAGACAGAACCTGCTTTAAGTCAGTAAGTGGTGTGCCCAAGCAGGGACCACAAACCTGCAGGTACGATGCAAGGAAATTTTGCACCTATGAAGAACTCTGCAGTGTACGACATGGCTAATGCAGATGCACCCTTAGATGCTGGTCCTCACAATGATGAAATGGCAGTCATCTTTGCAAAGAAAAATACTATTTATATAGAACATAATAATATAAAAATTAAAAAATAAATAATTGCAAATTATTTTTGATTGACAGGTCTCTTGAAAATCACTAGTTAATAAGGCACAAAAAGAATATTGCAAATATCTTGCTTATCCTTCACCAGCCAACTGCCCATTGCTCTTTGAAACAATAGAAAGTATCCTCAGAATCTTGCAGAGTATCATAATATAAGTTAGATATTTGTTTACAATTAAATTCTTTAATCCCCAGTTTGTTCTACTACGTGGCAAGTGTGATTTAGTAAGTACAGAAAGTTACAAAGATGCATCAATGTTCTCATGTAATGAGAACAACCTAGTTAGCATTGTGATTTAGGTATCCTCTTAAAGAAGTAATTAAGATGAGGCTAATTGTATACAGGACAAATACAGTACCTAATCCACTAGGCCTTCTGTTGCGCTTTTTGTTTAGATAGTGCACAAAACTAGTCCATCCTGGAGACAGGCACCTTAATCGTAAATGATATCAAATGTGCAGCCTCTTGTGTGCGTTGTGCAGTGTGTGTGACTGAATCCCTAACAGGGGTGCACTATGCTCCGAAAGGCAAATCTCCATTGCATGTTAGCTTTTCATTTTAGACAAGAAATGTGTAAAAATAATTGCAACTTCTCTGTTGGTGGTGGTGGTTTTTTGTTTGTTTGGGGGTTGGTTGGTTGGTTGGTTGGTTATTTTTGGACACTTTTTTTTTTTTTCTCAGGAAAAGAAGGAGAGGAGAGAACAGCTTGAGAAGAAGCAAAAGAAGCTGCAGGCTGTCCATGGGGATGAAGCACCTTATCCCTGGAGTCCACCTGGCAAAGTCACATATTCAAGGAATTATTGAGCAGCCTGTTGCCTTCTGTGAGAAAGGGTGATCCACAAAGTTCTGACAATGGCTAGTCATGATCTCAATAACAGCTGATTTTCACTGAATCCGTAAGAGATGTTGCGTCCTTTCTTTTCGGTTTATGTTGCCTTTGGAGCTTAAATAGATCACCTGTCCCTTTGCATTGCTTTAGAAAATACACTGATTTTTGTTATTCCACATTTAACTTAGTTTTGCTAAATCCTGTGGTACTTTGTTCGTTTTTGGTGAAAGTGTATATTCAGCATACATAAGGCTGGACTCTGGCATTTTTTTCACCCAATAAGTAGCAGAATGGTTATTTTTAAGTTACTAGGCCACACTGCTGGGCAGTTAAGTCTGGAGGAAATGCTTTGTGAAGGGGGAGTGGAGGTGATGGGCAAGGAGATATTGGCTCTCTTGTGGTGAAAGAAGACAAAAGGCTAAATAGTATGGTAGGGGGATATAATTTTAATACATGAAGAGACAAGCTACAGAGAACATAACATTATTCTTAGATTATGTTACGTTACGAAATATAAAAAATAGCTTTTAAATTAAAACTGCATCAAGCAAAAACAGAATTTTATGGGGCCAAAAAATATCAGGCATGGTACAAAAGAATTAAACTGGAATCCATATGATGTAAAATGACCCAAGACTAAGTAAGACGCTAGCTGTTAATCCTATTTCAGGTCTTCATATACATTCCATAGATTTCCTACTTCCTACAGGAAACAGCAGTTGTAGAGGCGTGTTTTGCAGTTCACACAAAATCCTACATAAAAACCGCAAGGGCAGGACAGTGGTACACCTATGAGGCAACCTTAGACACTGAAAATTACTTTCTTGGAAGTTAATTTAAAGGCTTCTGTGGTTGTTTTTACATGATCAAGTAAATCCTTCCCACACAGGTTTTCATCATTACTAATGAGCTAGTTGCTGTAGTAAATTATTAAAATTTCTTCTGGGTTTTTGTGGCTATTTGCCTCGCTATTTTGCAACCAGTGGCAAGGCTACATATCTTTAGAGATCTTAAAATCTCTTGCTTGCCTGCTGTCTAAGCTCAAGCTGTTACTTAGGTTTGTATTTTCTTATTTGAATTTTAATAATCACTCCAGATCAGATTTGCTCCTCAAGTGTGTATTCTTAAAAAACAAAACCATCACCAACCAAGAAGTAAAAAAACCCCTAGTGTTTAAATTATAGATGCATGTTCTCAAATAAGAATCTTGCTCCTGTTTAGACTAACAGCCTCCTTTGGAAGTCAAAGGAGCATTTGAGAAAGACTTGCCTTTTTCTCTCAAGTCCTGAGCTGTTCATAAATCACTGAGATACTCTGTATCACTGAGATAATTCTGTATTTCATGTAACACTGGGGCACCTCCTCAGAAAATAAAAACCACAAGACCAGCAACCAGATTAATTTCTTTAGCTTCCTGATGTTTCTTGCTTGTTTTTTTACATTTTAGTGAGAGCCACTAAGGATTTAGAGGCATTTGTTTTAGCCATTTAGAGGCATTTGTTTCTATTGCCAGCATGCTGTACAGGTGAAATGTATTGCTGGTATATATGTAAAAATGAAATCAGATGGATGTCTATTCTATCTCATTGAATATGGTCCTGTTTGTTATTGTTAGTATGAACTCTAGTTCTGTGTATTCCTAATTCAGACCTTTTGCAAAGTTTATGAAAGGCAAAAGTGGGTGGTAGAAAGCAAACAGGTAAGATACGTTTGTTAGAACAGTAGGTGGTGGTGCAGTTACCATCATTAACCTAATTTCGAGTGTAGAGGAAGGCTTGTAAGATGTACAATATTTCTGTTGCGTGTGACCTTTTGACAGTGTGAAGAAGTGTTTGCTAAGCTTGAGAATAATGAGGAGGTGTCACTAGTAGTGCTGGATTTGTGTACAGCCAGATCATCTGATGTATGAGATTTGAGCCATTGCGAGGAGTCACTGCAGATTCGTTACTGCTTCTTCTAGATTATGGAGTATCTTTATTGCAGGATCGGGTTTCAGTGTATTGCCTGGTATTTTACACTGCATGTCTTGACTTTCAGTTGCCTTGCATGAGCCTTGTTCATGCTAGCCCTGTTTTGCATTGGGATTTTTGAGCAGGTCTCTGTCCTGCCTCTTGCTTCTAGCTCTTCCTCAAAAGACAATTGCACTGGACCTGGCTTTTATTCTTTAATTTTTTTCTAGCCTCCTGTCACTGGGCTGCTCACCCAGAAAGGTTGCGGATGGAACAGTTTTTGTTCCCCTAAGGAGTTTATAGAGAAGATAGGGACCTTTATGATACCCATCCTTTGATTATATGCTGCCTGCAGGTAATGCACACTTGATGTGTTCCAGTGGACCTTAATGACGATAGAGACCTTTTTGCTCCTTCTGTGAGACTCAATTTGTGCAAAGAGCCATCACTCAAATGCTAAAATTCTGGATAGGGTGGCATTCGTACAGGTTCATGCTAAGCATGTCTTCCTCCTTGGGTGGAAGAAGGCATCGGTCAAGAAGGGGAGAGGGCAGGAGAGAGGCAGTGGAGTGCAGGCTGGAGCTTTCAGAAGCACCCTGAGGCCTGCAGTCTGCTCTTGCAGAGTCCTGGGAGTCTGGCAGTGTTCCTAGGCCATTGGTGGTTTTTCTTGTAGGCTCTCTTCACAGTAGTACCCACGCTGAGCTTCCTGCGCTGCAGTGTTGGAGTGCACTGCACTACCACAGAAGTTCCCAGTTAAGGAATCCTGCACGTTAGGTGTTTTGGAGAGATCCAGCAAATCCAGATTGTAACCTGGCTTAAGCCAGGCTCTAGCACAGGTATTGCAGACAGACAAGTGAATACAGGGCTTTCATAAACTCTGGGTCTGGCTCTGGCTGTTACCTCATGGCAGGCCAGGCATTTTTTTCCAGCAGCAGTGGTATCACTACGACAGTATTGGCATCCAAAGAGAAAGCAGAATCCACTGCCCACAGAAACTTCCAAGAAGTTGAGAAGAGCAGCTTCAGTGGGCGGCCTAAGTGGTAGGGTAAAATTACAGATACCAGCAGGAGAGAGGTGGCAGAATTACAGCGCAGGCAGAATGCAACAGACCTACCAACTCAAAATTAACCCACCAAAATTTTATGGCAGAAAAAAAATTGAATTAATTCAGGTTTTTAGGCTGGAGCGGTGAGATGCATCATCTGTCTGCTAGACTTCTAGCACCTGGAGCCTTGAATTCAGGTTTAGTGTGTCAAGCTATAATATCATGTGAAGACGAAATAAGTAGCAGGCAGCAGTTTCCTGTACGGCTGTCACAATCAGATCAGGAGAGTCTGAGGCAAAGCATTTAGTCTGTGTGAAACAAATCGCCTGGACCTTTATCTTTGCAGTGTCCACCTGAAGCAACAAGGTGGGTTCCTGTGCTGCCAGGCTTATAGTTGAGGGGTGCAAATGAAAAGGATGGTAGAAGTAGTGGCAGGGCTGGAAAAGGGTTTGTCATGTGCCTGTGCCTAAACTGGGTACCGCATCCTTACTTGCTTTAAGCGATAGCAAATTTTCGGCAGAAGATCGAAGTGGAAAGATGTTGGTGAAATCGTTCAGAGGAGTGGTATACCTGACGCTCACATAAATTCCCCACTTTTCAATCAGAAAAAGATGCTGAATATCCATAGACATGGAAAAACAGTTGCTACAACTGTGTGTTTAACTTTTTTAACAAAATTTTGGGAGCTTTGTCTAATTTTATGTTGTAAAAACTTGAACATGTTATAGCATGATGGAAATGTAGAAAAAATAGAGCTAAGAAATGTGAACATATGTACATTAATTTATAAAAATGTATCTGTAAATCCTATTAATATGTTTACTGATGACAGAGGGAAAATATTTTGATATTTAATAAAGTATATTTTAGTACAGTTTTCTCAATGTTTTAATCAGATCCTTGGATACAGATCTTCATTTAAATCTTTAAGGCATGTAAATGAACTAGGCAGTGTCCCTAAGCACAAGCCATTCTTTCATTATCGTTAATACAACAAATAGACAGGGAACTGTACCCCACTGAAGTCAGAGCTTCTGGCACTACAGCTCTCTCCTCCAGCTCACTAACACTCCGTTTTGCTTGCTGCCACACCAATGCAAATAAACTCTAAAGGACCATGGAGGCTTCCAAGTAATGACCTGGAAAATTATCAGTATCTCTCTTTTTTCCACAGCATTTTATTGAGGCATTAAGTTGTCGCATTGTTGCACTTAAGGGGCAGGTTGATGACATGACTAAGCTTCAAAAATTTATGTGCTACATACAGACCTGCCAAAAACAGAAGCGCTGATCCACCAAGTGCTCTCCAGCCACAGTGTAGGCACATGACAAAATGCCTCACCCCTCTTTCTCAGGAGCTGTCTCTCTGCAGGGGGAGATTTATATAAATCAATTAAACAAGGAGATAGGATAATGTTAAGGATAAATAATTTTCTATTCCAATTCTCTCATTCTGGGTAAGAAAGATTGTGTGCTGTTCTCTGTCAGATCTTCTTTTTCTTTCATATTCACAAAATATAAGGCCATTAGATCATCTTACCTGATGTGTATATCATGGACTGTTACGTTTCACTCAGTTGTGTGTTGAACTGAGTCTCCTGAGTCTGACTGGCAGGGATAAGAACTAGTTTGGGTTGTGAACACTGATGGCAGCCTTGGCTGCAAGTCAAGAGCTGGACTTCCTCCAGTATGTCTGTGTCTTTCTTGCACTGGGGAGCCCAAAACTGAACGTGGGCTCCAGATGCACTCTCATGCCCGGGTGCAGTCTCACACATGCCAGATAGAGGGGAACAACTGCTCCCATCAACCTGCTGAATACACTCTTGCTAATGCAGCCCACGCCTTTTGCATGCTTTGCTATAAGAACCCATGGCTGACTTATGTTCTGCTTCTTGTCCCCTGGTAACCCAGGGCCTTTCCTGCAGTGATGGTTTCTCTCCTGTTGGGGCTTAGCCCTTACTGTTGCATGGGGTATTTGGCCCTAGATGCAGGACCTACTTTGCCTTTGTTGAGCTTAAAGGTTCTCATCAGCCTGCTTCTCCAGCTCCCTCAGAAACACCGTGCTTGGATCCATGGATCTAGCTATGACCACTTAACTGAAGTGCTCCCCTATTCTGTCTTCCTCTTCAGTGCTTCAGAGCATGAAAGCAGACCTCACCAGTTAAAAAAAAAAAAAGGCATCAAGTGCCTCAGCCTTTTTGATGTCCTGTGCCACTAAGTCACCTGCCCCCTTGAGCAGCAGGACCACATTTTTCTTTCACTGTAATGTGCTTATAGAAGCCCCTCTTGTCGCCCTTCGAATCCCATATGAGCTTTAACTCTGCTGAGCTTTGGCTTTACTATATCCTTCCATGCTCACTCAAGTAATGTTTCTATATTGTTCCTGGGTGGCAAGTACTCTCCACCATCTGTGTGGTTGCTTACTGTCTGAACTCAGGCAGGTAAGCCCCGTTCATGCATGCTGAGCACCTGCCACAGTTGCTTGAATAACTACATGTCAGAATGGACTGTTCCTGTGCTCTGATGAGGATGTTCTTGAAAGTCAACCAACTCTCCTTGGTCCCTTTGCTCTCCAGGGCAGTCTCCTGTGAGATCCTGCCAAACAGATCCCTGAACAAGCCATCATCTTCTCTCCTGAAGGCCAAGGTTGTGGTTCTACTATTTATCTTGCTTGCTTCTTACAGGATTGAAAGCTTCACAGTCTAAGTCATGGCAGCCAAGCAGCCATCAGCTTCCATAACCCAGACTAGTTCGTCCCTGTAACCATGCAATAATTAAACTCAAGTCACAAACACCTCTTAGGTCATGATCACTTCCACCTTCGGATTTCTGCTGAACCATTGGCTTTTAAAGAACAATTTATAAAATGTTAACATTTACCAGTTGTATTTTCCCCTAATGGATAATAAAGTAATTGCAAAACTCTTACCTCGTTATTTCAGCCTGGGGCATGGAGAAGCCTGCTCATATTAGCAGATTGCAGTCAGGTAGTTAAGCCATGTTTTCAACATAGCACATAATTTTAGCACCTCCACTCAAACCAGAAGAAAACTGCTAATAAAAGCTGTTGGTATTGCAAGGTATTTTTCTTTTTTTTTTTTTTGCTACTATTTCATATATGAATAGGTTTTTTTCTGTGACGCTTTTATTTCCGGGTAGATTCAGACCAGAACTGTTGAAAGTTTTTTCATTAAATCTTCATTTAAAGAGGAAGCGAGAACTCCCATTATAGGTTAATAATTTTTCATTAATAGAAATATAAAATGAATATATATTCATTTTCATGAATATAAACGGGGATGTCCATCTTTGATGATAACAAATGATAGGAGGGTAACATTGTTTTTAAGCATCATTAACTCTCAACAAGTGAAGTAGGACGTTGCACTATTCAGTGCCAAAGTGTAGCACAGATACTAACAATAATAACCCTGGCTGACTTGTATCTTACTTTGTGTCTTTTAACCTGGTGGACTATACTGGGGACCCATCCCCATATGCTGCTTTCCCACAAAAAAATTAAGGGAAAACCGCAGGAAAGAAAAAAAACCAGAGGAAGGGAAACTATTCAAGCTGTCCTCAATCTCTCTCACTTTCTTGAAGAAGCATCTGCAGAATCATGGAGAATAAATGACATTTTGGGAAAAAAAACTTTCTTAGCTACCCTGAATTCCTGTGTGCTTCTTAGCACTTCTACTACTGGAGTGTGCTGAGGATGTGCAGAGGTGATTTAGCACCAGGTCTAACAGACTGGTCATGAAACCCTGCAGGTGGGCAGGATAGCTGCTCCCATCCTGAAGGGCTTCCGGGAGACTCGCGGACTGTAGGTTCTGCTCCCTGACACGGGCAGGATGGTATCCACTCTTCCCTTCCCATACCAGAAATATCTTTTCACTGACTTCTGTAGGCAAAATATGAGCAGCAGTTAACTCGGCCAATAACTAACCGCTGCAGATAACTTTCTAGACTTCCCGGATATGCCTTTTCTCTAAATAGACCCTTGCTGATATTATTTTTATTGCTTAGATCTCCTACCACTGAAGGAGAATATTGTCCTTGATTGAAGTGGGAGCAGGAAAGATTTATATTGCAAAAGCTCAGGGAGCTAAAACATTCGGGCTTTTATTTTAAACATTTTTTTGGCTGTCATGGTCAAAGAGAGGACACCAGTGAGAAAATAAAAGCAATCAGTACTGTTGTTATTAAATTTATCATTTGTAGAAACGTTAGTGGTTATGAGCATGGTGCTGGCTACTGCACAGCAAAATGGAAAGATGACTTGCCACAGAAGGCTCCCCATCTCAGAAAACGCGTAAGAGAGATTTACTCAAAAGCACAAGGAGAATGAGGATGGTCTTGGGAAGGCAGCTGCAGTTTCAGAGCTGAAGCCATGGTACAGTTGTATCAACAGCTCCTCGCAGTTTAATTTCACATTGTACTGGTTACTGTCCTTACTTGCTAGCTTGCCTTCAGCAGACAAAGCCAATTGCTCATTTTGCCCTTGACTCTTCTTCTATGTTGTCAAGCATCCTCTGGTTTCATTTTTTTCTAATGTACCAAATTTCCTGTCTTTCCTGCTTGAGATACCAAATAATTCTGTCAGTTCTTGCTGTCATACAGCACCTCCAAAAGAGATCAATCTACTCAAAGAATGAATCTGCCGTCAGTATTGCTGTACAATTTAAAGTATTATTATAGCGTTAAACCCTGACATCAGCCTGGTACTTATTTTCCCTTAAACAGATGGTAGCGCATCAAGCTCTTAAATTTCACTGCAGCAAAAATGACATTCTGCTTAAAGTTTCTATTCCTCATGTGAATCAATAAAATGTAGGAACACAGCATTAGAGAAATGCTCTTTGCAAACGCCTATGCATCTGTAACCTATCCAAAGCAAAGGCTCATGATAATGACCCCTGATGGTTTTTGGCTTACCAACTGTAGAGAGGTTACCAACTATATAGGGAGGTACGTGCAAATAATATCGGGGTGACGATAGGTGGGAACAACAGGATTCATAGCTCAAAGCAAGTGCACCTTAAGTGTTTCACAAAGCCTGTCTACTGATTTGCAAGTCAAATATCCTTTACACTATTCTCTTTATGATTCATTTTCACCTTTTCTCATGCAGATATTTGTTCTAAATAATCATGTGCACTGGTTAAAGAAATCTAAAAAGAAAGAGCAGGAAGAGTTTTACCTGTATATGCAGTCGTTGCTGTCAGTCTCTGAGCTACATGTAGAAGTAAAATTGCAAAATGGCTATGGATGTAAAACATAAGTTGTTAAAAAAATATAACTGGCAAGACTGTACTACTTGAAATTACTGCCACGGAGGAGGGAAATGAGGTCTGACAGCCTTCAGCCCAGGCTCAGAGCCTCTGTGTCAGGCACCGCCAGACCTGGCTTCCAGCTATCATTTTCTGCACACCTTTGCCATGGGGTTCGTACAAAGGTGTCCCAAGGGGCTGTGCCACAGAGCTGCGATGACATCCTGAGCTCGTGCACTGTCTCTCCACTGATGGGGTAAAACAGAACAAAGGCAAGACTGGCCACTGAGTTTTTGTACAGGTTTTACTCTCTGCTATAGGCTAAATATCTCTTTTCCAACCTGCCAGAGTTCGGGAAAATGCCTCTGAACAAACTTCTGCCCACACAAGCCAGAACAGGATTTACTGTGGGGAGGACGTATTATAGTCATGGCTGGCAAGGCTCTGTTTTCATCAATTTAAATATTTATTCCTTAAAAAATGGTTAATCTGTTGCCACAGTAAAACACTCCATGGGCAATAAATCTTACTCATCTTTAGCAAAACACAGAGTCAAGAATTAGCACACACATTTTTGTTGCTCTTGTGTGAGGCCTAGATTGCCCTTGAATACTATTAAGAATACTTAAGAGAAAATGCAAGGATTGTTGTTATGGCCACACTTAAAATCCTAGCAGCTTAAGGACAGATCCATCCTGCCTTATGATTCCTGAATTCCAGCTCCGTAAAACAAAGCAAGATTTTTAGACGTTAGGCATCTGAACTTCCCGGAGATTTCATTTGTATTCGTGTTCAGCCATACCTGGAATAAATTAGAGCGCTTACTGTTCACAGATAGTGTGATACATTTGATGCACAAGGAAATCATTAAAGAGATACTCCCACTGTCCCATAGGAACAGGTTAGATTTGTTATCCCCCATGTTAGACAAATGTAGTTACTCAACCCCAAGTCACAAACAAATCAGAGGTCAGATAACATGACTTCTTAATTTCCAGACCTGCATTGTCTCCTGCAGATGCTGCTGCTTTTTGTTACAGGGTTTGAACTGTGCAAAGATCATTGTAAAGGCTTCAGGTTCTGCCAGATTAATTTACTGTGTCATTCCCCCCACCCATCACACAGAGTCTTTGGTTGTTGAGGAGAATGGGAACTTGCATTTCAGATTTTTATACTGTGACATATTGAAGGGCTACATAGAGACATTGAACAAAGCTCAGCAACCACCCCAGTGTGTCCTGAAAGACTCTCTAAGCCCCAAATTCTGGAAGTGTTTTCAGTAGCCAATGTGACCTATCTCTAGGAGAAAATTCAGTGCCTGAACATTAGCTCGTAGTGTGCTGCAGATGCGTCAGGCTAGCCGAGGTACCACTAACAGTATCATGCTCTGCTGTGGCTCACAAGACCGGTTCATGGGAATTTCCATGCAGAATGAGTGCTGGAGCCAAACCTTAAACAGGGCAAGCAGAGAAAACCCAAAACTGTTAATTTCAATAGTCTGCGGCCAGTGTGGCTGGCTAGACAGAGACATACTGAGACCTGAGGGGAAAGTCGAGGAGTAGAAGTACCTGAACATAACCAGAGGAGACCATTGAACCATCCAACAGTTTGAGTAAAATATGTATTAAAATGCTTTTGGGGAAGAGGCAACCAACTACAGACCAAGAGTCGTAGGCTGCATTTCCCCTCCATCTAAACACAGGAGAACATACTGCCTCTTAAAGATGGTGATTCATGAAGTCAACAGCCACGTTTGTTGTAGCATGGATGTCAGGATGCCTCCCACGACCTGCACCCGACGTGCCTCCAGAGCTGCACATCCATTACAAGCAAAAGCTCTAGCAGAAAAGTTACATTTTCACTTTTTCTATAGGGCCTAAGTTCTAGATGAAGTAGAAACTTTTGGCCACCTGCTTTTGCAGCTTGGGCTGCTGGATGCCCTCTTGCCACCGTGCCACTGGCCTTGCTCCTGCCTGCCCTCTGCCACCTGGGTCACCCCAATCCCACCCCTCCGTAACACTTTTGTCTCCCCATTAGGCTACTGGCATTTTGCCCTGGACATAACATCACTGCACCAGCTCGCAAATGACACACACCCAGCCTGCCAGGGAACCATAAAAGCATTCATTACACATTTATAACTACCCCCTGCTGCCTCACTGAGCCAACAGCACACAGCTGTCGGTGCAGCAGTACCTTGGACCAGGATGGAGCAAAGAAGATGGCAGCAGGGAGAGGCTGCTCAGAGCCTGGCAGAGCCTGCTGCAAGCAGAGAGGCTTTCTGCTGGTAAGCATCCCTTCTGCTCAGTTACTTTTTTTCTTGATTCTCATCAGAAATGTTCAAATATTTCTTTTGGCCACTGACCCCCAAAAAACTGCTTTTTTTGTGTGGCTTCAAACTTTTTGAATGCAATGGAAATAAAACCCAACAAACTGCACGACTTCTGATATGGTATTCAGGCTTTCAGTCTCTCCTGGGAGCCATACCCCTTGTAAATATGGTTATGGTAAATATTTCACTTGTATTGCATGTGGTCCATTACACAAAACCTTGCGTGACCACAGACCCAGGCTGACAGGGTAGATGGGGTCAGCAGCTTTCCCAGGTGACTGCTCAAACAGGGCTAAATGCTACTGCCGGCTGGTGCTCAGCCGACAAGGAACAAAGCACTTTGGGCAGCTCAGTAAACCCAAATCCCGCATTCAATTATGGACGGGGAACGTCTGTTTTGACTGAAACTCTCAAAATAGCTTAGTTTACTTCTTCTAAGAGGGAAAGCTTTGGAAATACATATTTCTGAATTATTTTTATTGCCTGGAAGAAATGCCGCTGTCCTCCATTGACTGCTCATGGGAAGCTGATTTTTAGCTGAGATTCACTTTGCCAGCTAATGAGGGAGACTGCATTAAATGGCAGAGGCAAGGACAGGCAACAGACATTACCACCCTCCTGGAGAGCAGCTGGGAGGGATCCCACTCAGCTGTGCCTGTACCCAGGGTGCAGAGAATCACTCTTTGGCCTGAAGCTTAAAGGTGCTCTGCCAGCTGCCTGGTCTCTGTGGGACTCTTACATGCTGGCAACAGCACAAATAGCGAGATAAGTGAGATTACTGAGACATGCTTTATAGGGTCATTGGCATTCAGTAGTAGCTGGAGGATTCACACACGTAAATGAGGGACAGGAACCTGGGGAGGGGGATGTTCCTAGAAAGCATATTCAGATGATGGGGAACAGCTGCAGGAGCTCCTTGAGCAGTATCCCAGCTGTGGGAACGAGGAATAACAAGAACTTTCAGCTGTATGTTCAGGTACAGTCTAACTCCAAGTTTCACTCTTCAGGCTGGCAGTTCTGTGGTGTGGATCCTGACCATTCCTGCCCTGCCTCTTCCTGGGCTGCCTTCATCTGGGTTTTCCTTGCCAGCTTAGGGGACAGGTATGTTGCCTGAGGTGAGTGGTATGGGAGTCCCAGGAACAGGAGCAAATCTGGGTGGGTGTTGTCCAGGGAACGTGGATGATGCCAGTGCTTCATACAGGGGATGAGAAATGGAGGCTAATAGGAGGGGCTGTTGAGCAGTGGGATGGGCAGCACCAGTGAAAAGGATGGAGTGGAAGTCATAACTCTTTTCATTCCCATCTATATTCTTTTCTGCTAGACACTTCTGTCAGCATTAGGGCTGTATATTTGGTTGTAATTAGCAACTGCCTTATATTTCTACATGGGTTTCCCTGATGGGAAGTGCATGTTTATCTATTATTACAGAAAGGCAATGAGCCTAGGATTTCTGTGGTGTCCCCCCTGGATGCACATATTATTATTCAGTCACTGCGCTTCCAGTGAGATTCTTATATTTCAAAAAGGAAGCAGATAGATGGGAAGGGGACACACAATCCATGGTAAAAAGCTGGGAAGTGCTAGGAAGGAAATACGGTGGAGTAAATCTTGCAGTGAGACTTGCCCAAGGGAGTATGTGCCATGAAAATACACAAGTTAAAAAGAAAAATAAATGTAGCAACAAAGGAAGCTTTAATTAAATGCAAGTATAGAAAAAGAGAAAAGCTGAATTCCAGTACATAAACAAAAGCATGAGGAAAAGATTAAGATAAAAATGTTGGTATAATTAAAAAGGTGGGTGACAGGAAATGGATTAAACACGGCTAAGAAAAGATTGGTTGGAGCTATCCACTGAAAAACAAAAAGCCTTGGGGAAAGCTTGGCTTGCCTATGCTTGCTGGAGAAGCTATAGATAGTAGCTCTGAATGTTTATGTCTGCTCTCCAAAACAAAGTTATTGTAAGATTATTTCTTCTAATTGTATGACACTCCATAATCTATTTCTGCTAGACATGGTACAGCAACTGTGAAAATATCAGATGGTTGTGATTTGATTGTGATGTTTAAATGTTCTCAAAAGTGCGGTTCTTTGTGTAACAGCAAGATCAGAGTATCTACAGTGAAACAGTCTTGTGGAAAATGCAGCTCAAACTGCTAAAAGCATGCTTTAAAAATCAAGCTAGTACTTGGCACTACTAAATTACAGCACAGCGCCCTGGAAACTGGCCCTGCCACTTGAAAGTAGGATTCCCATTAGCTGAATTGTCTAATGGAAAGCTTTAAACCCAGAAAGGTTAGAATATCTTTACAGCCAGGGGAATTTGCGTGCATCTGTGTAAAGTATTTGGTAAAGCACAGCCCAAGAGACAGTGTTCTCCTTTGAAGTAATTTTTTACTCCGGTGAGTAACTTACAAAGCATATGTATCCTGTGAGGACATGCAAAGTCTCAGAATCTTCACTGGAGGTGCATCCTGGGTCTCGGTTCCAAAATGGACCTAGGTGCTGAGGGATGAGTTCAGGCCACATCAGTGAAAAGGACTGAGCAGAGCCCTGGGGAGACTAGCATCTATGGTTGTCTCTCCTTTGTCCTTTAGCAACTTGGAAGCCACTTGGAAGCAGCACAGGAATCTTTAAATGTTTAATCGTGTCAGTCATAATTGCACGGGCAGTTTTCTCAGTGCAGTTCATGTCCATTGTATTGCCACATAAAGACACTTCTGTATGGGAGCAACAGTAGACATGATGCCTTGTAGACATTGGGATTCAAACCGGCAACCTGCCCTTTTCCAGGTGCCCCTCTCCCTCCCACCCCACATATTATTGGTCTATTCAGTAGCAAAAATCGACCAGGCCAGGTTTCACATAGAAACCAGCAAGACTCAGTGCACCTTAGCACATACCTTTCTGACATTAAAGGTGTCTCTTTAGGTGATGCATTTCATTTAGAGCAGTTGAAGCAAATTATCTGCCAGTCTCTGCCAGCATCTTCAAATCAGCTAAATTAATGTAATTCTCGACTTTGTCATCATCTTCACTGCCTGTCACCCTACTGCCTCCAGCTGAACAGTTACATGCTGGTCACTGGTCCCGATGCTTAGCATAAAATAACATGTACCTATTTGAATATGGCTGCACAAAAACTTCTTAATGCTTACTTTATCTGTGTTAAAGCAGCAGGAAACTAAATTAATACAAATATCAACACAGCACAGGTGGATACATGACGTCGCTGTCCAAGGGCACAAAGGTACGCTTCTGACACCTTCCTGCTTGTTATGTTCATTGCCCTGAAAGGCACCAGTGATCTGCAAGGAAAATACTAAAGGTATTTTGAATCTGGACAAACTGGAGGCAATGAATATAGAAGGTCATAGGAGAGCCCAGAGTGCCTGACTTGTTTGTGTTCCTCTGTTCCAGTTAACCTCTAGAAAGGTGCTTAAAAATAACACCAAAGCTATGAAAGAAGCTATAAAAGAAGCTAATCCAGGGTAATATGGACATCAGGAGGAAATTTCAAGCAGCTAGGTTCCAACATATTTAATATTCTTTTAAATAAAATACAAATTAGTCACAACACCCTTCTGAATGTTTGATTGTGACTCTGTAGTAGATGAAAACAAATATAAATGGTACTTTTAAAACAAATACCAAATGCTGGAACATGTGCAGTTAGTTATGAAACCATAGTTCCTGTACATGTACAAGTGCAGGCAAATGGATGCTCAGGTTAGCTTCACTAGTCAGACTCTATGAGGTGTTTGATGTTGCTTAGCTGCCATATTTTTGTTCTTAGTTGTAGTCTTTAAAACAAGTGGTTCATTATTTCACTTAGTGTCACATGAACTTCAAAACATACATGTATGTAGCCATTTCTAGCTAAAATAATCAGTAGTTGTCACCTGGATGACCTAATAGGAGAAAACCAAGAATCTGGAATAGGAAAAAACCAAGAAGATAGTAATATAGACCACAAAGGTGTTTTCAGTGGTCTGATTCATTTCTGTGATACTCCTACAAGAAAATCCTGCCAGAACATGCACAGAAAATGCAAGAGGGATAATTGTGTCCAATTTTCTGATAGAGAAGATCTGTCCAAGTATTTCCATACAGTGTAACGACATAATTGAACTCCTGGTTTAATTTAATGGTTAAATGATCCAGACCAGGAATTTTGTCCAAACATATCTCTTCCCCTCAATTGTCTTTTAGGGAGGCTTAGCTGTGACTGACTGCAATTTATTTATATACCAGCAAATCCGTGTTTGGGAGTTTGAGAGTAACTTGCCTTCTGCCAGCTGATGAAGAGCAAAAGTTCTTCCTTTGTTGGAAGAGCTCTGTTTGTTTCTAATCAGTCAAACAAAACAAGATTAAAGGGGGAGTACAGTCATTAGTTTTATGGAAAGCTGTTTTGACTAACTCTGTTCAAACTGCAGTAGTAGAAATAGTAAAGAATGTGAGTCTAGCGGAGGGAGTAAGAATGTGGAAAAAAAAATGGGGAATCTCTTTCTACGGGGCAACTTTAAATTTTCTACCCTTGAAAATAGTATCTACATTATTAGGGTTGTTTGAAGAGTAGGAAAGTAAATCAGAATCTGAGGTGCTGCAGCCTAGCCAGTTAAGTATGTTTCGTTCAAATGCAAATGCCATTTTACCACAAAGCTGTCTTTCTAATTGCTATAGGATGTTTAAAGCTACTCAGGATCTTCAGACTGAAGATTAAGGGTAACGGTGAGCTTGTGCTTACTGCAAGGAATATTCCCTAATTTTTCTGCCCTGCTGTTTCTTACTAGCCCATGTCTGGAGCTAGAGAGACTCTTGAATCCTGTTTCAAATCAGCAGGGAATTGGGTTCTTCAAATTTATCTGCGGATTTGAGCTCATTGCTCTTAGGTTCAGGTTATTTGAGATCCTGGCACCTGCAGGTATGCACTCAGCAGTACTGGTCAGCACTGACAAGCAATCCATAGAGCAGGCTGCATCTCAGAGCTTTCACAGACCTTACATAAAGGCCATATGGCACAGAGTTCTGGGAGCTATGCAGATATTCAGACTGCACTCACAGCTGATAATGCTGTGGTTCACTATCAGCTCCCTGCTTAAATTTTTGGAGGTCCTGCTCTCTCAGCCATGAGCTGTGCAAAGTATTTCAGCAGAGAAGGTGCATTGCAAATAATTTATGTTCTGGCTCACAAACAAGAAATATTACCTGTATACGCTGTTCTCTGTTCAAAGTCAGATTTTTACCGAGAGCAGTGATATATCTGCAGGTGAGACCAGGTTAAGAGTCTTGCCCCATCACTGCTCGTTCTTCAGGACTTTGTCATGATTTATATCATGCAGAGTGACAGCAAGTTCAGGGAAAAACCCCAATGGCTTCTGTCCTGGTTTTGGTATTCCTGTTTAATTTTTTGTTCATCTTCATTGCCCCTCTTCAGGGATACTGTTTTACTGTCAGGAGTTCATATTTCACCCATTTTTTTCAGTTATCAGCCACTGAAATGGCTGGTATCTGAATAGTTAATGCTTACATTCATGTTTTTCTTTGACTTCAGAATAATTTTTTTAACTGAGCAAGGAAGATTTCAATGCCCGGTCCTTTTTCAAGCTATCTGTAGGGAAGTAGAGGTATGGTAAGTTGCACCTGATCTATATCTGGAATTTTGTTTTTACAAAGACTTGCATTTGCACTAGTGTGCGTTAAAAGGGTCATAAATGCTTCCTGGGGAGGTGGGAAGATTTGAAATGTGTTCCAAGGCAAGGAGTCTTTGTCTGCATCAGCCTTTCAGGACACCATATCTCTGGGGTTGGCTGCTGAGCAGACTGCAGTTGTTTTTATTGCATCTTTTAGTTACAAAGGGAGCCACAATAAGTGAATCATGACATTAAAATCAATGCCTATCCGTTATATGAAGGAAGCCTTTGGGCAAAACTTGCCATCTGTTAAGCTGTAGTAGAGTCTAATTTTCTGCTGCACACAGTGCCGGAGCATGGGGCAGCCACGGCACTTACCTTTCCCCCCCTTCCTTCTCTGTCAGGCGGCCTCCAGCCCCTCTGCAGCAGGGTGGGAACCTCATGTGTTGTTCCCCAGGGCGTTGCAGAGCTGTGACAGGATAGTGGGAGGAGGTGGTCACGGAGGGACAGGATCTCAAGGGTGTTCCTGTGGCTGCGGTGCTGCCCCTCATTTGCCTTTACTGTCACTCCGGTTTGTCACTCTTGATGTCCTGTGTCACTGCACCCCATGACATGTGACTGATGTAGTTTGGGATTTAGGTGGTGTTCCCCAATATACCCTGTGAGAACGTGCCTTGCCATCATATATGACGTACCTGGAAGAGGCAAGGGAAAGAGGTTTAACTCATGTTTCTCATTCACATGGAAACATCTTTAGCCTTGTAAATAGAATAAGTCTAAATTTCCTATAGTAAAATGCTGAAAATTAAATCCTCTTTATGCGCAGGTTAATAGTGTGATACTTCATGAGTGTTCAAAACTTAATGGAGCTTAGTCTTCTTTCTCATGTTTAGGGGGGAGGGACACCTTTTGTGCATTACAATAAAATGTAGCCATACAAAAGCAATCAAATTCTGAGTGCCAGGATAAATAAAAAGTTATTCTTATTCACAGTCCTAGGATGATTGCATAAAATTATGTTCAATACTAGATTCAATATGAAAGAATATACTAATTAAGAAATCCTTTAAATGAGAATTTATTCTTTCTGTGGGGAAAAAAAAAAAAGCTCTTGATCAGAAAAAAATAATGAGACCTGATGCAAGTCTGAACATTACTGTGTATCCTTTTACTGTATGTAAAACTGACAGAGGAGCAATTTCTAAGCCTCTGATGAATGATCCCTTCTGACCTTCTGAAATGCTTCTCTTCTGAATGAACACTTGAAACTATAGGTCATTTAGGAGAATTAGGATATACTGCCCTAGGTGCACTCATGAGTAGTTAAATGATCTCTGCAAACTGATTTGCCATGCGTCTGACTTGTATGTGGGAGTAAGTAAATGGCTCAGTGCGCTGATAATGAGACTAAATTTTTATTAAAAATTCTGTTGAAGTTTTGAAACAGGCTGCATTCGACCAGATACTCAAGGACTTTAAATGAATTCCAGACAGAAACCAGGTCTTACCCTAGTACGTGTCCTAACTACTAAGCTTCAATATTTTTCTGTTGTGCTCTCTTAAACTGTCTTTCTAGTTAATGAGTCTTTTGGCTCCTTTGGATAGTTAAATGCTGTGCTAATGGCAGACAGCTCCAGAAGGACCTCACAGATCTGAGTGGGAGAGGAAAAAAAAAAAGAAAAAGGCAGTCAGTCTTCAATACAGATTGCTCTGTTAAAGCAAAATAATGCCTCTAGAGAAAAATAATCTGTGCATATGGGATGCTGAGCTCAAAATTGAGAGCTGCAACTCCAGAAGATGATGCTGAAATTGCTAGTTCTCTGAAACAATAGCAGGGATGTACCCTCTGACAGCACCAGTACAGAGTGCTGTCTTTTGGGAGTACGATGGGAGTAGGCTGAATACTGGCCAGGCATTCCCTAACAGCATCTCATACTGCTGCTGTATTTTACTTACTGTTACACAATGGGACACAACCTTCCAGCACTCTGTTGTTGAAGATTAGGATATGCTAGACAGTATGCAAAATCTGTATTTCCTATAACCTGTAGTTTTCCTTGTCTGTAGATGACAGTTTGCTCAGCATGACATATGTATGGAATCCCTGGGTGAGACACGAGCTTAACACCAGGTATCATGTGTGGACCTAGGATTTAATACAGGTTTCAAACGCCACTGGATTAATCACGAGCCTGGACATTAGATATTATAGAGACTAGCTTCTAAGTGCCTAGATCCTTTCTGGCTATATTTCATCATATTGGCAACACTCAGTGGTATATGCGAAGCGAGGATTTTATTCCTCAGTCTTGTATCTTGCAGAGATGTTTCCAGATGCTCATTGGGGTGTTGATGGCTGGATTGTTTTACTGTGGTTTTGGTAAAGGGCTCAAACCTTGACACTGCACTGAGTCTGAACTTTTTCCATCCTGACAAATTATCTTCTGTAATATCATTGTTAGACATGGGTTACTTAGTTCTGTGCTCACAGGAAACTTAATGCTGTGGTTTTTCCTGGGATATAGACTGGAGTCAACGGAGTAGTAATTTCAAATACATACTACTGTGTCTTTTCTGTACCAGTGTAAACAACAATTTTGTCATATGTTAAGTTTGGCATATTTCACAGGCACAAATATAAAAAGCTTGAACTATCCATTAGTAGATAAGAATCAAATTCTTTAAAGTTTTAAATAGAAATTTGGAAAAGTAACATTGATTCCCAGGAAATCAGGACTGAAAATATATGCATCATTTAAAGCTGCTGTTAAGTAACTTGTTGCTTAATTGGCTGGAAACCATTAACTGAGTGTTCTACATTTGGCCTTTAGTAAGAAAGCAAAACACACATACAGAGAATGTATATTGAAACAATCTATTATAACTGCGTATCCAATTGTAGATGCATCTTCTTTCATCCAATAGAAAACAGTTTTGGAAACTTAACTGAATCTTCTTAAATATATGTGTGGCCACCCTGACTTCTAGTCACTGCCTTTTGCAGACAGAGAGCAGAGAGCACAGTAAGACTGGGTGAGGCAAAAATAAGACACAGGAGAAGAGAGAAGCAAAGCAGAGGAGAGCTCCCTCGCATATCTCAGCTCTGCAGTCTTTACAGATAGCAGCTGCCATGTTTCTTTTTGGGCTTGTGTGAATAAATACCACATATTTATTGAGAGCCATGGTGGGCTCAGACACTCAACACCTCTTTCATAGCTGATGTGTAGGACACAATCCCCCATCCTGGCCTCTTTAGAAGCTTCCTTGCCCAGCGACATCTTATGAGTGTTTCCTTTCTCAGATATTTGAGTGATATTTCAGCAGTCCCAGTAGAGCAACACATATCCTAGGTATTCAGGAAGATATACACATATCAGTGGGTCTAAGTGTGTGTATGCTTCATATCAGTTTCAAGAATTGCCTATTCTCATTTATCCAGATACATACAGAGATGATTAGCAATTTAGGGAGAACTCCCACCCAGGGTATATCTTCATTTGAGGAAGATCTTGAGTTAGATAACTGGCCTGCTAAACTCTTCTTTTTCCTTGCCTTTTTTTGTCCACCACCTGGCCAGTATTTTCGTAATTTAACTGCCTTTCATTTTAACTCTCCTTCCTGAAACAGTGACTGAATAAGATGGATTTAGGAAATGCTATGCTACTGGGTATAAGCAGACAGAACCATGTTCTTTCAAGATGGAAAACTGAGCTTGCTCATGCCTTGATACTTAATTGTTTATAAACAAGTAATTACCTTAATGTAAAGAAAGCATTCTCCTTCAGCTGGTTGAGCTGGCACTCAACCATCAAGGCATTGTTTGTTTACACCATTTCTTTAAACTTGTCTGACATCTTTATTTCATTTAAACAAAAATTTAGCACCACACTTCCTAAATGCAGAAGGATAAAGCAGGGGAGGCATCACTAGCTGTTGGTAACGACAGTCTATGGAGGTAAGCATATGTTATGTGACAAGAGCGCAGTGGGACTGGCTGTTGCTCAAATCAGTTTTGAGGGATAATCCTGAAATATTTAAACAAGACCTAGGAACTGAGGTAGATTGAGTCCAAGGTCCTATATCCCCTTTGCGATAGTGGCCAGTACCTGATCTGTCAGAGAAGGATGTAAGGGTGATAGATTACACTAGCTAAATTGGAATGTAATGTACCCTTCAAATTATTTGCTTGATTTATAATAGCAGTAAGAATTATTGAAGGTTGAATCATGATCTGCAAAAGTTTGCAGATAGTAGGGAGAAAATTTAGGATTAAGTAAAATACAAGCCTAAAGCTGACAGATGCAGCTTTTTCACTTTTTAAAAAAAGCTAATCAATGTTTAGAAAACTACAAATTGCATTTTTGTCATCTGTCCTGTTTTTCTTACAATATTCAGAGCTGTGCTCTGTGTTGCTGTAATATCCAACATCTGTAGCAAATTGAATCCTTAAGATTTATTACTGCTTTCTGAGTTTTAACATGTGGAGTGTTTCCATTCCTTGAAAAGTTATTTTGGTGGTATCATATCACACAGCTGTGTGACCACAGGAGGTATGAAATTAAATAGAATGTATTCCTTAACTTGTCCAACAGAGCTTTTAAAGCTTTGGATGGTGCAGATAACATAATGTTGTCTTGTGATGTATGAAATAACATTTAAAATTCCAATCTTGCTTTCATTGCTAGAGATACGCAGTGACTGTTGCTCCATCAAATGGAGCTTCAGCATAACCACCAGACGTTTGGAACAGTCCAGATTCATCATCCAACACTCAACCACAGTTAAGAAAATAGGCAGATTTGATATATACTCCTGCCTCATTCCTGTATTGCACAAGGTAGTCATAAAAATGCAAATAGCATGACAAGACCTATGCAATCCATAAGTAAGGTTGAACTTTGTGCAAAGTAAGACATTTTATTGTTTTTGAGACCAGTTCCTTCAAGTCAGAGGGTAACAACAATATGTTTGTAGTAAGTATTAAGGGGAAGCTGATTTCTTTTCTGCAGAGTTAAGACTGTAGAGTGTTCTGTGATTTAGGTTTGGTATTTCAAAAGACTTGCTGTAGAAATAGCAAAGTTGGAAGGGTCAGTGAAAGCTGATTTTTATCTGTAAAGCTTCTCTGGTGTGTCTGTGAGAATCTTCTTCTGCAACATCTCTCTTAGCTGAATTCTTATGTCTGTCTTCTGCAAGAAAAATGCAGGTAAATCAGTTGTTGACAGCATTAATAAACATGGATATGGTGAATGTGACCACTAGGAAGACAACAGTAAAGTCCGCCTAAGAGGGCATTTGGAGCATTATTACCTGCGTACTTATTACTTTCTTACTGCAGTTTACCAGCCTCAGAGAAAAGTGAAATACAGAACTGATTCTTTTCTTCAGATCTGCTCCTTCATCTGCTTAATCACACCTTAATTGTCACAATGCTGAGTTCGTTAGGTCTGAGAAGCTACCTGTTAGCTATCACAAAGGGGGGTGGAATGTAACAGGTTCTGCCCCCGAGACCAGGGCTAACAACAGTCAGATCAACTGTTTCATAGTTGAGCTTTGCCTGAGATCGGCTGTGCCTCATGCTGTCTTGTTCCTTTCCCTTACCTATCCCAAGTGACTCTCCCATCAGCCCCATTTTGGAGCCACTGTCCTCTTGCACACAAACCTGCCCTGTGACTGTCATCACTTCCAGCACGCATCTGTGATGACTAAGCTGAACACCTCAGCTGGACCCAGCTGACTTAGTCCGGAGCCAGACACTGCACTCCTACTGAGGGAGTCCAGTGCAGCGGTGGCCAGCACTGGTGTGGTGAGACTTACTTGTGCTTGGTGGTGTGCCTCCTGTGCTGTTCAGTGACTATGAATGGCTGCAGTAGGTGAAATTGCTGTCTCTCCCTCCCCTGCTCCACCTTGTGAGTCAGCTATTGGGGGAAAATAATGACAGCCAAAAATATGGAAGGTGCTCCTACTGACTTTCAAGAGTTAGGCACATAAACTTCTTTTGGAGAATGGTGTCAACAGAGTCATGCCAGTGAAAGCATTTGTTAATGCTTCCACCCCACTAGCTTAGAGGCTTCCTCTTTGCTCACAATTTTTCCTCTTGTGATGCCTAATGCTTCCATTGATTCTATCTTTTAATAAAAGGAGACCAGAAATCTTCCCTTTGGAATAAATATTGACAAACTAATGGCTGCCTTATTTATATCTTCAGCTAACCATATTGCCAAATTAATAAATTCCTAAATTTTGCAAGGAAAGTCTGAATAAGGCATCAGGAAGGGGTTATATGCAGAAAATGTGTGAGATAGTTAACACGGACACTATACTGAAATGTAGTCTTTCATTCTTGGCTTTAAGAAAAATACTGATGAAGGTATTAATCAATGTGCATGCACATGTATTCCTATGTGTAATAACTCCATGTTTAGCTTGACCGTGCTTCACAGCTTTCTCGAAAGGGAATGCGTGTTGCTAACAAATATTTAACTCTTTAGTTTCAAATAATTCCAACAGTCAGAGCTGACAATGCTTCTTAAAAAAACCCCAAACCTAAAAAAAACCAAGTCTTGTAGGCTTTGAAAGCACTATAACTGTTGCCCCAAGCCAGATCAGAATACTTTCCTTTACAGTTTTAGTCTGTTTATCCCAAGAGAATGAGTGCTGAGGCTAACAGATATGGAAAGGTCAATGAGAAAAGAACAAGGACCATCACTTATCACTAAAGAATATATATCAATATATCTACTAGACCTGTTCCTGTCTTATGCATAACATGTGTCTAATATAATGTATACACAATGAGGAAAAAGGAGAGGTTGCAAATTTCATTAACCAAAGACAGCAAGGCATTGCATTAATAGTCGCAAAAGGGTAAGAGTTGAGCTTATTATTATAGGGAAAGCTTAGGTTAAAGATGGCTTACACCAGATAGTCTTATTTTGGTTGGGCGTGGTGAAATTTAAGCTTGGTTACATAGGCAAATTCTTTCAGCCATCATAACTGCTAGTGGTGATCTCAGAGTCTAGAAAACTGTTTTTTAAAATCGTCCCCAAAACTTTGAGTTTATCTTGGAAAAGACAGCAAAAAAGAACAGCCAAAGAATTATACAGCTGTCATTGCAACTTAGATCCTGGAAAAATACCAGAATGTACTCAAACAAGCAATTTGTAGGCACCTAGAGAATGATAAGGAGATGAGTAACAACCAGCATGGATGTACTAGTAGCAAGTCATGTCAAGCTGATCTAATTTTCTTCTCTGACAGGGTGAAAAAGGGAGAAGCAGTAGGAGTTAAATAATTTGACTTTTACAGATTTTTACTCTCCCTCACTGTGTCTAACAACTAGGGAAATATGCAGTAGGTGACAGTATTAGGAAATGCAGAACTGGTAAGAAAAATCTACTCTAGAGTAGAAAATCAGTGCTTTAATGTCAAACCAAAAGGCTATATCAAACATGATTCTTCAAGGACCTTGCTTGAGCCTGGTACTATTCAGTAGTTTCATCAGTGATCTGGACGAAGGAATAATTTTTTAACTATGCAGATGATATTAACTCAAAAGGCTGTAAATGCATTGCAAGACAAGATCAGGCTCTCAGACTCTTGAGAAATTACCTAACAATTCACTTGAATACTGACTTCAAAGGGACAAGACTGCCTGGACAGCAGAACTGCAGGAAAGGATTTAAGCATTATAGAGGATTGGAAGATAAATATGACTCAACGGTGTCATGCTGTTGGAGTGAGACATGACAGAGTGGATGCATCATCAGAAACAGAGTCTTGAAATAGGAGTCTCCTACTCTGTTCAGCACTGAATTCTGCAGATCAGGAAGGATGTACATCAAATGCCAGGGTCCAGAGTGATGAGGCTGGTCAGAGATCAGAAAACAGGTTGGGGGACAATACAAGGACAGTTTGAGGGGGAACAGTAACTTTAAATTTAATTACGAGAAAACTGAGGATATCTGAATCTTCAGTTACATGGAAGGGTGCAATAAACAGTATTAAATTCTCCTCCGTGTGCTGCAGGTAAGACAAATAGTAATGGACATAAATGATAGCGAGCAGACTTAGGCAAGTCATTAGGAAAAGTAAGAAAAGGTAGTTTAGCACTGATATTGGCTGGGCACTGATGAGATTACAGCATTTCCATCCTGGGGGTTGGTTTAAAAGCAGACTCAAGAAATATTAGGGATAACAGTTCTTCCTCTGGGCCAGAAGATAAGCTAGCTGATAGTGTGATGTCCATTCCTGCTCTTAGAATTTGGCTTTTTTCCATGGTAAAATGTGTAAGAATGCTATCCAATTATGTGGACAACTTGTGTGCTACATCCACTAATTTTTTCCATAGGAAAATGGAAAAAAACCTGAAGCAGACTGAAAAAGCCAGACCTAAATGTAGGTAAAATGTTGTAAAAGCCAAGTACTAGAAGTAAGTTAGTGCTGGAAATGCGTTATCAGTTTGGTACCTTATTGCAGGCAATGTCTGCTTGAAGGCTTAAATTCCAACAGTTATGCACAAATCACTTTGAATATTTAAGCAAACTTTTTTTCTGTCAACATTTGCACATATTGTATCAAGATCAAATACGTTGCTTCAGGTGATTTGTGTTGCTCAGTCCTCACTAATACTAAATCTGTATGCTCTACTTTTCTAGAAAAACTAGGTCATTCTGCAAAACTGAAGAGATTCCTTTAGGTTACTAATTACTTTCTCACCCAGAGGTGCCACACTTCTGCATCCTACCCTTTGGCCAATGTCTATTGCAGTAAAATAATAACCCACTTTTTCTAGTAATAAACAAAGTTTTTCAAAAGCATAGCAAAGTGCTACTTTGGAGAGAGAGGGTCAGGTAGCCAGTGACTTACTAACATTATCATTGCCTGTATCTAAAACAAGGCCTTTATTTTTGGGGGAGATGAAAAAATTTCTGAGGAGTGCAAGGAAGGCCTGAGTCAGCCCAAAATTTTAGGAAGATTACTACTGAGTGAAAAGTGACACCCATAATATAGATATACAGTCATACGTTCAAGTGATATATATTCACTTAGTAACTGACTGGTATTGAAGATTGTTAATAAAATAGCTCATTAAGTAGAATATTGAGAATATTATCTCTAAATCTAAACTATATCAATAAATGTCACCAACTGCTAAAATTGCCCTTTCACTTAACATAACGTGGGGGATAGAAAGAAATTTATCTCTGCTCAGATTTGTCTGATAAAACATTACTTTGAAGTCTTTTGGATGTATATTTTTGTTAAATGTACTGTTGATTTTCTTACCCATCCACACCGACAATCATTTTATGTGAATTTGGATTTAAAAAAGCAGTAGCCATGAAGGCCAAGGCAAAGCACTATGTAAGAAAGCAAAGCAATCATCTTGGTGTGAGATTTTCATATATCAATGAATAGAACAAAACTGGGAGCAATCCCTTTTCCAGCAACACACAGCATACTTGTTCTCAGGTCATCGAAGAGTAACCACCAATTTAAAGGGCATACTCAGTGAAGGATGTGCAAGCACTTTAACCTTTTGAGTTGCTGCTGACTCGCTTTGTATTCTTACCGTGTTTATGTGGGCACTAAGAGTCAATGGTCTGTCTGATCCTGCTCTTTGGATGTTGGTTTCGGCTATCCAGTGCCATTTGTCATCCTTTCCCTTGTGTTTGTACTGATTTCCCTGTGTAAAAGAATAAAAAGCAAACCTTTGTTTTGTCATGAGCAAGTTGTGATAGAAATGAGACATTTCACAACGAATGCTGATGGAAATCTCAGTTTTCAACAATGTACAAAAAAAGTACATAGAATAGAAGAACTATTTCTGTGGAAATGCTTTCTTGCTGAAAGCGTCAACAGTGAGTGATAGCAGAACTCTTATTGCAAAAACAGCACTGGCTCATCAGATTCCTTTCCTTTTTAAGGATAGCAAATGCCAAATCTCAAGTTGTAATGAAGGCCCAATCATTATGGCATAACAATTCTAACTAAAAGTGTAGGTATTGACCTAGACTGGTTAGATTCCTGGCTGATATAGACAAGTGTAATTTCATGCTGGACTTCAGCTGAAGAGCAGAATTTGAAAACCTGAATATGCTCCTAGAATATCCCAGTGTCAGATCTTAAGCAGTTGCTCATATGTAGATAATTTCAGTATCTAGTGTTTCAACATTTTTGTTAATGATGCCAAAGCTGGAAATCAAATATTTTTGTTAATGATGCCAAAAATGGAAAATTTGACCACAGGCTCTTTTTTAGGAAATGTCATTGAAATACAAAACCAAAATGCATCAACAATTAAACTATTGGCAGCGTCGCAGGTCTGCCATTGCTTAGATTATTGTGGGATGGCCATGTTATCTCCTAGAGCCACTACTAATATGTAAGTAGCTGCTCTGAGTTTAAGTATCTTTGTGGATCAAGTCAGAGTTGGCAGGCATATTTTGTTTTGAAAATTAACAGAATTTCTTTTACTTCCCTTTAGAGGTGTATCTATAAAAACTCCTAGATACCTGATTGCACTAATGTGCTGTCCAATGCCTCCTCTCAGTATTGCTAATATTAGTAAAATAGACAATGACAACCACTACTTCTACCTCTGAAACCTTTGGAAGAGGAAGTGCCACAGGGGTGGCGGAACAGGGAATGAGCACAGGCAAAGCTAGCACTAGGGAAAGTGCTAGGTTTCTCCCACCCTCATCCACCAAGTTTAACAACAGCAATGAGCAATTTCAAAGGCTAAACAATTTTTCTAGTGGGGTAATGAAGATACTTGAAAGACAGATTTCGAGTTTGGTTTTTTTTACCAACTATGATGTTCTTAAATCTGCTTTGAGAAATGTCTTGGTGATTATGAGGCAACTGAGTCAGTGTTCCATCATAATCATATTATTTTTCCACACTTCATTTCTGAGGTCATGAGGGTTAAAGTATTTTATCCAGATAAGTTTCTTTCTTTAAAAGTAGTGACTCCTGTGATTTTTATTCTTCCTCCTACAGTCAGGATTTACGTTTGAGAAGAGCGGCCAGGGTCGCTTGCTGTTAAGTACTGCAGTAGGAGTCATTAGCTGATAATTACTTAGGAACAACACCAATTCAAACTTTTTGAAGACATTAACTAGGCAAAACGTGTGATTAATGACACAAGAAAGTAATCTGTGTTTTTTCTTTCTTGGGAGCATGTAATGCTTAATGTTGCAAGCGTGAACATATATAAGTGGGAAAGGTGCATGAATGCAACAGTGGCAGAGTGGTACCTTTCCTGAAATTGATGTGAGAGATTTAACCCTTTTGACCATTTGAGCACATTTTGATAAAAATATAGTTACATTAGAGAAATCACATATAACTAATTTTATTTCATTTTTCTTAAAAAACAGACTGAAGGCGGAGAGATTCAAAACTGCAGACGGTCATGGACCTTATTCTCTGTGAAGTCGCATTCTAGAAATACTTGTAGTATTTGTTAGATTTTAGTTAAAAACTCAAGAACTGGTTTTACTTGCCCCTTAGTTTTAAAGATAATGATCTGAACTCTGCATTTTTCCCTTCGTATGGTCTTAATATTTTGATTTTGATTAAGATGGAAATATTTTGATTTTGATTAAGAAGGAAAGAAGTAAAACACTTCATTTCAGATACACCTACTCAGATCTATCGATAATTTAACTGTCAGAGCTGGCAGTTAATGAGATTTCTACTAGATGAGCAAGTGTGGGTTGCAGTGTTACTGAGAAAAAGCTTGTGGTTTGAGACAACTGTTACTTGGCCCTCTTTACTCCCAGAGGTACTGGACATCTTTCCTCATATATTGCCAAGAATCAAAGTGGCATAACACAGATTTCAAGGGAAATTAATATGAAACGGGATCAAGTTTTCACCTGAATTATTTGTGAACTGAATTTAGGCTGGATGTGTGGACTACAGGGCTTCACGACCAGAAAGCTACTTTTTAAATCTGGAGGCTAAATAGAGCAAATCAAAGTGGGCTAGCAAGGTGGCAGGCATGAGCGGAGCAATAGAGCTCCGGGTCTGAAGTCAGAGGAAGTTGCTTTGTGGCAACTGCGTTCAGAGGAGTGGAGCTGGAATTGAAGCCAGCGGAAGAGCATGGAAGGGCTTCTGGCCACCCAGGGGCGAGTGGGGCAGCCTGCAAAAAGCCACTGACCTGACTGGTCACATCAGGAAAACTTCTGAAGCGAGGGGGATGTGTTCTAGACAGAGCCACGTGGGATGGTTTCTGCGTTAGTTCTTCTGCAGGCATTTGTGTGGTGAGGTGAAGTTGTTCTTATTCTTGAGGGTTTCATTTTAGTTTAATTTTATTGTTGTTGACAGCTGGTTGGTTGCATGCACTTGTCCTAAGGCCGTTACAGGCAAGCCTTGGGCTTGAGGAGCCCTGCTCAGCCATGGTTTAATGTGGGGCAAAATTGCCTAATGGAGACCTAGTGAATAACAGCTATCACACTTTAACTTCACATATGTAGTAATTTGCAGTAGTTCCCTCAGTTCAGTACTCAGTATTGCATAAGCAAGTTATTGTGAATACAGGCTACTTGATATCACATCCTTAAATGGGAAGGGAGGCAGTTAAAAAGAGACCCGGAACTGTATACAGAACCTAAGCCATGCTGGCTGGAGCTTTATCATGATTGCATATCTGTACAAGCTCATCTTTTTCGGCATGAAGAATCTGACTGTACAGAAACTATTGTCAAGTGCACCTAGTAACAAGCTGAAAAAAGAAACACTTTCTCTAATCACTTTCCCTTTCAGTCATCTTGGATTTCATTTGTAACAATAGTAGATAAAGCTCTTACAAGCAGTCTTATATCATGCTTTAAATAATGCAAAACCTGCATCAAGCCTATTAACATCAGCACAAGCTGGGTCAAACTTGTTTGGCACTGTGTTTATACTGCTTGAACTGGTATGTATTTAATTTCCATTATCAGGTTAAATGTTTAGCAATGATAATATTTCAGAAGCACCTAGTCTTTACTTAACTTTTTTCAGTAGGTAAGAGAGCAGGAAACTGTTTGTGTAGAATGATAGAGGATAACAAAGGATGGTTTTTCATCTTCAGTCAAATGCTGTTTGCTTTTAATCTTTCCCCAAAATGTCCTGTATTGAGACTGAAATCAGACATTGTAACAATGCTGAGACAGTGTTTTCAGCTCAGTACACTATGTGTGCATAGTTGAACTGCCTTGTGCTCTACCTGTTTAGATAGACACACATATTGCACAAAAATAGGTCCAGTGCTACTCTCCGAGCTTTGTCAGTGCAATCTGCTTTGTACTTTCAGGCAAAGTCACTGGTGCGATCGCCTTAGGCATAACTTTATAACTAGAACGTCAAGATATTTATTGTGAGCTAACCCAACAATGGCTGTTTGAGAATATGCTTGCTAAGGTTTAGTAAGCATATGTAATGTATTATGTCCTGTGACACATTCACTGAAGCAGTGGATACTCAGTAACTGCTGATAATCACCCTTGCAAGGGTAAGCCATGGAAGGCCACTGTGTAAATGAGCACTGATGGCTTCCTGTTTCTGTCTCTGTATAGTTTGATGGGAATGTGAATTGCAGCCCAACAAATTGTGTTTTCCGTTCCTTTCGATGGCACAGCTCTGCAAAGAGGACCAGGGCTCTGATCTAGACTGGGGTTCTTGGGTACTCATACAATAATAATTATTAACTTCAAGTTGCCTGCAGTCCTTTTCGTGTGTGACTTGATACAGTGGAGACAAAACTGTGCAGGAGAAGTATGTAATGTCTTCCCTAAAAGTTTTTTTTCCACCTTAGGAAGTCTGGAGATGCAATAGTTGTTATGAAAACTAGTGCAGGTACACCCATGCGCATCTTTTGATGAATATGAACTTCTACTAAGTGTTAACAGCCGTCTCTGGTATCTTGTTCTGCCCAAGACTACTGACTGGCTGGAACATAAATTAGATGCCGTAGATCATAGTGAATTTTGCTTTAGCCTTTAGCAAGGCGAGTCAAAAAGTAAATCTGAGAACATTAAAGTCAAAGAAGGGGAGATCATTGAAGTGATTCTGGAAAACAAAAATGAAATAGAGTGTTTCAGTTACTCATAAGTACTTCATAATACTAACAGACTCACTGAAGCGCTTACAGATATCAGATGTATGCAGTGGCAGAAATATGCTATAAATAACGTTCAAGAAAACAAGATAAAGGTCATGCTACATAGCAAACACCTACAATCTAAATCATTGCAGCTCAGTTTCAGTCAAAGCCACAGTTTTCACACTGCTTGCTCTCACAAATGTTTCCATTCTTAAAATGTGGAAGTAAGTAGCATTTCAGGGTCTTGACAAAAAATTGCAGTGAAAGAAAAAGCCATTCTCCATTTTCCCACTTTGAAATACATATGTGGGGTGTGATGGAACATTGGTGCCAACGGGTTAGCAAAGGAGTAGAAGTTTGAAAAATCCATGCTGCAGTGGGTGTAAAATAATCCCTCCCACATGCACCGATGTGGAAGGGGTGAGGCTCTTGGCACACGCAGGGATGCATCCTATGCATCACGGACACCTGTGGACTGGTGAGTTCAAGGCTCTGGTGACAACAGGGAGCAGGAAGGTGGGAATGCGCCGCTGTGTGCATTCATTCCCTGAGCACCTAGATATTCTGCACATCAGTGATCTTTTTCCACATGTGAAGATATGTTCTTTTGTAACTGAGAAATAAAAGTTTACTTCTGCTCAGTAGGTACTAAAGGTAAAAGAAACTCAAAGCTTAAATTAGCCAGGCTGCAATTACCTTTAAATGGAGTTTAGCTGGAACTGTGTATTTACACAAGGAGACATTTTTATGGTGATACAAAGACATTCTGGTCTCTTCTGTGGCTTGGCATAGTATCTAGTGAGAAAATGTTGTTCCAGTTTGTTGCCTCCAGCTGATATTTTGTTTTATGAAGTATTTCCTATGTTCTGGAAGAGTTTTCATGTATCTCTGGCATGGCTTAAAAAACCTGGCTCATTCTGTTCTCTGTTTTTCTAGGAGGGATGTAGCTGAGAAAATTACAGAGGTTTGGATGATGAGGGAATAAGTAGGACACTGAAAGTGAGATGAAAATTAAATGCTTCTGATTTCTGAAATAGAACATGAAACTGAAAATTTGCATTCCTCTATAGCACTTCAGAAGTGCCTAACTTTTACTGAATAGCACTTATTGAATCTATGAAATCTGTGCTTTTTCAGAGCATGGAATCACTGCACCACTATTGGCTAGAACCTAATGCTAGAAAACGTACCTGACACCAATAATGATCATCTTCTAAAATAGCCTTATTGCTGAGGTTCATCTGACTTTCATCTGACCTAATACAGACCTTCATCTAAATTCCCTTGAATAAGGGAGCTAGACGTCGCAATAATTTTGTAACCTATGAAAATCCTTTGATTACTCATGTTTGGAAATCCTACCATTTCGATGGACATGAGCACAATACTGTGCAAGTGGAAATTTAACTGTTCTTTTTCGGGATTTCTAATTCAATATAAAAACCTAACACTATAGACTTATTTTTAATAACCTGCTCTTTGCTCACAACCTTCCAAGTTAAAGTTGAGAACAGCCTGTGGAATTACAAACATCTTCCCACCTTGTTTGTGTTTCATGTTCTCTGTTCTCTGTTGTTACTTGGTCATTCTGTTCTGACTAGGTAGTGAATGTCAATTGACTTTTCATTTGGTGTATCAGAATGATAACTAATATTATAAACCTCCATTGTGGCAGCCATAAAGTTTTGGAATTATACATCCCTAACTTCTAACCATACGTCTGGAATTGAAAGAATATTTCCAGACTGTTCAAAGCGAGTTGCTGCGAGGTTTGCTGCCAGCATTATAATGTGAAACTTAAAACAAATGTTCCATATTTATGCTAAAACTGTTCCTCCAGGGAATATTCTGCATTTCATGTAGTCATCCTTCATTTTTTCTGAACTGTAAGTTTGATTCAATTCCAGGTTCACCAGATTCCTCTTCTTTCAAACTGCTCTTTCTCTCTTTTCTTTCTCTTCTTTCTCTCTCAAGCTGTTCAAGAGCAAAAAGGGAATACAAGAACAATGAAAAATTGTCTTGTAATCATTTATATTGTGTTAATATATCTCAATATATACTATATATAAAGGTTTTTAAATTCCTTGTGCTATTTCTTCACACAGATTAAAGTACGTTCTTCAAAGTGCTTGATCCTGTTTATCAGTCATGGGCCCAGAGTATGACAAGCACTCTATTTCAGACAAATAGAATTCTACACTGAGAAAATTAACCATTTTCTTATTAAAAGCAGCTGTTATGGCAGGTGCTACTTATGAACAAGAAGAACACAAAAAATGAAGATACAGGCAACTATGTGGAAGGGAAAATTCAGTAAGGCTGAAACTGTGGTTCAGACAAAGCAATGCAACCAATGAATCTGACCAGAATTAAGCTTGTTTAGAAGTGCAGTCATTCGTGTGGCGGGTGAGGACAGAAACGGAACGACACAGGTTACCCGTTCTCGGCTGGGAGATGGTAGCAGAGACCATCTGAACTGGAAAGCAACTTTGAGAGATTGTCCAAGCAAACGAGCAAGTCTCTTCATGACTCACTAATTCTCTGTAAAAGTTCTCAATACCATAGCTGAAACTCCATTAACCAAAAAAATGCTGTCGTGGTTTAGCGGCAGCTCAGCCCCACACAGTCGCTCGCTCACTCCCCCACCGGTAGATGGGGGAGAGAATCAGAAGGGTAACGCTCGTGGGTTGGGATAAGAACAGTTTAATAATGAAAATTAAAAGAAACAACAGTAGAAAATGCAATGTAAAGGAGAACAACGAGAGGCGCAAAGCCCCGGGGAAGGGGGGAAGGGAGGGGAGAGGGGGAACGAACCGCCGGAACAAACTGCACACGCCGCAGCCGCTCGCCGCCCGCCGACCCGACGCCGCGCCGCCTGCGCGCTGCCACTGCCCCCCCTCAATATACTGGTCATGGTGTCACATGGTATGGAATGAACCTGCCATTGGCCAGTCGGGGTCAGCCGCCCCCACCATGGCCCTGCCCCTCCCAGCCCCCCCTGCCACGCCACGCGGCAGAGCGCGGGAAGCTGGAAAGGTAGCTGACCCCCACAGTGAGGAGAATTAACCCCTTCTCAGCCAAAACCAGCACATTCTCCACCCCTTATTCCATACCACTTACACCATGCCCAGGTCCCATATGATGCAATACAACCGTACCAACCACCACCCCTCCCCTTCCCATCCTTTAACATAATACACAGACATCATTCCCTTAGTTCATGGATCTTCCCTGTAAAATGTCCATTAAAATGTCCATTGAGTTCACGCAGTCCATGACTCTGGGCTCCATCTGTTGTATCAGTCTTTCCGGGTGGGAGAGATGGTGTGTGGCGTTGGGTTGCTGCATACCGAGTCAGTCATCGTTCCATCACTGCTGCACGGCTTGTTTCATAGTTGATCTTCCATGGGTTGGGAGGCTCGTACTCTGATATCATTGATACAACACAGAGGTGACACACAATATTATATAGCAGTTCACATTGTGCCATTCAGTTCATTGACTGTTTTCACCCAAAATCAAATCCCCTTGAGGCACACATCGGATTTCTCCATCCTCCCGCATCACCCACCAAGTGCACCCAGGTCCTCGAGCAAAAACAATCCCACGAATGGGTTTGCCTTTGCCAGAGGCGGGAAGAACCCAGACTGTTTTGCCCAGCATACTTTTTGTGTGCACTACAGGGACTCTATCCCCTTCCACAGTATGTAGGATTTCTGACTGGGCAGGGCCAGCTCGGTTGGCAGATCCCCTCGTGTTGACTAACCACGTGGCTTTTGCTAAATGTGTATCCCAGTGCTTGAATGTCCCACCCCCCATTGCTCTCAGTGTGGTTTTTAACAGTCCATTGTACCTTTCAATTTTCCCAGAGGCTGGTGCGTGATAGGGGATGTGATACACCCACTCAATGCCGTGCTCTTTGGCCCAGGTGTCTATGAGGCTATTTCGGAAATGAGTCCCATTGTCTGACTCAATCCTCTCTGGGGTGCCATGTCGCCACAGGACTTGTTTCTCAAGACCCAGGATAGTGTTCCGGGCAGTGGCGTGGGGGACAGGATATGTTTCCAGCCAGCCAGTCGTTGTTTCTACCATTGTAAGCACATGGCGCTTGCCTTGGCGGGTCTGTGGGAGTGTGATATAGTCAATTTGCCAGGCCTCCCCATATTTATATTTCAGCCATCGTCCCCCATACCACAGAGGCTTTACCCGCTTCGCTTGCTTGATTGCAGCGCATGTGTCACATTCGTGGATAACCTGTGCAATAATATCCATGGTCAAGTCCACCCCTCGATCACGAGCCCACCTGTATGTTGCATCTCTCCCTTGATGGCCTGAGGTGTCATGGGCCCACCGAGCTAGAAATAGTTCACCCTTATGCTGCCAGTCCAGATCCACCTCAGCCACTTCAATCTTGGCAGCCCGATCTACCTGCTGGTTGTTTCGATGTTCTTCAGTGGCCCGACTCTTGGGGACGTGAGCATCCACATGCCGTACCTTTACAACCAGTTTCTCTACCCGGGCAGCAATATCTTGCCACAATGTGGCAGCCCAGATGGGTTTGCCTCTGCGCTGCCAGTTGCTTTGCTTCCATTGCTGCAGCCAGCCCCACAAGGCATTTGCCACCATCCAGGAGTCAGTATAGAGATAGAGCACTGGCCACTTTTCCCGTTCAGCGATGTCTAAGGCCAGCTGGATGGCCTTTACCTCTGCAAACTGGCTCGATTCACCTTCTCCTTCAGCAGTTTCTGCTACTTGTCGTGTAGGACTCCATACAGCAGCCTTCCATCTCCGGTGCTTTCCCACAAGGCGACAGGACCCATCAGTGAACAGGGCATATTGCTTCTCATCTTCTGGCAGTTTGTTATACAGTGGGGCTTCTTCAGCACGTGTCACCTCCTCCTCTGGTGATAATCCAAAATCTTTGCCTTCTGGCCAGTCCATAATCACTTCCAAGATTCCTGGGCGACTGGGGTTTCCTACTCGAGCCCGCTGGGTGATCAGTGCAACCCATTTACTCCACGTAGCATCAGTTGCATGGTGTGTAGAGGGGATGTTTCCTTTGAACATCCAGCCCAGCACTGGCAGTCGGGGTGCCAGGAGCAACTGTGCTTCAGTACCAACCACTTCTGAAGCAGCTCGAACCCCTTCATATGCTGCCAATATCTCTTTTTCAGTTGGAGTATAGCGGGCTTCAGACCCTCTGTATCCCCGACTCCAAAACCCTAGGGGTCGACCCCGGGTCTCCCCAGGTGCTTTCTGCCAGAGACTCCAGGTAGGGCCATTCTCCCCGGCTGCAGTGTAGAGCACATTTTTTACATCTTGTCCTGCCCGGACTGGCCCAAGAGCTACTGCATGGACTATTTCTCGTTTAATCTGTTCAAAGGCTTGTCGTTGCTCAGGGCCCCATTTGAAATCATTCTTTTTCCGGGTCACTTGATAGAGAGGGCTCACGATCAGACTGTAATTTGGAATATGCATTCTCCAAAAACCCACAACGCCCAAGAAAGCTTGTGTTTCCTTTTTGCTAGTTGGTGGAGACATGGCTGCTATTTTGTTGATCACATCCATTGGAATCTGACGACGACCGTCTTGCCATTTAATTCCTAAGAACTGGATTTCTCGTGCAGGTCCCTTCACCTTACTTTGTTTTATGGCAAAACCAGCTTTCAGAAGGATTTGGACTATTTTCTCACCTTTCTCAAAAACTTCTTCTGCTGTGCTGCCCCACACAATGATGTCATCAATGTATTGAAGGTGTTCTGGAGCTTCTCCCTGTTCCAGTACAGTCTGAATCAGTCCATGGCAAATGGTAGGACTGTGTTTCCACCCCTGGGGCAGTCGATTCCAGGTGTACTGGACGCCCCTCCATGTGAAAGCAAACTGTGGCCTGCACTCTGCTGCCAGAGGGATTGAGAAGAATGCATTAGCAATATCAATTGTGGCATACCACTTGGCCGCCTTTGACTCCAGTTCGTATTGAAGTTCTAGCATGTCTGGCACAGCAGCACTCAACGGTGGAGTGACTTCATTCAGGCCACGATAGTCTACTGTTAGTCTCCACTCTCCATTAGACTTCCGGACTGGCCATATGGGACTGTTAAAGGGTGAGTGGGTCTTACTGATGACTCCTTGGCTCCTCAGTTGGTGAATGAGTTTATGGATGGGGATCAGAGAGTCTCTGTTGGTGCGATATTGCCGCCGGTGCACTGTTGTGGTGGCGATTGGCACCTGTTGTTCTTTGACCTTCAGCAACCCCACCACAGAAGGGTCCTTTGAGAGACCGGGCAAGGTAGACAGCTGTTCAGTTTCCTCCGTCTCCAAGGCAGCTACACCAAAAGCCCACTTGTAACCTTTTGGGTCCTTGAAATACCCTCTCCTGAGGTAGTCTATACCAAGGATGCACGGAGCCTCTGGGCCAGTCACAATGGGGTGCTTCTGCCACTCATTGCCAGTTAGGCTCACTTCGACCTCCAATACAGTTAGCTCTTGGGATCCCCCTGTCACTCCAGCAATGCTGATGGGTTCTGCCCCTATATAGTTTGATGGCATTAAGGTGCACTGTGCGCCGGTGTCCACTAAAGCTTTATACTCCTGTGGGTCGGACGTGCCAGGCCATCGGATCCACACAGTCCAGTAAGCCCGGTTATCCCTTTCCTCCACCCGGCTGGAGGCAGGGCCCCTCTAGTCCTGATCATGGCAGTCACAACTCACTTCCTGTAAATGTGAATCAGGAGTCCCTCTATTACACTTAGAAATAAAATCTGCGCTTCTACTCCTCTGTCTGGGGACTTGCTCGCTGGAAACTGGAGCAGCAGCTTTCCTGGAAGAGCCTCCCTGAGTGACTGTTCTTCCTTGCAGTTCATGTACTCGTGCCTGTAGGGTCGAAGTAGGCTTGCCATCCCACCTCATCATGTCCTCTCCGTGGTCACGCAGGTAGAACCATAGGGTGGCCCGTGGTGTGTATCCCCTTCTTTGAGCCAAAGGACGCTTATTCCTAACAGCTGAGACACTGCTCTGTCGAGGTGGGGAGTAGGACAGATCTTCTTTGAGTTGCTGGACCTCTTGGGATAGTTTCTCCACAGCAGAGACAAGCGAGGAAGAGATATTTGTGTCATAATCCCGGAGTCTATCTATCACCTCTGCCACCGTTGGTGTCTCGTCATCTTTCCAGGACATCACTGCCAATGAGTTTGCATGCGAAGATGGTGCGCTCCGTACAAACTTCCGCCACATGGGTCGTGTGCACTCGGCTTCATCTGGATCTTTGGATGACCGTTGATCATCCAGGTCACCATAAATCACCTCAAACACAGCTAATTCCCTGAGATACTGGATGCCTTTCTCCATAGTTGTCCATTTTCCTGGGCGATATGTAACATCTTCTTTAAAAGGATACCTTTCCTTCACTGCAGACAGGAGTCGCCTCCAGAGGCTGAGGGCTTGTGGTTTTTTTCCAATTGCTTTGTCAACGCCCCCTTCCCCAGAAAGGGATCCCAATTGTTTGGCTTCTTTTCCCTCTAGTTCCAGGCTACTGGCCCCATTATCCCAGCATCGGAGCAGCCAGGTGGCAATGTGCTCACCTGAACGACGGCTATAATCTTTTCGCATATCTCGCAACTCGCTTAAGGACAGGGATCGGGTGGTCTCTATTTCATTTATTACTTCTCCCTCCTCTCCCCGCGATGGCCCTGGTTCTTCATCATCCCGTTCTAAACGAGTTGATGTCCGCTTCCAGTATTTCGTCTTATGTATGGGGGCAACTGATACTGGTACGGGTTTATTTTCTGAGCTAGCTCCGGTACTTGTTGTGGGGGTTTGAGTGGCTGCAGTGCCTGTTGTCAGGGCTGGATTGTCTACAGTGCCAGTCACTTTGCATTTCAATCCAGAGACATTCTCTTCCCCCTGGGGGCACTGAATACTGTTGAGCAGGGCTCGGTATGCATGGGCCAGACCCCAGCACGTTGCAGTTATCTGTGTCTCTCTGGAGTTCCCAGCGTAACAACATACTTTCTCCAAATATTCTACTAGTTTTTTAGGATTCTGCACTTGCTCGGGGGTGAAACTCCAAAACACTGGGGGTGCCCACTGCCCTAGGTATTTGCCCATGCTATCCCACATGCCCTGCCACTCGTAACTATCAAGCCTCGGGGCAGATTTCTGGGTGATATTCTTAAGTTGCTTAGTCAAAACCAAAACAACATGCCCAAAAACTAACAATGACTGCACCTTAACCACCCAAGGATGTTCAAGATACAAAAACGTTGTTGTAACAAAGGCACAGACATCATAGAACAAAGTTGCAAAGGTATTATTCTGTATTTCCTCCATATAAAATCTCTCAGAGGAGGAGGTATAATTGCTAATTGCCTCAACAAGGTGGTATCCGAAGTACAGTAACGGTTTCAGCAAAAACCCCAAATACCAGATAAAGCTGAAAACGAGTGTTTGTATAACAAATCTCGTAGGCAAAACATTACTAATCACAGCAGAACACAGCAGACTCAAACAACCAACACCGATTTTTAACACCAACTGCAAAAAGGACAACATGGTGCTGGGACCAGCAGCTGTTGTTATCTCCAACCCTCGAGCCCCACGTTGGGCGCCAAAAAGACTGTCGTGGTTTAGCGGCAGCTCAGCCCCACACAGCCGCTCGCTCACTCCCCCACCGGTAGATGGGGGAGAGAATCAGAAGGGTAACGCTCGTGGGTTGGGATAAGAACAGTTTAATAATGAAAATTAAAAGAAACAACAGTAGAAAATGCAATGTAAAGGAGAACAACGAGAGGCGCAAAGCCCCGGGGGAGGGGGGAAGGGAGGGGAGAGGGGGAACGAACCGCCGGAACAAACCGCACGCGCCGCAGCCACTCGCCGCCCGCCGACCCGACGCCGCGCCGCCTGCGCGCTGCCACTGCCCCCCCTCAATATACTGGTCATGGTGTCACATGGTATGGAATGAACCTGCCATTGGCCAGTCGGGGTCAGCCGCCCCCACCATGGCCCTGCCCCTCCCAGCCCCCCCTGCCACGCCACGCGGCAGAGCGCGGGAAGCTGGAAAGGTAGCTGACCCCCACAGTGAGGAGAATTAACCCCTTCTCAGCCAAAACCAGCACAAATGCCCTGTTCTAGCCCTTAATTCCCGGTAAGTACCCAGTGTTTATCATCATATCTTAAATATTGAGTCTTTTTCATCAAGGATACATGCTCAGTCACTACTCTTAGAGATAAGATGTCTGTGCTCAATCGCCCAGTTATTTAGAAAACTGTAATTCTGCCCTAGTACTTTGTTTATAGCTGAAGTAGGAGGAAGAATATACTTGGCATCTTGAGATCTTTTGTTTTTTCTTTCCATTTCTCAATTGGCACTTGGTTTGGAATTACAAATTGCTCAAATTTCTTACTGTTGCTGTGGGACTTAAGCCCAAAGTAGTCAGTTTCTGATAGGATATACCATACTGTGCTCTTAGTAACAGAAAATACCAGGACAGATTTGATACTTCAGATTCCGTTTCAATACTTCTGGTTCATCCACACTGAAGATAGTGGAGACAATGTTGTATGCAGAGTGTTACAGATGTGACAAGCATTTTACTTGTCCACGCAAGTGGACAAAAATAGGATACTGCACAGCACGAGCAAAATTTCCCCTCAAAGAAGAGGAAGGTTCAACTCCTCTCTTTATCACTGACTTATCTCATAACTGAAGCTAGGAGGTTTCTGTGCCTTCCTGTCTTCATATTCAGTTGTGTATTTATCAAAGAAATTCTGGGATGAGTTTGTGTGGTCTGTATTCTGTTAAACTGGATAACTGAACTGTTTTTTCTGGACTTAATATTTGAGTCAGACTTAAAAACAGGATCATTCCTGGTAAGGGCTCAAATAGTGATGTTCTTTTGCGTGTTTTCCAGGTGAGTCATTTTTCAATTTCTCTAATTATGACAGTTCATCAGATTGTGGTCAACTGCATGAAGCAATCACAGGCTTTTAGCATAAAACCAGATAGCAGTTTTAAGTGACATTCTTTCCACTAAAGCGTTTCTTCTTCTGCTCTGTGCTGTTGCATATCTTCTCTTTATCTGCTCTGGATCAGTATAAGCAAAGATGCTTAGATTAATGAGTTGGTATTAAAATTGTAGTTTTGGCAGTCTCCCAGGAAGATCTTATGGAGAGAGACATCATTGCTCTAGGTAGAGTAGAACTAAGAGGCTTGTTTGCCTTGGCAGGGCTTAACAAGAGGTGTTTGTTGATTACTGTTAAGAAATCCACAAAAGGGATTTTGTTCATGGTGTATAAATGATCAACAGAGCTGTAGTAGTAGTTTCACTTGATGCTTCATCACATTCACAGGCTCCTTCACAATCTGGCAATTGTTGGACTGATTTTATCTCATTAGCAGTAATAAATCTCGGTAAAGCTTAGTCTGCAGTTAATGTACCATAGTTGTCCTGGTTCAAAAGTAAAAAAGAAATTAAGAGCAAAAGAAAGTTGCAGCTTCCTAACTGATACTGGAAGATCGGTACAATCAGTATGAATTTAGAAATGGACAAAAAGCAATCTTCTGCCCAAATAAGGAAATGGTTTACCCTTCACTAACAAAGAAGTTGGCTCATAAAAGTTGTCCTCATGCTAGCATCTGCATGCATATGAGAAACAGCTATTCCTACAATCGGTCTGGTCTGTTTACAAATCAAAACCAAAATGCTGTCACACCTCAAGACTAAGTCTCATCGCTTAGAAATATTGCTGTCTAGAACCTAAACACTGAAGAAAAGCCTTGCAAATATGAGATACACTTAGTTTGTGCCCATCTCTGATGCTCCAGGAAGTTTTTGTTATTGACATCTAAACCATCTAGAATGCCTGAAAAGGCATGTAAAGTTAGGGGAACGGAGGGGAGAAGCAGTCTATAAAGCCTTTTGCTCACTAAGACCTGCTATGCAGGCCTGTTGGCAGATGCTATGACGATACTAATAACCTAGTCTGACATTTGATGTTAAGAAGAGGGAGTTCCATTTTGTATACTGTTGCAATAATTACCATTAAAATAACCTTTCCAAAGGTGTGTGCTTCTCAGCTGATGTCTGTTCTTCCCACACCACTGCATGCTACTGGAAGTTGACATATGATCAAGATGACCAGGACACATGAAAGCAAATAGCAGCATTGCAAATGCTCCTTTTTGTGCTTCTGCTACCAAACATAGCTAAGATTCCCTAAAGAATCCTGGCTGTGATCTGCATTTTTAATAGATGCACAGCACTTTTCTTTAAAGTCCCACTAGACCTAGAATACAAGACTGACTTACAGGAAAATTTATAGTTTGAGAGGGTTAAGAGGCCCACCTATAGAATTTTTTTTCTTATTCTGCAGCTATAAGGTCAAGCTGTGTCTTTAAGGAAGAGCAATTTCAGGTGCTGTAGTTCACACTGATGCTCAGATACTGCTGTATGCTAATGTATTCCTTGGACCTGCATCAGCCTCAGTTGCAATGCTGAACTGGGCCTAACTGCTGTGTCTAAAGACAGTGCAGTTGAAAAGGTCTGGTCCAAGTGAGACAGCTGCAGGATTTGGACACTGGATGCTTACAGAGTGAAGTAAGCCCATTTTTACTATATTAAAATAAATGCTAGCTCTGGCTGAGCACACATTGAATTATGTTGATGATATTCTGAATTTCCTCCCTTCCACCTTGTTACATCTAGTTCTTTTTCCATCAAATATATTTCTTCTATTTTTCAGTGGTTTTGGTTACATGTGGTCGTTTTAATAATTATATAATTTTCTCTTGTAATATCAGAGAAGGTACAGCCTCTTGTTCGCAAAACAGAATACAACTTGCATTGGTGACATAAATTTAGCTCCCCTGGTCACAGGATCTCAAAATTCTGCAATATTCCAGTCCTCAATATTTTTCCAGGAGGACTTATATTAAAAAAGATACGCAAGTTTCCTTTTTAAAGTAAAAAAGGCCAGTGGCACCTGGTTCTTACTTCAGTTGTCTTTTATGAAAAAAATGCCCTGGATATTTGGTAAAGCTGCTGAAGATTTTAATTACTGGCTGAGGACATTTAAGGTCTCTTAATGGAAACAGATGTGACGTACCCTTAACTTAGATCTCAGGACTTAGGTCTGAAATTTTGAAGAATTAATGAAGATATGTCAGGAGGATCCAGGAGTGACTGGGGAACTATTTTACACCTGCTGCTAATCATTCATACATGCAGGACAGATTTCAGAGCAAGCCTGAGCAGGCAGATAAAAGACATGATTTATTGACGTGTTTTCCCAGTCTTATTGAAGTGAATTATCAAGTCGTCCAGTAATTAATCCCTGAAAATTAACTAATAGGGAAGCTTTTTATATTTGGACTTTGAGATAGAGATGAAAGCATAAGAACAGGTCTTTAGCCTTTGAGGGGACCCTTACATTTGGTTGCCTGCATTAACTTACTGATTAATCTCTTGTTCAATTTCCTGTTTTGGTGGACTCCAGCAAGGCAACTGGCAATTTAGTAGAACTGGTGTCAGTGATTTTGAGCACAGGACTGCAATGCTAATAACTGTTTAGAGTTCTATAGAACAAGTACTATAAATATACCCACATGAAACAAATTTAGTCTCAGATTCTTTGGGAATTGTCAGATGTGTGTTATGGGTCCTGTAATTCAGGGACCTTTGATTTTTTCAGTGTGAAGCTAATCATTAGGAGACAAAAAAACCTTGGGAGATTAACTTCAGAAGACATTAAAATCACATATGCATTATAATGCCAGCAGACTTCAGAGTTATCTCTGCTCATCAAAGGCAAATTTATTTAACTGTATGAAGGCAGAGTTCAAGCTATGTATTTCCCTCAAGACTTGGAGACCTGCTGGTTTAGGATAAGGCTTTAACGGTATACGTATATTGCAAAGCCGTATATATCTGTAGCGTCTCTATTAATTTTTGATCAATGCAAGTGATCTAGTTTGAGTGGAGACAAAACGTCTCCACTATAAGCTAAGTCTGTTTTGATCAGTAACTGACTGACATTGATTGACACTGATCCTTAATATCATGGACACAAGTCCTTGTCAGCTATTTAGAGATCACTCTCCTGAGCTTCTCTTGTCAAATGCACAAGGCACACAGAAAAAAACCCAGCACGTTCCCATTTTCTGCTGCAGTCATCTTAATGCTGTCATTTACAGCCACATTTTGATGAGGTCCCTATAAATTTTCAAAACAGAGAGTGTGTGGAGAGTACACTTGCACTCTGCTTTTCCCGTTTTGGCTCTGTTGTCTTCTGTCATAAATCTGCGACAGCAAGGGAACACAGATGAGCATACTACCTAACACCTCCACATCTTGTTCAAGTTGTCACTGACAAGAGGTGTCAAAGTCATCTCTTTGCATGCTGCTTGTTTCAAACAACTGACTGAGCAGCACTATCATTTGTGCAGCCACTGGTGCCATCTTGTCCTAACAGCTAACCAGTTCCCCAGAAAATGGCTTATATCCTAGGGAAGAGCTGGGGAGAAAACATCCATGGCTGAAAAGAAGAAAAAAAGTATTTATCACCACAGCTTCTATAGCTGCAGACACTGTCCTTTCATGCAATGGGGCTCTAATCCAAGCATTCAGTTTTCTGGTGTCTGTCGCATCCAACAGGAAGAGCCTGGATGGACTGGATACTACTTAGTAGTGCCTCCTATCCACAAACGACCACCTCTGTTTTGCTGCAGGCACCCCTGGTCTGCTGCCCTTGGCTGGTGGCAGCCGATACAGCGCTGTTGCTGCTGACAGAGCCACGGAAGGTGCTGCCATGCTGCCCTGTCCTGGGATGAAAGGTTTCCTCTCGTTCTGGAGCTTGATACCTGATAAGCATAACTGCTGATGCTTGTTACTGCTTATCACCACCCTAACATTTCCAGCCGGATTCTCCTCTTTCAGTGATATTTGCGCTTCCTTCTGAAGTGGCTTTGTACTTTAGAGATTCCCAGACGGGTTGCATTGATGCCTCAGCTAACCTCTGCCAAAAGAAGACAAATGCATGAGAATGTAGTTGATCTCATGCCTAAAAAAGTGACTCCCAAAGCCAGAATTGCCTCCAAAAGCTCGTCAGGAAAGGCTGCCTCACAGAACAGACTCTTCCTGCTCTATGTACACATTTATTGGCTTGTTTTGCTCACATCCTTCACATAGTCTATTCTTTCTCGCATTTGCTCTATTTTTCACTAACTGTGATTAAAATTGTCTTCCTTTGCTCACCTTTTTATTTTTCATGGACTAAAGATTTTTCTTTCCTATGCTCTCCGGATTCCTCTAAGGTTATTCACTGAGCAGCACTGTGGGTAGATCCAGGGCCTCTCTCAAGATCTCTTTGCCATGAAAACACTGAGTATCAACCTCTTTTGGTGGTAGCATTATGTGTTGATAAATGAAATTTGTGAAGCTTATTTTTCCATCATAGACAAGATGGTCTTTCTTACCTTTCACCCCAATTACTGCATACTCCTCTGCACTGCAAATTTTCCAAAGCTAATTAGGTGTTGGAACGGAAAAGCCTTCACAGCCTTTCTGAGGATATGATTTAGTAACTCATGCCTGTTTGCAGCCAGTAAGACACTGAAGGAAGCTTTGCGAAGATAAGATGTAGTAGACTTATTGTATTCAGAGCACCTTTTATTGCAAGAGATAGGATTTAAGATGCACTGTAGCATCCTTTTGGATTAGACCAAATTTTGTTTTTTCTGAGGGGGAAAAAAAATGCATTCCTGGAGCCTAATCCTAGCCAGATGGGATTTCCAAAGCCGTGTGGAAGTGTTGAGTGTTCTGAGTGCCCACTTCCATCATATGCTGAGCTTCTGTCAAAACTGCTTTGAAAATGCTGTCTGTTCAGCCTGCCTGCACTAAAGAAATTAGCTCAAAGGGTGTCCCTTTTCCCTTGGAGGCTAGAGCAGTCCAAAAAGAGTTTCTAAACAAGTTGAATAAGTGTCACTAATTACTACAATAATACTGTGGAAAAGATGGCAACAAGGTACCTCTGAGAGAGTTGCTTTTTATTCTTTAAGAGTTTTGAGGCAGACAAATGTATCCCAGTTGCTCGGGGTGCTTTCTGATATGTTTGACTTCAGGCACATTATTTATTTCCAATAAGCGCTGAAATATGTTACTGAGCCATGGTATTCAAAAGAATGCCTTTTCTATGGAGCAGTATCTTCACTATTTGTTTTGTATGAAAATTAAATCTCCCCTTACTTGTGGGAGATGATTGATTTTTCAGTGAGGAATCTGAAAGTGACTGCAGTTCATGTAAAGTCACTTTGTGAAAAATACTAGTAACAGCGGGGAAGGAAAATCTTGCAAAGGAGTCTCGGCTAGTGCTTTCACAGATGTGCTTAAATGAACAGTTGCTTCTTTACCTGCTGGCATGAGACTTCCAACTCTCAAGTGTGAGAAGCAACTCTTCTATATTGCCATCACTTAGTGGCTACTACTTTAAGCGCCTGGTCTGTCATCTTTGACTTGTAACCTATCATATTATTGAAATAGGCCTTGAGAAAGGAGAAAACATGCATGAATAAGTGAATAGCCTGCCAAACCAAAGCTTTGTGCACATTTGCTATGTGTAAATGTAGCTGGGACCACCACAAGTGGGTACATTATTTATTTGGATTTAAACGTGTTCTCTGTTTGACTTTCCTGCCTCCCAGAATCTTCAGGCTGGTTTGACAAGACTGCGGAGCCATGAACACAGCTGGTTGAATTCCCATTTGACTTGCACTTCTCATTTAAGTAAGGAAATGACACGATATTTTGTTTCATCCAGCAATGGAAGAATTTCCCTGCCTTCAAGGAGATTTGCTATAGTAAGCGTTACTTGCATGTAGAGATTAGATAAACAACTGCATCATCCTGCTTTGACACTTGATTAGTTCCAGGATAAACAACTTCTTTCTGGGCAGAACCTACCAGCAGACTTATGCTTATGTACTGAGCCACATTTTTAACTTAATTGAAGTGTGCAGTTATACCCACGCATACCAGAGCAGAAGTATTCCCAAGAGTCTAGAATGAAAGGATTCAGGGACCAGTTATTGACCTTTAAAATGGGCTATGCATTTTCCGCAGGACCAAGCAGCATGAAGGCAAGGCAAGAAAATTTAAGTTTAAGGATGCCCTTTGAAAGTAACAGGAGAACTCTGTGATGTACTCTGTACAAGTGAAGCCAATTCTGCAAATCTTTTGAGAGAGAGTTTGAACAAAACCATTTTAAAAGATGGCCTGGTCTGATCAGAGGCTGGAAGCAGAACAATGCCTGAGCTTCCAGCATGCTACCTGGGAAGAAAATTAAACATATGTACCAGAACAAGATTTTATTACGGTTCAGAGGTACTTGACATTGAAAATAAAATATGGGTCTTTGCTGAATCAAGGCTGAACTGGGTATTGTTCTTGCACCCAACAGGAAAGGAAAACCTACAGAAATTATTTTCATCAATTTGCTGAACAAATTAGAGGTACTACTTAGGGTGTTCTTATGCTACTGAAATAATCTTCTGAACAGTAGCTGGTGCAGAAAATCAGTGTCCTGGCTGTTACGGTCACATCTGCGGATTCTTCTGAGACTGCTTTTGGGTTCCTTCTGTTCAGGAAACCTCAACTTCTCCCCATCTGCTCCACAAAAACCAAACTGTAGTGGGAAGACTAATGGCAATTGATGTTAAGGACTAAAGTTGTTTGACTGAATCTTTTGAGCTACTTAATTTTAACCATGGAGTATGTGTTTGTTTCAAAATTAATTGCATTTTTTTGGAAAAAAAAATTTCACTTGCCACTGTTTCTTTCAAGTATAGAGTGGACTGAAGCACTGGACCTGATCTGCTGAGTTATAGTATTTGAAAAGCTACAGGAGCCATTTTGGTTTTTTGTTTTTCTTTTACTCTGTGCTTAGAGACCAAAGTAAATTGAGCTAATTTTCTTTACTGAATTTTCTTTTCAGAGAGCATTAGCAAGTGAATACAGTGCTTTTGTTTTTGTACAATTATAATTGTTTTCAAGCACTAGTAAGGTCTGTAAAACTTCAAAAGTTTTTCCTTACCCATAATCCTTCCCCAGTATCATAGCATATGTACACACAAATACTATTCCAAATTCTGAAAGACCTCAAACTGGATCATGCCTTCAGATTCTTTTAATGAAACAGGCATTTTCATAAAAACATTTTGACATTGACCTGGCTTTAATCCAGACTCTGCCACATTTTGGTTTTTTCATTATCAATATATAAGAAAAATGACCATTTCAGAATATTTATGCAGTTAATGCCATAGAATAGAAAAATACACTTGGAGGAATTTTTATATTCTGTAGAGGAAAAGTCGATCCTTCACTGTGTCGTTAGACCCTTGCATTTTACGGTTTATTTTTAAAAGTAATTAGTCCCAGGAATTTACAATAACCACTTGGAGTGTTAGAAGTATTCTCTATAATGTTTTTTTATTCTTCTTCCAAAAATAGCATCTCTTCAGTAACTATAGAGAGACAGCTTAAGGAGTGAAGGGAGCATAGTAATTTCCTTTGACATATCATACAATTTGTGATAAGTTCTATTTATTCTTCAATTTTGCTTTAAACTAGTAAGTAATATTCTTAATGTATGGTAAATATTCTTAATATATGGTGTGGGGCATATATGAAAATAGGTTTATTTCTTCAGTGGGTGGCCCACATGGGAAAAGTCTACCTCTAGTCCCAAATTTTTTACTTACTATGTCGGTGTAGTGATCCTATGGTGATAGTTCCCCTCCCATTAGCATCTGGCTCCCAAAAATTCTGGCTGCCCTGTTTCACAGTGGGTCAGAGTTTGGAGCTCCCAGAGCAGGCAGACCACTTCTTTCTCAGCCATAGCAGGGCTTGGCTTTCATTTGACTCTAAGCAAATGCCTTTTTCAACATATGTAGAGTTCACAGTTTTGCCTGATAAAACATAGCCCTCAAACCCAGTATTTCTCAAACTTTTAAAATGCAAAGGATACCTTAGCATTTCTGAAAGAGTCAACAAACTGTCTATACAACACTGCTATAGCAGCTTCTGCTTATCAACTGCGATTTTTGACTAAGCTTTGAGCTTTCATTTCTTATTTTATTCCTCTTCTTGTACTGTGTGCTTGAATACAGTATATGTATGGTGCTGGAGTTGGGGGCTTTTATTTACAGATACTTTCTGAACTATGTTTAGGTGCTTTTCTAGATCACAGAAGAGCTAACATTTGGAAGCCATCAGAAACATAGAGACTGTGTTTTTCCTAATTCTTTCATACATCACTCTACTAATATTTTTTGAAAATTGCATTGTGTCTGCATGCAGGATCCAGCTGTTCCTGGACAGCTCTTTATTAAGCTTATGAACCAAGAAGCTGTTACTTAGTACTGCCAAGATCACCACAAAGAGTGATCTGTTTTGCTCCTTCAGCACCACTGTGCTTCACAGGAACTTTTAAAATGTGCTAATCTATTTATCTAGACCACATTGCCTACTACAAAGAAAAATAACAGTGAGGTTTTAATTTGACTGCATTCCCATTTTACAAAGTTGAAATGGGAATTAAAAGATATTACAGGAGACTGCAGAATAAAGATACTGCTAGAATCAGTAGCATACCAAAGTCTACATGATTCTGAACCCTTACTTAAAGCTTCCTTAACTTGAGGACACCCATCGCCATGTTGACTTGGATCCCTTCTGAAGAACAGAGGAAAAGAAGGTTTAATGCCCCTATTACTGGCATACAACTGAAAAATTACTTACCTTCAGATCCAAGTATTTTGGGTGTACAGTAATTCCATGTGTCCCTAAAATCCATTTACAATATTTCCTCCATAAGTTTTGTATACCTTCCAGCTGTTTCTGACATGAAGCATGATGAGATAACACCTATAGTTTCCAAGGAATATTGGCCTTTATGTGTATGATTTAATAAGGCATACCTAGAGTAAGCACAGCACTAGTTACACTTTATCTTTTCCATCAGAAATAATTCAAAATGGATGGGTCAAGTAAGATTTCTATATTATTTCTAATTACATGAAACAGCTTTTGGCAACACTCACAAAGAATCACTTCAGATGAGCATATTTTTCATTACAAAAGCAAGACAGTAAAGGGACTGGACTAAATACATGATGGTCCCTTGTCAGTAAGTAAAATGAAAGGAGAACATCTGTGACCACAGAAGAATTCAGATAATAGAAAATTGAACACATTTTACTTTGGAAGATGTGTACTGAATCTAAAGAGATGGGTCTTACTCCACCAGTTGTTCTTCTGTTCTCATTCTATAATGAAAAATATATTGGATATTACTTTTCTGTAGACAAAACGTTTTTTATTCTGCTGAATGTTAGAATAATTTATCCCATAAACAGCCAGAATATGCATCTTGCCACAAAGGATGTATTTTGAAAACTGGCTGTAGAAAACCACATTCGTTATAAAATATTTCACAACTGCTTGAACTGAAGTTTTAACTGTAGATCCAAAAAAAGCCCGCTTCCCAAAACAAGATGTGAGTACAGACTACTATTAAAATGTCATTTAGCACAGCTTTGTCAACTCGGCTTTGAAAAGGATGCTTACATGGTAACCTAATCACTGGAAAGAAAAGGTGATGACATGTGTTTAAATATATTCTGGACATCATAAATATCATGAGGGGATTTTGAAAATCGGCTTTTCGTTTGAGGGTACAATATTATACTTATCTAATAATCACTTTTGTTAGAAATACTAGTATTAATTACTAGCATTTTGTGTCATAGAGTTAGTAGCAGATTCCAAGCCACCAGATGCAAACATGAAGTGAAAGGCTGGATTTTATAGCCTTTATGTGTCCCAGTATGTTGTGTGTTCTTTTATGCTTAGAGTAATGCTACGATCATTCAGCTGGGGACCTCTGCCTCACTGGATATTTCAGTGGCATTCTCCTCTGTGTTCATCCTCTAACTCTTCAGTTTTGATGGTAGAAACTACCAACAGATTAAATCCCCATGTTCAGTGGCACTCTTTCTGTGTATGTCCTTCCCCACCAGCCCACCCTGCTCTTTCTGGGTTTTCACAGCACTGGCACCACCTTTCTCAGTCATAGAAAATCACGCACCTGGCTCAAAGGACAAGCAGCTTCTAAAAATTATTCATCTATGTTTTTCTACTGGGGCCATGTTTTTAAGTTTTACAGGAGAAAGATCGAATGACCTTTTATTTTTAAAGGAAAGCAGTCTCTGGCATATTGTATAATACCAAGATCTGGATTTTTTTAGGGAAAAAAACATGCCTAATGCTTGTGGTAAAACCTGGGGAGAAGCAACCCTGATTTTGAGCTCTCTGAGAGATCAGACCCCACAGGGCAGAGTGACTTGGTCTCTGTTAGAACTGTTCCTGTTGAGACTGTGTTGAAAAACTGCTCTCAGTCCTAAGTCTTCAGACTGATTCTGACCTTAGATATACAAGCCCAGGTCCTATCAGTTTCTCTTGCACAGCTGTTGCTAATAGGAAAATTTCAGTCTTTTTACCTTAACCAAATGCTATCTATAATTAGTCTCAAACCCTAGAAATTACTTAGAAGAAAAGAAAATTATTCATGCCTTACAATACTATACAGAACCACTGGTTGCTTTATTTTTTTAAAGGGCAGGAGAGGGAGAACCCTGACCATCGAGGCTAACTCCCCTCCTTCTCAGGTTAGTCAGGTAGCTGGAAAAAAAAACTTAACAACCCTCTGGTTATGGCCAAAAATATGAAAAGACTGGCTACCAGTAGTGGTACAATTGCTTTCTGTTCCAGCTTTAATGGAAGGAAAGAAAGGAGTGTGTGGCTTCCCAGGAAGGGCCAGGCTTCGAGGCCTCGTGCCAAAATTGGCTGGAGTTTTCAGATTCGCCATACTGATTTGGGATCAGCTCTTATGATAAGGTGAAATCCTCTTCACTACCTCTTCATGGGTAGTCAGATTTCATTAATTCATGGTTACTTCAATGAGTGACTTGGCACCTTAAATGTATACATGGGAATTGATTTTTCTAGCAAACACTATCCTTGTCTTAAGTTACCCAGAAGGGCTCACCCCCCTCCATCCATCCTAGCACCTGTAACAGGCAGCTGATGGCATCGCTCCGCCGGCACCAGCGGTTGTGGCAGACGCAGACCTCCTGGATGAAGTGTAATGCTGGAGCCCTATGCCTGATGGTCATGGGGAAGACAAGGGTTAATACTGCAGTGTGGACTTTGAGATGGAGACATCCTCTGCCTCAGCCACATCTCCATTCAGATTGCTAACCCAAATCATGGTAAAGTTTATTTTGGCTGCCTAACTGCTTATTTAGACAATCAGCATTCATACAAAATGGAAAATTTGTTAAAGATTGCTTCCTACTCACTTAAACTGTAGCTACTCTGAAGAATTTTTACTTGATTTTATCACAAAGATAGTTTCACTGTTCCATTCCCATCACTGATAAAAAAAAGCCAAGTTGAACTTATCATAGACTTCATAACTTACAAATTAGTTAAAACTACCAAGTTCTATCAACTGGAGTGTATCAATTAAAGTGAGGTAGGGAACATGATGAATTACTTTAGATAACGTTAGTAAGATAAGCTATTGAAACTAGCCTGTTTTATCTTGCACTTCATTGGTAGCATAAAATAATTATGGACTAAATCTGGAAGAGAATTGTGATACACCTAATGACTTTAAAATAAAACTTCCCTGTGAAAAAAAATCCAGTCTGTTTCTCACGCAGAGCTTCCCAATTCTACTTACTGCTGCTTCTACTGGATCAACAAATGAGATATTCCTTGGAGGAGAGGATAGTTGAATTATGCTTGGCAGGTTTTATTTTATTATGGAGATAGAGATATTTTTTGTATATGTATACATTCTGCAATAATGACGGTGTATAGTGTACCATCTGCTCATTATTATGCTTTCCATTTCTATCACCGGTAGAGACTGAAATTTTACATTTTCCTCAGTGCTCTAACTGAATTTCTTGTCTTTTCCTAAGTCTTAGGAACAGAGGCCACAGACAGAACTGAGTGGTCAGCAAATCCACATACTCAAGGGAACAAAAAGGACCAAGTTAATACCTGACAAATCTGTCCAGAAACAATGGTTGAGGATCCATATACACTCATGTAAATGAAAGAGTTTCTTTGTATTGAGATAAGCCTTGTAAACCTATTTTCTGGAGAGTCTTTATAACACCGTTGCATCCTTAACTTCTATGACTCAATACCATTTTTGATTCATTGTTTATTCAGCTGAGAAATCTTCCTATGAACACTGGGGGTTTTAGCATAAAATAAATGAAAAAATACTGTTATTCTATTCTTCTGTCTTTATATTCACTGAACATCCCCCAGGCCTGTGATATATTTTTTTTTCTGTGACTCCTCTGTACGCTTCTGTGCAGGGAGCATAATGCATTTGTCACCAATCATTACATTTTGGAATAATGTCCTCATTTCACTGCACTCCAGTGTCAATACTCAAACCAGTCACTTAAGTATGTTCAGCAATGAGTTCTTCATGCTGTCTTCCTGGTGGTTTCTGGTCAAACTGTACATCTGTCTTATTTCAGAGGTCTGCTACTGGACTAACCCATCCCAGAGAAGTACAGCAGGGCTTTTGGGGAGGTGTTTTGGGTTGGGGCTCCTTCCTTCCTTCCTTCCTTCCTTCCTTCCTTCCTTCCTTCCTTCCTTCCTTCCTTCCTTCCTTCCTTCCTTCCTTCCTTCCTTCCTTCCTTCCTTCCTTCCTTCCTTCCTTCCTTCCTTCCTTCCTTCCTTCCTTCCTTCCTTCCTTCCTTCCTTCCTTCCTTCCTTCCTTCCTTCCTTCCTTCCTTCCTTCCTTCCTTCCTTCCTTCCTTCCTTCCTTCCTTCCTTCCTTCCTTCCTTCCTTCCTTCCTTCCTTCCTTCCTTCCTTCCTTCCTCCCTCCCTCCCTCCCTCCCTTCCTTCCTTCCTTCCGTCCTCACTTCCTCACTTCCTCCCTTCCTCACTTCCTTCCTCCCTTCCTCACTTCCTCACTTCCCTTCCTTCCCTTCCTTTCCTTCCCTTCCTTTCCTTCCCTTCCTTCCCTTTCTTCCCTTCCTTCCCTTCCTCTGTCCCCCACTCCACCCTCACCCGCCCCCGCCCCGAACTGGTCTCTCAAGCACCGCAGCTCTTGCAGTGTGGTTAACACCTGCCTTTTCCCTGGACTGACCATGCTGCCAGTAGAGCTGTTAGTGAGGTGCCACGCCAAAGCTGTAACTGCTTCTGAGGACTTCAGTAATTATGGACAGGGCCATCTCTTTTCCTTAATCTGTAAAAAAACATGTTCCTACGTCTGTGGCTGTCACCAGGCTGCATGAATGCAGTAACTTTCACAACAGTCAAGTTCTTAGTTCCCATTGAATTAATAATGAATCATCTCTGGGAATGAGCTGTTGCCTGTATTTCTGTCCTTCATAAAATGTTCATCGTGATATTTTTTTTTAATTGCAAAATAACATTTGGTGGGATCAAGAAAGAATTAAATATTTCCTCTAGAGATTTAAAAAAAAATTGACCTTGTTTCCTGATTTGCAGTTGGAGACTAAGTCCTAGTAACTTTGAGTAATTGTATGACCAAGGGATTGAGATAGAAGAGATTCTGCTAGAAATATAGGTGGCTGAAAAAAGGTACAGAGTAGCAATCTGTGAGCTCCCTTTCCCTGTTGCTCTCATTCCAAAGGGTAAGGGGTGGGGATAGCCAGTTCCCATCAGAGAGAAGCTGCAGTAGTGAAGAGACAAGTCTCCACTGAGAAGCAGGAATTATGTGCTGAAAATTTGTATTAGGCTTAAGTGCACCTCTAAATCTGAGATGCTTATATAAAGCTGTGAATCTTTCAGGGCTTATGAATCATGTTTTTCATGAATTATGAATCACCATTTGATAAAAAACAAACACCCAGAGGTGCCAAAAACAACATATCAAAGCATAATAATAAAGGGGATGGAAACACAATAACAAACATTGAGAGCTAAAGTGTGATTAATCTGAATGTTTATGGCTAATAAACCACCCCCTCAACTAATGTACTTCTAATTTCTATCATTTTCATGTGATTTAGTATATGGCATTTGAGAGAGTTTTACTGCAGCTTGCTAATTAAAGAAAAGTAGCAATTGGAGACCATGATATAGGTAACAATAATGTTTGAATTAGCTATAAAATACTTTGTTAAACAATCTGAGATTCTTTTTTTTCACTGTTAAAAAATACCGTCACATCAGAAATAGCAGCTAGTATTTCTCTTTGCACAATGCTGTTCAGGACTGTGGGACCACAGCGTTCTGACCACAGCTGGCTGCAACACAGGCAGAAAATACCAGAGCTGAAGAAATAAGCTGCAGTGAAGAACTTGTTCCACAAACAAACCATTCCCTCATTATCAAACATGATAATCAAGATTCATACTAATTTAATCATTCCTTAATGATGTTGGATTTGGGGAGGGAGACGTTCAATTTTTTAACCATCCAAGTTCACCGGTAGCAAATTTTTCCCTGCAATTTCTCATCATTTAAAGTACTTGGATTAGTTGTTGCTGCGCAGGTCAGTTCTGTAAATGCAAACTCGCTGGCTACAAATGTTCACCTCAGGAGAAAGTCAAAATTAGTTTTGAAAGTACTGGTACGTAAACTACGCGATTTCATTTCTCATGAACACAGCACAAGTATTTTGTTTTGTTGTGGTTTTTTTTTATGTTATTTGCGTGCTATTTGAAAGTAAGCCGAAAAAAGCTGCTAGTTTGAATTTTAATGTAAACGCATAGTCACAGGACTTTGTGTTGTTCATCCTCCTCTGAAAAACAAATTTAGTTAACATTACATCTTTATATCGCTGTAACTCAGGCTGGTCCCACGGTAATAGAGGCTGTTGAATATTTTACAAGATTTCCTGTTTCTAGAAGTCACCGGTAAAGATCCAGGGCATATGCTGAGCATGTTGTAATCTTCCTGGACAGCACAAATATTATATGTGACCCCTTTCTGCCCCACGCTGCCAGGAACAAGACTGGGAAAATGGCCAATGTTGAATAAAAATACCGGCTGTGGTGTGGGGGATACCTTAGCCCAGATTGGTTCCCCATGTCTGACATCCCTAGAGCATGGGACTGGGGACAAGCACCCAGGAACAGGGCCGAGGCTGGAGCTCTCTGGAGCTGCTGCTGGTGCTGCTGGAGCCCTCGCTATATTGAATCGTGGCTCGAGGCACCAGGGAAAGAGAAAGGGAAAAACCATGTTCCTAGGATTATAAGCTATGAGTGTCCTGTAATTGGTTATGGAAAGAGAAAGGAAAACACAGTCAACAAGTAATGATCTCTGGTGAATTACCTGCATCCTCCCAGAAACAGGTCTTTTGGCATCACATTACATGAAGTTTCATTAGCGTGTCAGCTCACATCAGCCCCTGCTGGAGCCTAAATGTAGGTTAGAGTCACTGACCTTTCTTTTCTCTTCTTGGGGTACAGGTTTATAGCTTAGTGTAGAGATGTCTTTTTGGTTTGCTTTATGCTATACCATGCTTTCCTTCTTTTCGCCCTGAATACTGTGGATAATGTAAAATTAACTCCATGCCACAAGATGCAAAATAATAATAATGCAATACAGTGGTTAAAAATCACACCGTAGACTTAAAAGACAGACAATCAGCCACCAGCACCAAATTGCCCTGAACTTCAGTTTAAATTTAGTCTAAATGGCAGAAAAGACAGATTCTTTAAAGACTGTGGCTCAGCTACAGCTTTGCCAATTGTCTCAGTGTGAGAATTACCCTGGAACAAGTCAGGAAACCGGCTGTAATTGGAGCCGCTGTTCTTTCATTGATTACTTTCTCTGACTCCTAAGTGCATACGGCAGCGAGGAAGGGAAGGAGAATAAATTCAATACGGTGTTTTTCTGCAGAACCTAGGGCTGGATCAGTCTATGCTGGTTGCGCTCTTCACAAGTTGGTTGGACCCTGCTCCTCGCAGTCTGACATCTCTGGTCTGAGGGACCTCAGCAGCAGTGACATTTTGCTTCTCAAGGAGTAAGTGGGGTGATAGAAAAATGCTTCATAAAGGCAAGGGAAGGGGGTTGCTGCTACTTCAAAGCTGGTATATGCCTGAGGTTAGACCTCTGTGCCATTTAACATAGACTTGGCATCAGTTTATTCCCTCCCAGCATCGCTCTGCTTACTTTCACCAAAAAACCCCAACGGGCCCAGGCCAGCAGACACTTTTGTTTCCTTCTCATCTGCCTAGGGTATATCTGATCTACCCATGTTGAAAGGGGAAGAGAGGCTTACATACCTCTTGTCCACTGTGCAACTCAGGGCTGTGCAACAAGCTAGCTTCAGATAAGTAAAGGAAATAAATAATCTCTTGAATGCTTCTAGATTGGCCAGCAAGCTGATTTACTACTGGCAGCCTGTGTCTCCCCAGGCAGCCTGCTGACAACCTGGCACACACCAGCCTTATTGTCTGCATGAGTCCCCTTCACTAGAAAAAGGAAAAGAGTGTTTGAAGGCTCCTTGTTGGGCACACAGCTGGATTTGGGAACCAGACAAGAAGTTACCCTGGGGCTGATGCGGCAGTCTTTGACATGGCCTCACTTCTTAGGGGAGCACACATCCCAGGCAGCAACAGAAGAAACAAACAACAGTATTCTCACAGTACCATATTTCTGACTCCTCTGCAGATGCGTGCCATCAGTCTCACCCAGGACAGGAATAAACAGCTCACCCTGCAGTCCATGCTGGAGCTGAACACTACTGGCTCTTCTCACCCTGGCCTGTGCCTTCAGTGGGAGATGGTCTTGAGGAAAATACAGGATTGGGACCAAAATAAAAAACATGAATGTAGCGATGACTACACAGAATAATAATTAGTAACACCATGTTTGTAATCACTAGCAACTCACAGGCAGCAGCTGCAGAAATGCATTTTACCATTTGATATAAATAATTACTATCCTTCTTAACAGTGATGTTTACATTTTCTCTCCCTATCAGTAACATACACTATTTGAGTTCTCTTTCTCACCATTCTGGTAGAAGGGTTTTCTCTTTTAAAGCTAATTTCCCTTTTTTCCCTATCTTCTCTTCTTAAAAGAAGTCAAAACTTTCCTGAAATCTGATAGCTCTGCTGTCCCAGTCTAGAGCAGACAGCCAGTTTTGTTTCTTTATCAGTTAGTGATTTTCTGATGCTGACAGATGTGCAAGACAGTGATAGATCAAATTAATTCTAATTTCTGAAATAAGCTGGCATTTGAACCCAGCTAATTTAAAATGTTCTTTCTGTGCTTAGTCTGCTCAAGTAATTTAACTACAAGTCTCTCTCTCAGTGCTGTCTTTATAGCTCAGACGATTGGGTACACGGAGCGGTGACACCTAACTACTTACTCATTATGGCAAACAGATGTAAGGAAATCAGAAGCTCATGTGCATGCAGTTCCCTATATTAATTGCCCTTTCTGTTTTACAACAGCTTTGTAGGACCATGGGGCTGCTTAGCTTGCCCTTCGCTGGGGGGACAGCTCTTCCTCAGCTGGCCACCCAGGATCCTGAGGGCCATCACATGGGGAAGGGCATTTGCGAGTATGAGCTCTATCCATCTCCCAAGACAGCTCCCTGTTTGGTCCTATTATTTTATTGCTTTTCATGGCTCACAAGCCTCACAATGTTATATGAATCGGCCTAGAATAAATATTTTTTAAAAACACTCATTTGTCTTTGTTTCCACAGCCATCCTTTCCAAAGTTGCTTTCATTTCTCTCAATTCCTGTCTTTGCTATTTCATGTTGAATCTACTTCCAAACCTCTTTCCAAGGTACCCAACGGTATCCGCATCAGAAAATGGCTTTTTTTCTGAAGAACCTCTACAATTTTCATTTTAAATAATGAAAGCCCCAGATTATTTTTCAGTGAAAATTTGATCTATTTTTTATAATGGGAAAAAAGCAGTCTACAGAAATTGCTTTAATCAAACTCTCAATTTTTCACAGAAAAAATCATGTTGTAACATATTTGATAAGTAAATGTAGGCAGGAAGAGAATGCTTTTGCTTTTGGCAACACTGGTTTACGATTTCTAGCCTCTTGCAGTTCCTTACACTTTAAATTTACACAATATGAAATCATTGTCAATTATGCTAATCTTTTTAATATACATTCTTAATATTGATAATACTGTAATCTTTAAGACATTTAATTGTTTTACATTTTATCTTCCTCCAGGCTTGATAGGCAATGAATCCCTTTCCACACTTCCTTTACTCTTGGGCTTTCCCTTATAAAGCATGTGGTCGTAATACAGTTTGACCTAGTTCTGCGTCTGTCTAATAAATGAGGTTCTTCTGTAGTTAGCTTTCCTCATCCATTTGCTTTTCTCTCATTTGATTCTCAGAGGAAAATGGAAAGTCTTCCCATGGCTTTTCAAAGCAAAACCAGACAATTTTTCCACTTGCTCCACATTCTGGTAAGGGTATGTTTTTCCTATAGTTTAGGCTATGTTGAAATAAGGTTAGGAGACTACCATTACATATTACTGGAACAATGAAAAACCAAAATGCCACAGAGAGCTAATTACTAATTAATTACTAATTTTTGATTTAAATAAGTCATTTTAGATGTTTTAGAAAGTTTTGCCATCTGTTTTTGAGAACTTGGAAAGCTTTCAGAAGTCTTTGTAAAGCAACTTTTTTCAGTCACAAGTTTTCTTTGGCCAATGCCACTTTCTGCTTAGTCACAGCCCTGGCACTTCCAGTCTGGTTATTTGCACTGCTATGTCCCCCGATGTCTACAGAACCAGAGACTGCAGCTTGCCTCTGTATACACCGTGCCCTTTGCCTGCCATGCCCATGCCCTTTAGTCTTTCTGCAACTATGGTCACAGCTCTGTGCACAGAATTAATGTTTCAATCTATTTGCAATTTGCTATTTTTAATCACTTCTTCCTAGAGGTCATATGCCTTTAATCCAGTTTCACTTACAGCTATTGATAACCTTGATCTTTCATTCAGTCTTTTCTTGACATTGTGTTTTGGTTTTATGATCTGAGATTGAAGAATGCTGTTATCCTGTTAATACTGGATGCCTTCACCACCACCTTGGGGAACTTTAGCATCTTCGAGGACCACACTTTGAAACTGTGTGGTCTCATATGTTAAATTAGTCATCTTGCAGAAAATTTAAATTAAAAATAAATGTAAACTGATACTACCTTGTTTCTAAAGCTGCACAATTTAAATAGGTATTTTTTTCCTAACGGAAACATATTGTTGTTTGCTGCTTTGGAGAAATGGTACCAGTATGTGGCAGGTAATAAACAGAAACATTTTCTTTAGTAGCAATTTTTTTTTTCCATAAGCTGCATACATTTATTTTTCTCTTTTGTCATGACACCCTATTATATTTGAGCTTTTGTCAAGCTCTGCAGAGAACGTATCTAATTTATGCTTCTACTGTGTAGTACTTCATACTTCATTATGAATATAGTATGCTGCTGGTGTCATTCCTGAGCAGCATTGTGTACTGAATCTGTAGCGTCCTGTGAGGAAACAGACTGCTTCAACAGTGTGAATGCAGAGTTTCAAGTCAAAATCACTGGGGATTCATTCCAACTCTGATTTATTCATCATCTAACTTGCTCAATATCTTGTTTTTTTTCCCTTATCTGTGGTCACATATTTCATTATTTAGTCCCCAAAACCTTAAAAAATGAAAGAAAAGTCCCCCTCACATTGGATCAAGTGTATGGACATATTGAACAATTGGATAATAAAGCAGATTAGGAAAGACCGTGCTCATACGATGTGACAGTACTGTTCAATAAGTCATTTTAAAAAGCATTTGCTTCATTGTCTTTGGTTGCTATCGCTGACTGGTCACTTCAAGGGTTAGAAAATGCTGAGAACATAAAGTCCATGGGCAGCCCTACTGCCTACTGTATAATTTGAATTGATTTTTCCTTTTGTGCCATTGGAAGTTGCAGCTGCAGAAGGTGACAGTTTTCAGTTTCATACAGAAGATTTTTGCTAGGCATTTTAAGAGAAGAGAAGAATCTCTGATGTACTCCATATGGGTTTTGCTCTCCTTACATGCAGGGCTGCAGGTAGGTAGACGGCCTTGTGCCACTTCCAAGCTAACAGTGCTGGGATCTTTATCACAACTAATAGATCCTCCAGACACTAGGCAGAGAAGTCAGAAATTCTGTAGAAACTATGCCTGTAACACCAAGCCAGATCTCTCCCTTGCTCAAAATACGCGTGGGACTGGAAGGTTTCAGACTGTTTTTCTAGTCTAGTTCAATACACACTATCAAAATGGGATTGGAGGGCCTGGTGTACAAAGCAAAAATGCTATTGAAACAGCTTGGCTGTGCTCTGCTTTTTAATCATGATGAACCGTAAAGTGACAAGTCAGTCCTTAAAGAATTAGTAAATGGGGGAACAAGAGTTACGTACAGGAGGAGCGATGAGGGCTCCTGAAGAAATATGAGGACAGAGGTTACTCATCTGTGCTGTATCTTGTACACCTTGTTTGCACGTTTATACGAAAAACCCCAGATTTCTGAAAATAGGGAGTCAGCTTTAGAAAAACCCATGACTGAAGCAGTGAAAGCATTAGTTTTCTCATTAAATGCTAGTTACTGATAACATTTGACTGACCTATATAGGTCTTAAACAAGAAAAAGGTATTTCTAGAGTGCCTGGGGAAATCAGCCATGGCTAAGTTTTCTTTAGATTTGAGAAATTATGTTAATTATTCCATGCCTTCAAGTTTCTTAATATGGTTCGAGTTACAGCTGAGCTAGGCAGCTGTTACTATGCCATTGGTCTCATACAATGCAGTAGACTTGCCTGAATGACATCTTCAGGATCTAGCCGTAGCATAGTGGTGTATTAATGAGCTGGCTAGCTAACCTGTTCAGTGCATTTGGAAAGAGAATAAACCCCAAAGAAGACCTGAAATACTGAAAGAGCCCATGCCATAAAGGCCCAGCACTGAGGAAGAGGCGGGTCAATCTGTATTGCCTTCCCGCTGCTGCTGCACACCAAACTCCCTGCTGTCCTCCATATGGCAACTTCAGAAGTGACGGGAAGATGCAGGGCTTCTGCGCTCAGCAGAAGCCAGGACGTTTGGTACCCTCACTCCTGCTCTCCGTGCCCCTGCTCTAGCCAGGAGCGCCCGCTGATGTCCTTCCCAGAGCATGGACTCGGCGCCAGCCAGGCGAATGCAGGGCAATGAGGCACAGCACTGTTTTCCATTCCTGTCCACAGGACTTCCCCGGTGCTTTGTGGGGAGGAGGATAGCACCTGCAAGAGCTAGGCAACACGGAATTTTACCACTCCACATTTGAAAACTGAATTTTACCTGTATTGTGGAGAAACCTTGAGTCAGCTCTGGCTGTGCACTTAACAGCCACATCTAGAAGTCTTCTGTAAGCTATAGTAAGGGCCTGTGGGCATTTGTCTGCATACCTCAAATTCTAGAATAGTCATGTTTATGCATTGCGATAGTCCAAAATACATTTGAGGAGCCACCAGTGACTTGGGACAGGCAGCAACTTTAAAGACCAGACTTTAGCCTTGTCAGATAAAAGGTCATAGTTCAGAATGACCAGACATCCATAATTCAGAAGACCAAGTGAATAAGCATTATTCTGCTTCAACCACTTACTTCAAACCTGCCATCTGACTCCTAGAGGTAGACCTCCCAAGGTTTGAGAGGATGTGCACATATCTTAAACCTGCACTTCTGCACACAAAATTCCTACTGGAGGACACAGAGAAATCTGGATTATGAGAAATGGAATACAATTGGTAGTATGTAGCATCAGGCTGACCGGCATGTGTCATACTGCCGCTGCTCTTCCTGGTGCTAACAGTGCAGAAGACAAGTTCTGTTTTCAGCCATCTGTTGATGCCAGCCCAGCACCTTTCCAAAGCACCATATTCATAGCAACAGTAATAACTACAGAAGCAAGATTTGGAAGCAGCAGTATTTTCCCGTTAGAGTCTTGTGTCTCAAATGAGATGCTTGATGCCTGCCTTTTGCTGATAGCTGGCCTACTGCTTGCTTTTATAAGAAATGATTTGCTGACAAAAAAGCTAAGCAGCAAAATTGGCTGGGCTGCATTAAAAGCAGTGTGGCCAGCAGATCGAGGAGCTTATCCTCCCCCTCTGCTCTGCCCTAGTGAAGCCACATTTGGAGTACTGTGTCCAATTTCAGACCCCCCAGTTTAAGAAGGACAGGGAACTGCTTGAGCAAGTCCAGTGGAGAGCTACAAAGATGATCAGGGGACTGGAGCATCTCTCGTAGAAGGAAAGGCTGAGAGACTTGGGTTTGTTTAGCCTGGAGAAGAGAAGACTGAGGGGGGATCTCATCAATACCTATAAATATCTAAAGGGTGGGTATCGGGATGATGGGACTGGACTCTTTTCATTAGTGCCCAGTGACAGGCCAAGGGGCAATGGGCACAAGTTGGAACACAGGAAGTTCCACCTCTATATGAGAAAAAAACTTCTTTCCTGTGAGGGTGACCAAGCAGTGGCACAGGCTGCCCAGGGAGGTTGTGGAGTCTCCTTCCCTGGAGACATTCAAAACCCACCTGGATGTGTTCCTGTGCCCCCTGCTCTAGGCGTGCCTGCTCAAGCAGGGGGTTTGGACAAGATGATCTCCAGAGGTCCCTTCCAACCCCTGCCATTCTGTGATTGTGTGATTCTGTGAAAATCCTGAATGTATTACTATATAATTTCATGTGAAATGAGATAAAATCAACCTGTATCCTCGGATAATAACTACATATTGATTTTCTAGTAGTTGGTTTATCTTCACCCAAATCATAATTTATTGGTGGAGACAGGTCAGTCTCTGGTTTAAATAGGATTTCCCGAAGTTTAAGTAAACCGTACACAGATTGTATGTCTACCTGTATAGGTATATGTCAGAGTAGCTGCATTGTTGCCTATGTGATATCCTAATAGATCTTTAAATAATTAACAGTGAATAGGAACATGGTAAATACAACAGGTAGAGGAACTAAGGAAATGTAGTTGAAGATATGACTCTCATTGAGTCATTATAATGCTATGTTATCGTAATATAGTGATAATCTACAGACTAAATACAGTTTCTGGGTGCCATAACAAAAGATGGACTGACTTATTTGCTGCCAAACAATTTATTTTTCATATCTTCTAGAGCTGCTAGCACAAGTACACAGCATATAAATCTACACCCTCTGTTCAGTGTGTATTAGGGTAGTAAATCAGTATGTGGAAGACTGATGCTGACAGAAGCTAGGCACCAGCCCAGCTGCTGAGCTGTGCTAAATGTGGGACAGTGACCCAGCCTGGTTGTGAAAGCCAACCCAAAGTTCTGCAGAAGTCTGGGGGAGTCACTGTGGAGGAGCGAGCTGTAATCAGCCCTTGCCCCTTGCACCTCACTCCCTCTGGCCCCCGGGGGTGAGTAGTAATGGCTTTATGCAAACCAGCCTCTCCCTATTTCTCTTACAGTGCCACTTTAGATAAGCAATCGGTTGGTCGATTTTTTTATCAATAGGCACAAGGTGATGGTATTTCAGGCTTTGTGGTGAAGCTGCTGGGTTTGTTTGTTGAGGGAGGCAGCAAATAAAACTGACAGTGATTCAGATGAAAAGAGACCAAAGGAGCATTTTTCCTTCATGCAACACATATTTAAGATTTGAAGCCCTTGACCAGAGAGTATTAAGTGTTTGAATAGGCTTGAAAATCCAGGCAGGTTTGCTTGGACAAGTTTATGGAATTGAAATGTAACAATTTTGTAGCATTCAAGCATTTATTTAATACAGAGGTATTGCCTACATCCAGTGGGCGTAGCTCTCCAGAAAAGAGAAAGTACTGGGGGGAATTGTTGTTATATGCCTGTTCTGTTGCTATTCTTCTTTGTCACTACTTCCTTCCACTGCAAGGAAAAAAATGATGAAAGGAAAGTAAGTGCTTTTGTTAGCAGTTACTCTTAAAGTAAAATCCTAAAATGTTCATAATTAATGAAAACCATCAAGAAATCTCTCCTAGCTGCATGAAAATGTTACTGGAAATAGATGTTTCTCATGAGAACAGACAAGAGGTTTTGGTTTTCCTTAAACACTTTAATACTCTAGTCAGTCACCAGGTCAGTTAGCTCACTCATCTGCTGCATCAGAAATACCTCAAGGCTGCCAAGGCCTGAAGACCACAAGAATTAGTGTCTGCATATATAAAGTTCTAATTATCACCAAAAACCTTTAAAAATGCTGTGAAATTATGTCACAATATGGAAACTAGCTCCCAGAATGGTGTTTGTCTTTTACAGTAACTTTTGGGATGGATGTCCTCCCAGCTCGTTAATAAATCTATCTGGAGACTGGCTTTAAGTGGATGTCCACCTGTTAGTGTAATGTCTTAATAACAGAACCAACGCGTGTTAGCCTTCAGGGCTGATGGATGTACTACAGGAAGAAGTCAGCCAGGAAATGCACACATTGTGGAAATATCACCTGCACCATTAACCTGGATCCAGACAGAGCACTGTCATTCATATGTGATATGTCTGTCTGGAAGATCAATGACTGTAGTTACAAAATCCTCCAATTTAGAGGGACAGGCAGGAGGGACCCCATCCTGGGAAAGATGCTGCATATTTTCTTCTCCTTCCTGGCACATTTAAATGCCAAGTAAAATTGTCTTCTTTTTACAGGAATGTGTGCTACAAAACATACTTGTAGGGCCAACTTCTGCTCCTCTGCACTGTTAAAGAGATAGAATAATTTCAGTAGGAATAAGTGAGAGCAACATATTGCCCAAAAGATGTGTGAGCACAAGCATTTACAAAACAAGGCTGTAGCTTTTCAGAAAATGGTTATAACAAAAGGAAGAATTTGATTTCAGCAAATGTTTTGATCATGTCTATACATGGTATATTGAAAGAAACCCAAACAATATATTCTGCTCCTTACTTACTAGGGCAGATGAATACCATTAAATTACAAAGAGAAACTTCACACCTACAGGTGTTTTTTCATACTTTTTGTTTACTTCTTCATCTGGTAAACTCCTACTGATCTTTTACTACTGTTGACTCATTGTCTGTGTGCTTTACTGAAAACTACCTCAATATCTCTATCCCACTTGAGCCTGTACCTCTTGTAGCTTCCACAGGATCTTATGATTCTTTAGCTGGCTGCTTACCTTCTGCCAGTTCCAAAGAAAAAGAGCCCCAGGTCACTGAAAACAAGCAGCACTTCATGAACATCTTTCTTTGCTGTTGTTCTTCCTTTCGGGGGGGGGGGGGAAGCTTTACCTAAGTTTGACTGTTTCGTCCCTGTTTCTATGGGAACAGGAACAGATGAAGAAGCAACTGCCAGCCATCACCTGGATTGCGGAAATGCTGGCTGAGGCAACTGGCTACTGATGAGGAGCTTCAGGCTCAATTTGGACTGTCCACTAGTTGCTAAATTTGAAACGGTTTCATCTTGCAGTGAGGAGAATCAGGGAACTGCATCAGGTTTAAATTACAGTGAAAATATTTTTCCCCTGGGATATCTTAAAATCTTGTGATTACCAGGACATGCTCAGAATAAAATATTTTTTACTAAGAGAAAGAGCACAAAGACAAGTAAAACCTTCCTGCTCAGGTGATTGAATGCTCTTGGGCTTTTTCTTCAGGTTTCTTAATACTTACAAAGTACGGAGACCAGTGGATACCACCATTAACATAGGTGTGTCAACTCAGCTGAGTGAAAAGGGCACCTAGTAGGTACAGGATTAACAGACCTGGGCAAAGACTCTTTTTATTACCCTCCCCTGACTACAGCTCTAATCTCTGACTGTCTCTACTGTCATACCACACAGCTGTTTCTTCATAAAACTTAACATCTTGCCCCAAGCCCTGTACTTCTTTCAATCCCCATACTGTACTCCTTCAAGCTCCCTTGCCAAAAAAACCCCTTATCGTCTTGTAATCCTGGTCCCAGGCATTGCCATTTCTCCTAAGCTTGACCTTCCGCCCCAGAGGCCCCAACCACCGGCCTTTCTTCCCATGTGCCCATTACTGCTGGCACCTGGTGTGACGGCAGCACTGGCTGCTCTGCTCTGGCTTGCAGAGCCCATTTCCTCTCTGTTCTCCCTCCTGCTTCAGGAAGGATTTCAGATATGAGGCCACGAGTTACATTTACCAATAATCCATCCAAACAAAATTCCAAAGAGAGAAAAATAGGGCATATGAAAAAGTTTATCATAGCACTAAAGTAGTCCACTTGTTTTTATTGCCTCTACCTGAAACTGAGTGTGTGAAGGGGAGAGTTCTTCAGGCTTGTGCCACAATGTGATATAAATGGATTTAGTGTTATGACATGCAGTGGAGCTACACCGACCTAATTTATGGGACCTGACAAGATGGTCATAAGCTTACAGTACCTACTGCTCTGTTTGTTTGTGCTCTGCTTTGGAAAATGCTGAACAGGAGGGTTTAGCTACATTTTGTGCCAGCAAGAGTGCATCATACAAATTTCTGCACGAGAAATACTTTTCCTTCTTTCCCAATGGCTCTTTCTATCATCTTCAGGTACACTTATCAATGCCTGACTCCTTTTTCTTATAACATCACATCCATATTAAGCATCTCTCAGAAAAAAAAATATAGTGAAGTCTCTCTCTTAGGCAACTAATACTTTTTTGTTAAGCATAACACAATAAATGAGGGTAAAATAACATAACAAGACATCTCGCTTGTCTTTAGTTCTGTCCATTCAAAAGAATATTTTGGTCTCGTATAATTTTACAGAGTTCAGTAGATCTCTTCAGCATGGATTTAAAAACCAATCATGACCTCAAGTGGCATGCTGTTCATCTGAATAAAATACCTGCCAAAGTACATTCAGATTAAAGTACTCCTGAGTTGCTAGGTGCCACAGTGTTCAGATCTAGCAGGGTCTGCATTAAGTGTTTCCAAGATTATAAGCAATGGGAACACATCTGTGCCTTAACAACCTTCAGCTCCCTTTTACCACTCCAGCAGTCACATTATAAAAACATACTAGGAACACTACCTAGGCCAATATTTTTAAAATGAGCTGTTGTAAAAATCAATTAAGCTGTATCTATTAATAAAAAATGAAAACCCAATGAATTGTTGAGCTCTTAACAGCCAATTCTCCCTGTGTAGGTTTTGTCCTTCCTTAAGGCTGGATGCTGAAACTAGGCTGTTTGTGTTCGGGATTGGCTTTCAGCTCTTTCATCCTGAAAGATGTCTAGTGAGAAACTAAAATCTGCAGCAGGCAAAGGCTCTCAGCAGCCTTTGAGAGGACCAGATTCTAAATACGGCTGTATATAACTTTCAGACATTATAAAAATTAATTCATACACCCCTATTTCAAATGCTGCCTGTGCTGGGCTTGTTTGGTTTTTTAATTGCAAAAGCAATTTCATGGTGTTTTGAAGAAACTGGTTTCCTGCTTTGTATTCATGTTATTGAACAGGATTGTTTGGAAATGAGAATCAGCAGCATCCTTCTAAGGGAGGACATCGGGAGGAAGGATGAGAGCTGTCTTGCCTACAGACTCAATCCACCCAAGGTATTTCTGAACTTTAAAGCCTGACTTATTGACAGCTGGGAGGGAAGTACCCAGGAGTGATTGGTCAAGTGCCTCAGGAAATGAAGCAGAGGTAAAAGCCTGGCCACATGAAGGAGCTTCATGCCTCTCATGCTGTCCAGGAGGATTATTGTGGTGAGTTTCTTAACAGGTGCTACAGACAAATACATGGTCTCTAAAACGCCAGTGGAGATACAGAAAATAATACCCACTTTTTCCAAATAGTACTGCTAAAAGCCATGCTCCATTGACAACCTAAGGTCACCACTGTAGGGAAAGAAGTGTGGCGAACTATGCAAAGTACCTGCTTTCCATTGACTTTGTTAGATGTTGTCCTTAGGGAGACCTGCTCATGGACTGGGCTTTTGAGGAGCTGGTCATTCAAACTTGTTGCATGCTCATGGATGAACCAGAACTTTAGCAAGGGCAATCAAACATTTGCAAGCTTTCCATCCTGAGAGGGCTCCAGCCTGTGCTTAAGAGCATATATGCTTACTTAAGACTGCAAAGCAGCCAGGTAAAATGAAGGAGAACTACTTAGCCACCTCCAGTCAGAGTGGTGGGATAGGTCCCATGAAATTTCAGTCAGATACTGCTGATCCTTCCATGCAACTGAAGGAGTGCAGGCGATGTGTGCTAAATGCATGCACATGTGAAGGTATGTGTTGTGGTTTAACCCCAGCTGGCAACAAAGCACCCCACAGCCACTTGCTCACTCCTCCCCAGCGGGAAGGGGGAGAGAATCAGAAGAGTAAAAGTGAGAAAAATCATGGGTTCAGATAAAGACAGTTTAATAGTAAAGCAAAAGCCATGCACGCAAGCAAAGCAAAACAAGCAATTCGTTCACTGCTTCCCACTGGCAGGCAGGTGTTCAGCCATCTCCAGGAAAGCAGGGCTCCATCACAAGTAATTGTTACTTGGGAAGACAAACACCAACACTCCAAATGTCCCCCACTTCCCTCTTCTTCCCCAGCTTTAATATACTGAGCATGACATCATATGGTATGGAACATCCCTTGGGTCAGTTGGGGTCAGCTCTCCCAGACATGCCCCCCTCCCAGCTTCTTGTGCACCCCCAGCCCCTCGCTGGTGGGGTGGGGTGAGAAGCAGAAAAGGCCTTGACCCTGTGTAAGCCCTGCTCAGCAGTAATGAAAACCTCCCTGTGTTATCAACACTGTTTCCAGCTCAAACCCAAAACATGGCCCCATTCTAGCTACTGTGAAGAAAGTTAACTCTATCCCAGCCAAAACCAGCACAGTATGAAATTGCTTATAGGGAGACTTCCAAAAGAATAAAAGGGATTTGGAAGCCTAAATTCAAAATTGGCTTTCACTGCAATTTGCCTTCCTCTCTCTCTTAGCCCTTTTTGGTAACAGAGGCTGGTAGCCATCTGTCAAGGTTCAGCAGTAAGCACATCAGCTTGCAGGAGTTTAGATATAGACTCAAACACCAAGAATCGCATACCCCCTGGTACTAAGATTAGAAGTGCAGTTCAGACTGTTTTTGTTGGCAAAGGCCGCCCTAAAAATTTACCTCTTTAATCTGCTTTTTGCCTTAGCAACTGTGATGGCAGATAGATGGAACTTCAGTAGAAAAACATGAATGCAGTTTCTAACCTGAAATTGTCAACATAAGAACAAAAAAAGGCATCAGTGCTCTGACCTTTCCCATTTTACCTGTTTTTCTTTGATGAGTCAGCATTTCATTTACTTTAAACAGGAAGCCCTGCTGTGATAGAGTTGTAGTTCTGTTTGCACTGTTGGCTCTTCCCTGCTGTTTAAATGTCAGTTGTTTCAGATTTGCAAAGACATAAGGCTGTAAAACAGTCTGTGAAGGACTGTCACTTGTAGATCCCAAGAGGAAAATCTCTTGTATCAAACTGGGCGGGGAGATGGGGAAAAAAGGGTGAAGGGGGGAGCACTGTATATATAGATATATTTCAAGAACACTGTAGTGCTGCCAGCACCACATGCAAAGGTTTGTGTATTTTGTTCCCCAGGAACCTTCCCTTTCAGCAGCAGAGCCCATGCGATGAGTACCAGTGTGTAGCAGAAAGGACAAGCAACTTTCTGTGTAACAGGACAAAATGGGTAAGTAAAACACTTTCTTGAGCCAAAGTTCAGTATCTTTCAAGTTACAGAACTGACAAGAGGCATGAGTGGTGTGGCCTGCTTCATCCTGCCCTCTTGTCGCCCCAAGCATCCATGCAGCTCTTTCTGCTGCTTTAATAGTGCTGAATTACTGGGTTTTGTATAGTGGTTTGAAGTAGCTGTTGAAGTTGTAGACATGGGGATTTTATACAGAAATCAAGATTTAAGCATTACGCAGCCAAAGGGTCTAGTCTCCTTTTTAGTACCAAGCCATACATATACCAAGCTACCACAATGCATCCCATATATATAATCTCAGAGAGATAGAAAAGTTCCAGCATCACCTGAATTATGTCTTGGAGAGTAGTAAAATAAGCAATAAAAATGAGGGATTGGATGTTGGTTTTTTTTAATGGATTGGAACAGCTATATCCTGCTATACAAAAATCAGAGAATCCAGGAATGAGCTGTATCATACATATGCAACACATGCATATGAGATTACAAAGTGTTCTAAGAGTTTGTCAGGAATAGCTAAATAATAAACATGAAGTACTGTTGGACGAAGTTACTGCCTGATCTTATAGTCCAAACTAGAAGAGATTATGAGACACTGGGTAGTAGTTTATCAAGAGTAAGCCAACACACCATTGGGGTTTCCAGCTAACTTAAGAGTCAGAACGGCAGCTTCTTCTGATGTTTAAAATCAGCATTCATAGTATAGGCACAAGCACTAAAAAGGAAAGGATGATGAATGGGATTGATAAACCTGAAAGCATCCTTTTAGGGTGTATTTCAGGCTTGGGCTTTTGAATAGCAATTATAGAGGGCATTATTTTTCATTTCAATTTATGTCCTGGTAATCAATTATACACAGAGTTGGATAGCAGCCCTTTTGCTTCCCCATTAGAAGAAAGAAAGCAAATAAAAATGTAATGAGTTCTCTTTCTTTCCTTTTTCTACTGTCAATTCCAGTAAACTGACATAACCATGGATTTTCAACTTTGAAGAAAACTTGCCATGCACAGTGAGGCTGCCTTTGTTATCATCTAACCCTTCCTTAATTTCTAGTTCTGCTTGTCCTCGCAATTATTTCTCTGGCTTAAGATGACTCTTGTAGGATCTCAGCGCTGGAGACCATAAACTGTGCATCCCTATCGCTAAAGTTTCACCAGTCACCTGCAGAAGCAGGAATTAATGTTATCCAGCTTGGGTTTCTTGACCCTTGCATATCATATTGACTAGTACGAGTTCCATAAGTTTTGTGTTGCCATGTCCCTCTACTGCAAGTAATCATGCATTTAACCATTATCTCTAAGCTTACACAGAACTTAGGCTTTAAGCCCTTTGAGACTAAAACCTCACTTTGTTTTATATAGATAGATCTAGACAGACAAAAATACAGATATAGATCTATAAATCACACGCACAGACACAAACACATACATATATGCGCGGTTCATACCTGTTACAATAGCTGTGCAAAGCAAATAAACAACAACAGCAGTAATGAATCAGTCTAGCCATATAGACAACAGGACAGAAATATTTTGGGTTTTCATATTTTTGCTTTCAGAGGGCCATAGCATCCTAGTGTTAGCTCTGCTATTTGTTCACAGCATCCGCAACTACACTACTAAGTTAGGTTGGGGTTTGAGTACTGTACTCAGGAAAAACCTTGCTGCCTACACATTGGCTTACCCATTGAAGAATGGAGAATCTCTTTCTCCATGCAAGAAAATCCAGACACAGAGGCTATATCTCAATAAAGCTGGGCAGTGCACTGTTCTTCTGGCCCTGGGGTCAGGTAATGTATACCACCAGTAGCTCTCCTACAAATTTTGTCATATTTAGCCTTTGGTCTCCCCTGAAACTTGTGTGGCGTCCCTCTATCCCTCAGGCATATTTTCAGAGACTTTGGAGTCAAGGGAGAGCTGTATTGCAGCCCATCCAGGAAGGGTTTTCATAGCATAAACCCATGGGTATGTGCTGTATTCCCTGAGAGGTGTCACCGAGGGCATGTTTGAGGTCCTATCACTGTCCATGATAGGACAATGATGGAGGGTAGAGAGAAAGGTATCAGTCTTGGCCACACAAGCTACTGGGAACAGTCTGTTGTGCATGTGCATAAGCACTGTCTGGGAAAGCGCTAGTTGGCAGAGTCCAAAACAGTGCCAAGGAGCATGCTAATTTAGTAGTGCGGACTATCAGCAGCATACTGCTCAGCTTCACTTTCTATTCTCGTTTAATTTAGCAAAATAATTCTAATCGGAGGGACTCCCAGCCTGTTTCTACAGATACTGTGGAAGCTTTCAGCTTCAGCCATCTGACATAGCAAGCTGTGCCCACACACAGGCACTGCCACAGGCAGTGAGCATGAACCACATGACATCCAGCAATACTTTTACTTGTCTGTGCCCTGGTTTACCCATCTCTGGTACAGGGATAGTAATGTTCCTTCTCTTTTGCTAAGGGTCTTGATATCTTTGGAAGAAAAAATTGACAAGTGCTGGGGTGAAATACAGTCCACACAGTTAAAATCAGTAGTGATGTAGTGATTTCTTAGAGGATCTTCATTGCTTTCCACAGTATTATTCCAATAATTAAAAGTAAAGTTTGCTCAGAAACATTTATCTCCACAAACAGCACATTTAGTAAGGCTAGTAAGCATTTCTTATGGGAAAAGACTACTGAGTTTAATAAATGGACCTAGTGGACTTATGCTTTTTGCTGAGCTTGTCTGAAAAAAAAAAGTCCTAAGTAAATTGATAAAGTCAAATTAATGAATTTAAAAAATCTGTAATCTTCAGTTGTCATTATAAAGCGTCTTTACACTCTTTGGTATGAAATCTTATTATTTGTTTGTGTGCTTGCCTCTTGTAAGTAATGATGTAGTTTTCTCAAAGTCTGGTATTCATAAAACTTTATCTTTACAGCCCTATTTTATGGTCTAATTTCAAAATAATCAGCCAGTGGTTATATCATTTTAAACCTCCAGAATGCATGCAAACGCAAGAAGCTCCTGCATGGTTCTGTGCAAGCAGAGGTAGATGTCCATGCTCTGGAAATGCTCCTCCATGTCCTTCACAGTTTCAAATGAACCCCCATCAAGTGCAAGGAAATCATTAGCTCCTCTCTTTGAGATAAAGATGACTAGGTTGCAAAGGGAAAAAATTGGGGGGGTTTGGTGGGGTTTTGTTTGTTTATTTGTTTTTGTATCATGGGACTTTTATGCAAAACCAAGGAATTAATCTTTCTAACAAACAGCTGTGACCAGAGGGTTTATAGAAATCCGGCAAGGTGTCCCAGTGACTGTGAGAGCACTTTAAATCACCTGTTCCTGACAAGGAATTCCTACCCCAGGAGAGAAATCAGACCATGGAAAAGTGCATTTCTAATCAAGGCAGGTCTTCTGGGGAAGAAAGTTTGTTCTGCCCCCTCCAACCAGCAGTACCTAGAGCGGCATCTGCTTCATGCTGTGGCGACAGAGGAGATGTCGTGCTGCTGCGTACTCCTGTCCCACCATGGCTGCATCCAGCCCTGTCTTAAAGTATTTCTATTTTGGCATAACCACCTGTCAGCCAGTGTTTTTGTCAGAACAAGAACATTATCACTTATTACGTGTAAAATATTCTTCCCTGAGGACCTCCCTGCAGGTTCAGTTCTGGCGCAAGTAGGACGGCTGATGGAGGCACGGGGCAGAAGTGCGCTGCTGAAGTGGTGGAGTCTACCAGCACTCGCTTCACATATTGTTACGAAGTGGCCATGGGCTTTTGGTGCCTTGGGGCATGTCAGTGCTAGAGACAGCAGGAGGTACCAGAGCTAGCCTTAATCTAGCACTACGGCACGCAGGATGAGCCAGCCGGAGGGGAACTCTGCCGTGGCTACAGTGTCACCAGCCCAGTGAAACTGACCTACAGCTATCTTAGCTCTCCCAGGGCTGGTACACAGTTTCTACATGCTCAGTACACGGATGTCTGTGGACGCTTACTGCCAGCTGTCTGAGCTCTGGAAGCTGGACTACGCTGACCTTGACAGGCAGCAGACATGCGGCACTTGCGCACTTACACTCTGCCAAGTCATCCGCATCAGAGAGTAACTGGGATGAAATACCACCAAATGCAACATGCATTGTCCTCACAGCAGCGTAAACAGAGATTTGCAGCACTGAAAAACTGATTCACATTTCCCCAAGACCAGCTGCTGGGAGGAATCCTCACAATCCATGGGGAAGGGTGTCGCTACCTCAGCTCCTCTCTTCAGATTCAGTTCGGTGAGGAATGGCTGGGTAACTGTGGCCATGCTCTGCTAAGATGGGCTTGTCCTGAGCCAGCGTGCGACGAGAGCAAGGCTAGCCGTTTCACCAGCTTGGTTACCTTAAATAAATTAAAAAGTCACAGTGCTGCCAACAAACTTTGAAATTCAATGGGTATGAACAGCTCTAATTTTGGAGGATGCCAGTAAATAGAAGAGTTGCCCTAGACCTCTATTTTTCTGTGCAACCTTGAAGGGATAGAAATAGTTTGGTCCCATGGATGTGTAAGCATAGATTCTACTGTTGAAAATATCCTGTATGGCAGGGTTAGTAAATGATGAGAGTTGTGAAGTATACAAATAGAAATCTGTTTCATATAAATTCCAGCTGTGCAAATTCAGCTCCAGGTCCGAGAGGCAAACCACAGCCTGTTTCTCTTATGCAGTATCAGCACAAAAATAAAAACAAAACCAAAACCCGTCAAAAATTTCAAGCTAAATTGTGCCTCCATCATCAGATATGTAATTCCTCAGTCTTTTAGGTTTTGTATCTTGAAGCTCTCCCCTTCCAGAGGAGCTCAGTGAAGTCTGAGAGGGGAAAGATTTTAACACAAGCACCATTTTTTTTTCATATATCCCATCTAAAATGAGCTTGTGAGAAGTACGTATGCACTATTCATCCCATGTACTGGCTAGAATTAATAACACATCCATTGCTTCTGATACATATCAGTACAGAGCTGTTTACTTTTACTGCATTTAGGTGAAATGATGTAAAGACACAGGTTTACTTGCTTGAGGACTTGATGTGAATTTTAAGGCTCAAATGATCATGGGAATTTCTCCTCAAAGTTCCTCAGTTTCCCTGGGCAACACTGCCCTTGTGCATACAATTGATCTGTGTCTTCATTTGCCCTGGTTTCATTTTAACACGTTTCTCTCACTGCTCAGACTAAGGGAAGAAGGAAAGTCAATTAATCAATTACATCCTCACTAGCCCCGTTTTTGCTCTCTCTTGCTTGCTTCTTGAAGTAGCTTCTCATCCTCTGACTTTCTTATTTCTCCAGTTTTAGTAGCTTCACTACCCTTGTATTAATTTTCTTTTAATATAACATCCAATTTAATATTTTTTTTATTAAGATGAACTATGAAAACCAATATCAGCTGCATAAATAAGCATTTATACGACAGTATTAAAAACATGGCTCTTCAGCAACACTAACCTTGCATAGATTTATATACATCTCCCAGCTTCTTAGGGCAAAGAACCTGTAATTTTGCACGAAGTAGCTCCCTTATTGTGAAGTGGCATTTATAATGACAGCACCAGGTAAATAACTCAGGGATGCACAGACAAAATTCATCCCTTAAGGTCATTATCTGGATTAATATAAGAAAAATCCCTAAGGGAGTTTAGAAACTATGAAGCAAGGAAACGGATTATACTAATCTGTGAATTCAGTGGTTCTTTTGTGGTCTGACAGATAAAATGCAGATAATACTTTCTATTCAGTTATTACTCTTAGTGTTATCTAACTTAAGTTACTAATATTTTGGTAATGTATGTATGTCCATTACATATTTTATACAAGACATGATTATACCAACTGTGGGGCAAGACAACTATTTCCAACAAACTTAACCATACCAAACAGGTTTCACACAGTTCTGCCATACAATTTATATATAAATAGAAATGTATACTAAACCCATTTGTTGTCCAGACTTAGTCACTCTATTTTCATTGCTTATGCCCTCAAATGAATTTTTTTCCCCTCAGATTCACAAATATATACTTTCTGCTCATAGTACGCTGCTCTACGTGGAGATCACAATTTTCAGTGAACACTACTCATATGGCTTCAGCACTGAACCCACATACCAAAAACCCAGCTTCACTGGCCTCCCATAAGACCCTGGCAAACTTACTCAGGATTACAGCCCCTTCTCCACTTGCGGTCCAATGGCTCTAGCCCTGAACAGGCAACGTGACTTTTAACGCTCGTCCAGAAGCAGCACGGTGCTGTGCCTGCAGTGCTCGTCCCGAGCTGCTCTGCCGTCCTCTGAGGCAAAGCGTGAAAGCTTCAGGAGACCGCATGAGTGCGGCTCTTCTGCCACCAGGCTTGAGCTGGCTTGTGCCCAGCCAGTGTTGGGAGAAAGTACAGGTACATCTGTACGTATCTAAATACACAGCGTTCAGTACTCTGCTGCTGCCTAAGCCTGGAGATATATTTCTGCCAGCAAAATTTGCAAGGCATCAAAATGTGTTCTTCCAGCAAGGCACAGAACTAAGCGCTGAGCAGCATGGATCCTAGACTGATCCATGTGGTTGCTGTGCATCCCTTTTATAAGCCAAATCCAAGTGAGAGCCCAAATTAAGACCTACCAAGAGATTAGGACGGTGCTACTTTCCTTGCTCTCCTCCTGCCTGCAGCACAACATCTTTAGAGTAGAAGTACTCATGAAGAACATGGTGGGGCTAACTTAAATTCTGTCTATAGTGTTTTTGATATCCTTGGCTGGCCCAGAACCCAAGCACCATGCAAAGGTCATGACCACCTGCCCATAAAATCATGATATTAAAAGTTTCATTACCTTATATACAACAGAACAGCTCTAAAAAGACACGTTGCTACTTCAGGGGAGGCTTCAGTGTGCTGGCAAGGTCACTCTCCTGAAAGCTGAGACACGTTCTTTCAAATTCTTGCCCTGAATCAGCGATGACATTTCATTTTGGGTGTCCCACCGCCTACCTGCAAATTCTTAAATAAGAGTTGCTGCTGGTATTCTTTGGCTTTGTATAAAACTTGTACCTATTTAATGGGAAAAGAATACAGTGCTTTTACAAAAACTAATTAAAGTACTAACAGGTGAATGAGGAGACCTGGATTCCAGTTCCTATTTCAGGCAAAGTAGAGGGTCCCCTGCAGACTCCTCAGTCCAGTGGTTAGAGCCTGCTTATAGGTTTACTTTCCCTTAGGGGGAAATGGGGACAAAGCCTGGCTTTCCACATCCTTCTGACTGCTGGGATTTGGGGCAACTCTGAGGGATGTTGCCACCTCAATGCTTCTGGTGAGAAAATGCCTAATTTTCCTACAACATGAAGGGATACCGAAGTGCGTGGCTGTGTTCGTGCAGGAGCCAAGTCCCAAGGAGTGACTAAGCTATAGGGCAGGCTGCGCGTGCTGGCTCTTCCACATCCCGTCTTCAAGTGCCCATGGGAAAATCTGCACCATGCAGAGGGACACTGTGCGGAGGCCTGCGACCCTACGGCAGGCATTGACCCAGGCACCACTTCCACGTGGCAGAAAAGAAAGCAATGCAATAAATTAGTGCACCAACTTTGGCTCAACACAACGGCTGCAGAGAAAGCTCAGGAAGCAGTAAAATAAAGATACCATGAAATAGACTGAAAGATAATTTGTAATTAATCACTTTTATACAGAATGACATAAAGCAGACTTAAACTTATGGAGAATTAGCCCAGCAATTGTAGCTTTAGCATACACTGTCATGGTTCCTTCAAAACCATCTATATACCACACTCTAACAGGCTTAAAAGAGTTGAAGCAGAACTTTTAAACCATTTGATTTTTAAATAAAGGAGGCTATTTGTGGTAATAATACTTTTATGACGGGTTCAGAGTCAACTGTAACTGATACGTATGATTGATATCCATAATAATTGCACACTTCTATAATCCTTCCTCACCCATAGCAGTTTTGAGCTTAAACTTTGGGTACTATTAATACTTGGGCAAAAATAACTTGTGGACAATATCATGTTCTCAACAAGGTTGAGAATTAATCTATTTTTGTAAAACTGTTTAAGAATGATGGATACTTTTTCCTGCTTGAGTAAACACTAGCTAATTCTCTAGACCTCCCTTCTCTGTGCCTGAAAATCCAAGTCCAAATGATTTCATGGAAATTTAAAGGATGGTGCCAAATACTGCATACACAGAGACAAATTTCCCCGCTTGATAAAGATCTGACACCATTCATTACATTGCTAACACTTCAGTACTGGAGTTTTGTTGGGTTTTCATTTGTAAGAGAGACAAAATGGATTTGGGAACAATGAAAAATTGAGAGAAAAAAAAATGAGGCAGCTGAAATGTAACTGTGGAAAGAAACTCCAAGTGAAAGTATTACGCTTATTTTTATTCTAGATAAGCAACAGGGCAGCTTGGAATAAACATGGATTGAAATTCTCTTCATCCCTTTAATGAGTTCAAAGAGGCTAAAAAAAGACACAGAAGAGTTGAACATTGCTGTGTACGACACAGTAAACAGATTAAAATTTTATACCTGAGAAAAAAAGGAATTTAACTATTAACTACAGGCATGCAGAATAACTGATAAGTTATCACATAAACCTAGCATAGTGTTATTAGATTACAGTCATTCAGATGTTCTTAATTTTTACAAATGCTAAAGATGGAAAAAGCTCCAAGACGAGATGAGTGTGTGACATAAAACCACAATCAGGAAAAGCACATTACCATCTAGCAGCCTTTCCAGAGGATCAAAATTATCTGCTGTTTTATTATCCAGGGAGAAAGCAGCAACAATTCAAAGCCTGTGAAGTTAATAACACATTAGACATTTAAGCAGGACCTGAAAATTAAAATATTGGCGGTTTATGAAGTGCTCATAGAAGAGCTGAGCCTGTGTCCCCTGCCCTCAAATGCCACTTTACAGCAGTGTGTTTGTGAACCGTTCCCAGAGCAGAATGAAAGGTAGGGATCTGCAGGGAATGACTGATCAGATCACAGGCTTGCGAATATCTCACCAGCATAACCACAGCTCGTTCTTAAGGAATGACTTTTTACCCCATTTGACTGACCAAAACCCACATTCCATTTTATGTGGAAACTTGACCTTTCTTCACATTGAATCTGCTGTTTGGGTGTGGGTGGGGGGTTCCCGTTCTTTTTTCTTTTTTTCCCCGCTATTCCATTTCAAATGGAAGTACTTCAGTACAAGTCAAAAAAACAGTAACATATTTCTCTTCCTATTTCCTTTATCTTTGCAAAAGATGCCCGTGGGAGAGAAGGGGTCTGAAAAGTTTGAGTTTTAACCAGCACAGCCAATTTTCCCCAGACAGACTTCATTCTCCTGGCAGACTTCGGCTCTCCCTGATCTCCTTATCCAATACAAAAATTACCTACTCCCACCATCAATATTCCTGTGCTACAAATCAGCTGTTTGCCTTCCTATAGCAAAACCAGCAGACTCTGCCTTTGTCATTTAGACTTGTCAAAAAGAGATGGGAGGGATGGGAGCGTCTCTTACCCTGTAAGTAGCAGCCATAAACAAAGTCTCTCCCTTTTATTTCCTTACAGTCGTATGGTTACATACTCTCGATGTCATTCAGCTCCCCTCAAATCATACCACCTGACTTGACTTTCCTGTTACTCTTCTTTCACCATTTATGAATAAAACTATGCATTAAAAATGCATGTGTCAAAATGGATTTATTCCTTTGTCCATGACATATTCATTTCTTCTTTAAAGTCAGACATCTTAGACATTGGTAGGTTGCGTGAAAGAGTCTCCAGGGAATTGAATCCTCTTTGCTTCTAGTTTCTTCCTGGCTTTGAAAGCTGCTGATACTTCAGGGTGGATGGAGTCCAGCCGCTGTTCACACTGGAAGGCCGTGAGGAAGGCCGTCCTGTAGTTGTTATTCATCCACCCGTAGAGGAGGGGGTTAGCAAATGTTGAGCACATGGCAATTACATGAAACACTGTGTAGATCAGTTTGTACTCTTTCAGGTCTAACACCTGACTGTCAATGTCACTGACTAGCTGGAAGGTGTGAAACGGCAGCCAGCTGACAGCAAACACCACAACCACACACACCAGCATCTTGGTGGTTTTCTGTCGCCGGTGGTGGTAGTGGTCATTCCCCGACCCAGGACTAACGTGGTTCTTGAGCTTGGTCCAAATACGGGCGTAGGCATAGGAGATGACTGCCAGAGGCAGCACGTACTGGATCAGGAGCATGGAGACGCTGTAGATGGTGCCATAGTTGAGCTGCCCCTCCCCTGGCCACTTTTCAGAGCAGACCACAATCTTGAAGTCAGGAATAATTTCAATCAGTGAGTACTCACGGAAGATGGCCAGAGGACTTGCCAACAGGGCACTGACTGCCCAGGCAACTCCTATAATCAGGAAGCTGATCCGCTTAGAGATTTTGCTTTCCAAGTGGTAGATGATGCAGCGATGCCGATCCAAAGCGATCACAGTCAAAGTAACAGTAGAGACATGCACAGCAAGAGCCTGGGCATAAGGCACCAGGTGGCACAAGACTGGGCCCAGCTTCCATTCGCCCAACAGCGTGTAAACCAAAGTGAAGGGCAGGCACAATGTATTCACCAGCAGGTCAGCCACAGCCAGGTTGGCAATGAAGAAGTTTGTCACTGTGCGCATGCTTTTGAACTTGATGATCACGTGGATCACCAGGGAGTTGCCGATCACCCCCAGCAGGATGATGGAGCAATAAGCAAAGATGAGGATTATCTGCACTTCAACTAGCGTTGTGCTGTCCTTCAGTTCTGGTTTAGGGTCCAGAGCCAATTCATTGAGCGGTGTGGTGTACCTTGGCAAGTACAGCTTGGTGAACAGCTCCACTTTCGTTTCATCTGTCTGATTTTCTTTGCTTCCTGCTTCCAGGGGCCCCATCCTTGCAGCGGCCTGGTCTAAGCAACAGAACTGTCCCTGAAAACAACACAGTACAAGAACATATGGAGAAATCAGTCTGCGGTGGCTAAGGCAAGAAGTAAGAGGCTGAAGCTACAGCTCTTTCCTCCCCTAACCCACATTCTACATCTCAGGATTAAGAGAAGACGTGTCTTAATATATTTAAATTCAGTTGCCCTTACATTTGAAGCCCAATCCTGTAATATTATTCAGGCATGACTCCTGCTAAAAATTGGGACAGATTTCAAAAGCATTTCAAAGACAAAGTTTGCCTAAGTAAGTGCAGACGGATTAAGATCCTGCTGGGCATCATATCCTTTTTTACAATCCACTACGGAAAACTACCGCTGATTTAGCACAAAACTTCCATTAATACCTATGGGAATTCTGCATGGAACAGCACCATCCAGACTGTTATTAACATAATAATCTTCCAGCTTTTCCTTAATGGGAAGCGTTTCCTTTAAATAGTTACTAAATTCTTATAGGTCTATGCTGCTCCTTAATACGAGAGAACTAATTACCAAGGTCTTTCTTTAAGAAACTTTCTTTTAGGAAAGTTTGTGCCACAAAGCAAGCAAAAGTACCACTCTAATAGAACTGAAATAATAGCATTTCTCTGAAATGACTGTGTAACCTATTGATGCTGAAATTAACTCAAGAAACAATTAAAACTCAGTTATACATACTACTTCCTTTCTGTGTAATGTTCGAGAAAACACAGCTCCTTGGAGGCTGCCGATCAGGGATTCATTTCTGACTGCAGTCATAGAGAGGAGCAAATCATTCCCCTGCTAACGCCAGTAAGAATTTTACCACCTGCATCAAAAAAATCACATTTTTGTTGCCTTCTCGACACAGGCTGAGCCAAATTTTACGCTGCCCTAAGACTTCAGTGGGCACGGATGGATATATAGATGTTTTACAGTTAATTGCGGACTTGGACTTCAGTCTTATGTAAAATGCGCATGTCCCCATGCAGACTGCCCAGGCTGTGGGTGGCATGCAACACCATGCACCTGGGGGCTCCTTGGCCGGACCAGGGAAAATACTGAGAAATTGCCAATGCCCAGTGGGCTCACTGAGAAAACACCACTGAGGGGAAAGCCAAACCTGAGTTACTTCCCCATTCATACATTCCCCAAGTAAAGCAAGAGTAGAGAAATGTCACTTGCTTGCCATCAGGTGTTACGCATGGCTTAATCCATCTCAAATTCAGGTCTGCCTAAAGAGACAATCTAGCTATTAATGCCCTCGGTTGCAATGGCGCTTTTAAAATTATCTTTATTTTCTAAAAAAGTCAGACCCACTTCATTGTATGCGACATCCAGAGGTATGATCTCCTAAATGAGAAGAGTTGTCTACCAGCAACTGAGTGAGCCCTCTGTGTTTGCTCGCATCCTCCAATATCCCAAAGAATTTCTCAGTGCAAACCGTTTTTGCAAAAGCTCAACTGACTGCATGAACTGAAAGGTGTTTTTCCTCCAGCTACACTGGTCAGAATTATGCTATACTGTTTAATCCACATTCACTGCACAATTCACAGAGTAAGACTGAGTTGTGAAACATTGTGAGGGATGCAGCTGAGATGTGCCAGCTGTTTGTACAAGCTTACCCTGCAGTTTTTAGTATTATAATCAGTTATCAACTGCTAGCCTGAGCACGGGTGGCAGGAAGGGATTCCTCATCAATACACCTTCAGTCCACCAGGTTAAAAATGTAAGATATCCAGCACAATTTGCACAGAGCTAAGGCTATGCAGGAGTTCGGAACTCTGCTGAGTTTTTTCATTGAACCTACAGCCAAGAATTATGCTTGCACATATTATTAGAGTAGAAATTTGGTGAGGTCCCAGGATTGTCAGGTGCTCCAAAATATCTTTTTTTTTTTTCAGTGCAAAATAAGAGCAGGCCAAACTTACATATTGTAGCAGAAGGGTGAGCAGGAAGGTAAAATTTCACAAGTGTTCCCTTTTTTGCCATGAATCCAGGGAGGGGGATGTAGCTCAGCCAAAAATGTAGCATCCCTTTCTTCCCAAAAATATTTCCATCTGTTTCTCTAGTCCCTGACTTTCTGTTGATTTCTACTTCCAGCCCTCTTTTCTTACCAAAACCTCCTTTTGTTCTGCCACTTTTATTTTATTTGTTACTGCCCTGTTTGGGCTGATGAAAGGTGTTTTGGTCTTGTCAATAAGACAAAGGCGGGGGAGGGAGGAGGGATGACCAGGGTTTCAAGCTGACATGTCAGCAACCAACGAAATAAATTGGACAAGTTTGACATTGTCGGTGGGACAGTTCAGTGGGCGAAGAATCGGCTGCTCTCAGAGCACGGGGGAAAACTGAGGCGACACTACCTGGGGTAGCATTTGACAGGACCCTTTCTGCTCCTTCGTGGTATAAACTCCCCAGCTGATGGCCATTATTTGCACACCTTGCATACTGCACAGCACTGGGGAGGTTTTCCCATTTTTTTTCCCCTGCAAACAGTCAGATCCTCAGGGGCAGCCATCAAATTCCATCTAACTTTGGGCAGAGAAATTCCCATAGAAGATTTACATCGGTTCTGAGAGCAAGGGAGCAAAAAGGGTGGAAAGACGTGATTACATTAGCAAGCAGCACTTCCACCAGGACCGCAGCGCCTGCGCTGGGGAAGGGTTTGGGGTTGCCGCAGGTGAAGGCGGTAGCAAGCGTGCCCCTTGGGTGCCGCTGCTGCCCTCCCGCTCCCCAGGCGCCCTGCCCCGGGGGGAAGGGGGGAAGGGAAGGCGCCCTGCCCGGGCGCTGCGGGGATCCCGCCCCTACCCCGCGCCGGCCGCGCTCCTCGGTGCCCCCCTTCCCAATTTCACCTCCGTCCCGGCCCGGGGAGGCGAGCGTGGCCACCGCCGGCCGTCGCCACCGGAGCCGGTCTCCCGGGGCGGGGCGGGGCAAGGCGGGGAGCGGAGCCCCTCGCCCCGCAGAAGGGCGGCTGCTCCCGCCTCCCCCGGCCCGGGCCCGCCCGCACCGCCGCCCTCCCCTCGCACACTCACCGGGGCGGCTCTCTCCTCCCCGGCGGAGGGGCAGCGGCTCGGCTCGGCTCGGCACAGTCCCTCCAAAGTTTGGAGGCGGCGGCCCCCGCATGCTGGGGGGGCGGGGCGGGGCGGGGCGGCGGGCTCCGGGGCGGGAAGGGGGTCGGGGCCGCCCTTTCGGGGTGCGTCGGCTGCGTGTCGCTCGGGAGGCAGCAGCTGTAACGCCGCCGGCGCCAAAAAGAAGGGGGTTTGGAGGAAGGGGGAGTGTGGCAGGTCCGAGCTGATGTACGCGCCTCGCTCCTGAGCCTGCTTCCGAGTTTTGCCAGCCCCCAAACTGCCTTCTGGAGCAGTGTAAAGGGGATGCCTTTGCTTCAAACAGCTGCTGAAATCTTTGTTACGAGCACCCCGGCTTGCACAGATTTGCGCTTCCTCGTAACAGGATGCGGACGTTGCCAGAGCAGGTGTAAGACTGAATTTACATTTTTCCATGTAAAGATGAATTTACATTTACACATTCTGTCAAGAGTAAAATAAAAGATTGCATATTTATTTACAAGGCTGCAACAGTAAAGGCAACAGCTGCTGTATGTATTTAGTTCTATATTCAGTAACCTTTCGAAGAAGCTCCCTTGCCAGCCAGCTTAACTGAGGACTAGCTCCAGCCAGCATTGCTGCCCTTCTGGGAGGGCCTAGCTTCGTTAAATCCATCAGTAGGTTCTACTTAGTATTTTGCTGTGTGCCTGATACCTCTCTCGTAGGCATAACTTCTGAGGTTGACAGGAGTGTCTTCGCAGTGCATAGTTGGAGGGCCTGATTCACCAAACAGTGCTTCAGCCCTCGTTTCTCCCAAGAACAGGAACCGCGCGACTTTGCTTACTCTGTGGCTGCAGCACTGATGCTTGGGCAATTCTCATCCCAAACCCTACAGAAGCTTCTACCCAGAACAGGAATGCTCATTTACTTGCTGTCACTTAGGTAAATTTGCATTAATAGTTCCAGTAGTTTCAAGGATCAGCAACCTTATCTTCCCTCTTCTGTCCTCCTTTTCTTCCAAAGGAGACCCTGAACAAGAGCTCTTCCTCTGTCGAAGGTAACGTTCCTGGCTTTGGTAATAGCTCAATATTATGCTCTTATCAGAGGACAGAATGCAAATGGAGTACCAAGGAGTAACTTCAGCGATTTACAGTTGTTTTTCAAATTCAAAACGTGTCTTGAGAACCCCGTTAGATCTTTACTAATTCAGTCTATCTCTTCAGGAAGGGCCTTGCACTTCTGAGACTGTTAATGGAATGCCCCTAGCTTGTTGCAAAATAGATTTCTTTGATGACTAAATAAAGAGCCAGGAGTTTCAATTCTGCTACCCCTGTTTATTTCATTTCCCAAGTCAATTTAATTTTAGGATTTATTTTTTGGTCTACCAGCAGACATAAATGCACATCATGAGTTTTAGTAATTAGAGAGCTTGTATAATATATGGCTGTAACAGTCTGCAGTTCTTCCCTTTCCTTCTCTTACAAATAGTCAACAGTGGCGTTTCACTCATCTCAGGGATGTTGCTGTACTCGGCACACTCTTTCTAGCTTAACGTATAAATGTCTTGGAGAGTATAGTGAAATGCTACAAATCTTTACAATCTCTCCAGCTCAGGATCCCATAGCGAAGGAAAGGCTGTTCCTTACCTTCATTTCCAAACTCCTGGAGAAAGTCAAGAAGATGTGCAAGTCCCTATAAGCTGTTAAGCCAGCAAGGGTTGGCTTCCCATGCAAGGGAGAGGAGGTGTTCCTGTTACAAGGCGATTCTATGCTCAGGCACAACTGAAATGCTAAATGGAAATGCATTTCCAATAAACAACAGCAGTTTTTATTGCTTATAAAAGAGTGGAATTTAAGGGCCCCGTAAATGTTCCTTGAACCAAAAAGCCCATGAAAACACTAACATCAAGGCATTACTTGACAGAAAGGGTCAACTAGCAAATGGGCTGTTCAGTACGAAATGTGCTGCTGGGTGACCACCTCCAAAGCAACTGGGGATCATTTTCTTTGTGTGCACTTAAATCTCCATCCCATAAACCATGACAAGCCATGGTCATTGAGACACAGAACCATATAGATGGGATGGAACTTTCAGAGGTCTTCTCATCCAACCTCATTCTCAAAGCAGGTCTGGATGCAGCAGATTGCCCCAGGCTACGTCTCCAGGAGAGTTTTGAGTATCTCCAAAGTGAGAGATACCACCCTCACTGGGCAGCCCATCGCAGGATTTGACAACTCTCACAATAAGACAGAGTTTCCTTTTATCAAGTCAGAGTTTCCCATGTTCCAGCTTGTACTAAATGCCTCTTGTCCTAACCCTGTGCTCCTCCTGGTAGTTGTGGACAGTAGTTAGAATTCCCTTTAGCCTTGGCTTCTTTAAGGCTGAGTAAACTCCGTTCCCTCAGCCCCACTTTGAATGTTATCTGGTCCAGCCCCAACCATCTTGGTAGTCCTTTGCTGGACACACTCCAGTCTGTCCATGTCTTTCTAGCATTGGGAGTCTCAAACTGGACCCAGTACTCCAGATGTGGTCTAACAACTGGTGAGTAGAGGGGAATAGTCACTTCTCAATCTGTTGGCTACACTCTTGCTATGTCTTGATTTAGACTGTAGGTTAGGCTGTGTAAATTGACTTGCACTAAATAAATGAGCTGCGTGAACTTTAAATCCCAGCTTCCTATTTCAGGCAAGTCTATAAATGAGATTTTGCTGTGAATATGTATATGCGCTAAAGTGAAATACAGATAGTCTAGCTTAACAGCTTGGAAAAAAAAATCTGTTGAGCATATGTTGTTTCTGCTGTAAGTCATACTTATGGAGGTAGGGCAGGGTGTAAGAAATCTGATATACATAGCTTACCTCCGGCAGTATCTGTTTAACTCTCTTTACTGTTAGAAAACTGTCTTGTCAAATTCCACCCAATGTAAAGCTTTTTCAGAGGGAATAGTAAGCATTTCTGCCAGCCCCTCAGAAGTTTACCAGTTGTCAGGAGCAAAAGAAAGGTCTGCATGCAGTAGCCAGACTTGAAGCAGTAATAACTTATGTTTCAGTCAGAACTAGGAAAGAGTTGCCAGTCTTTGTCCGTGAATTGTCCAACATCAGATTTGCCAGAGTGGCAAATAAGACTCGATGAATATCAGCAAGACAGAAGAGGCAGCAGCTCTCCCATCCCCTGTCCCCAGACATTATGTCCTTATTTCATTTATTGTAAGGAGTGAATTTAAAAGAAACCACTGCCCCATGAGCAGTCAAAAGCAGTGCTGTGCTGCATGCCACTCACTTGAGCCAAACTCTGCCAGTCCTTAATCATGCAGATTTTTCTGGAGTGAGACAGGTTTTAGGGAATGGAGTGTTCTACGTAACACGGGCTGTCCTTCAAAAATAAAACAGAAAGAAATACAATAGTACCTTGAGAGAGAATGTCTGTCTTGAATCTTTTATGTGGTGTTAACATGGAGATCATATAGTATAAAATTATACAGGACAAAGATTTTTTTCTTGCTTAAAAGGCCAGAACAGAAGTGTTTAAATAGCTAAAGAATAAGGTTTCTACTTACATAGTCCTGTGAACATTTTTGAATAAATTTATAAACTGTTGTTTGTTCTCATTCCCTTTTGGTTTAGATTCAGTCTCACAGGTTCAGTTCTACCTACCTTTTTCAGATGCAGTAATAAGAAATAGCTGTATGCATAAACAAGTGTAATCAATTTGCCTTAGATGACTAAGGGGATAAATACAAGCCAGCGAGGAATGCGAGAAATAGGTAGTTATGTGTAAGTACCAACTTCAGGTTGCTAACAGTGGTACTTCACAGCCAGTGCTGGTTAAACAATCGGTTTACTACCTCTAGTTCAAACACTAGTACCACCAAAGGCTCAGTTTAATTGCCTGTTTGCTCACAGACTGTGGCTGTGTTCGGTACCATTTCCACATAAGGCAAGGCTGCAGAGCTGAGCAGTGTGTTTCAAGCATGGTCTTCTCAAAGCATCTAGTGCATTGCTGTACACTTCTGCCATTCAAAGAAAGTTAAAACTGTAAAGTCAGGTAGCTGACCAAAGAAATGACAGGTGTAAAGTTGCCCATTTAACACCAACACAGCTGTTTGTGTTTACATAACTATGATATAGTCACAAAGTAACTAGTCACATTATTTTCTTTAAGGTCACTGCTTATGCAGTGGGTAAGTTCTTGGTATTTCTTTATATTCTCAGTATATATTTTGCCATCTCAATCATTCTCTTTACCAGCATGCTATCCTTTTTCTGCACAGAATATATAAATTGACATTTCTTCACAGGGTTTTCTATGGTCTTTTCATTACTAGACCTCAACCAGAACTACTCAACCTTTATTGAGATCTACTTTCTGTCATCTGGAATTCAGAGAGGCTGATAGAGCATTTAACTGGATTTGAAAATACGAGGAATAAACCATTTCACTGTATTTTTTGTTGCTCGCATTTTAGACAGTTTTTTCTTTAAACCCCAAAAATCCTGTTTTCCATAATTCCAGTTCTTTTTAAACATAGAGATTTCTGTAAACTCCAAAATTAATGTGGAAGGAGACAGTTTATCAAGGTATTGAAAGTTTGGTATACAACCCGTTGTTGCCATTTCTAAAGGGTTTTTGGATGTTCCCAAGGCAAGCATACTCTGTTTATTTTTAGAGCATTCATCATAGAAAATAGATTCTCACATAAAGCTCAGAGCTTGAATATCGTACACTCTTCAGTCCTCAGTTTCCGGTAGCTGGGAAAGCAATGCATGTCTAAATGGTTTCCAAAAGTGAGTCAACTATATCTACTTTCTGTATGCTTGCTTGTACATCAGTTATTTCTAATTCTGGAAATCTGTGACTGTTAAAAGCAGCAATGCCACTCACCCTTTGCTTTGCCCAAAAATTATTCTTGTAACAATTTTGAAAAGTTAAGTGTGTACATAAAACTTAATCGGGTGGTCTTCAAGCTCAGTTTTTGGCATGCCGATGAAATCCATGGAAGTGTTGAATGAAGTGTCTTTGGGACAAACAGAACTAAGCTGGAAAGATGGAAACCTTTGTCTTATATGTGTTGTCCCCTCTCCAAATTACCTTTCTTAGAATGCAGAAAACTGATCATAACGCAGAGAGTGCATAGAGCATGCAGCTGACTCTGCGTTACTCAGAAATATATTTCACTGGGCTTATTTTTCAAAAATATCCATATTATTTTTTTGTTACAATTTGATATTCTTCTCATGAGAAAGGCACTTTCTCAGGTTGCTCTTAAGCTCAAGGAAATGTGTCAGCTTTTGACCCTTGCTCAGCCAGCCTCCATTAAGATGCAGATGATTGTTGGTATGGTTGGCATCTAGGTCCTGAAGAGATGCTTGGAAGAATCAATATGGATAGGATAATCTATTGCAAATTAAATTATTTTGTTGAATAATGGCATCCATGAATGAAGACAGCTTTTCTAATAGTGTACAACACAATGCTGTGTGATATTTAATGCCATGTAAAACACATAATGTTCATCGTGAGCATAAACATAAGGTGCAATTAAAAATGGTTTCCAGTAATTTAAGTAACTGCGTCATTTGATATAACATTGGTTTTTTTCACTTGCAGTTCATGGGACGGTGACACAATCGCTAAGAGCCAAATGAGTATCTTTCTCAAATGTTGTCAAAAGTGTGTTAATTCTCATAAGTTTTCAGCACATTATTTGAGTTCATTTTTTCACATTTCTGCAGAGTTTGCAAGCTATGCTAAACCACTCACTGGCTTCATCCAGAGTCATTCTGTACCTCTATGTGGCATTTTATCAAATAATGCCATTTGGTAGCAATACATGGCATTAAATTCATGGATTTCATTTGTAAGCATTTTGTGTCCTTGAGAAATTACTTTGATTGCTGAAGAAGTGAGAAAGGAACACTTTCCATACCTATTATCACTTCAAGTCATTTTGAAAATGAAGTACTTACTGTTTCTTTTGTGCACTCTGTCACAGTTTGGGAACTTCTGAAGGACATCTGTTCTAGGCTAAATGCAGCAAACCTGCACAGACCTCTCTGGAACTGTTATCCCATGATTCATATGCTAACATCCAGAAATGTGGAAAAGTTTCAATCGCTCCATCTTCTTCCTTGCTGATACGCTGACAGGATACTTTCCATTACAGGTGCCACATCTACTAGTATAATGAAACTTTACTGTGCCATTTCTGACTGACAGCACTGTTTATGAACAAGTTAAGCTTGTCAGCCTAGCTTCACAAGGTTGAAAAAGTGCTCTGATACTTTTATAAAGAGTCTGCCTCCCACTCAGAATTGAACTGGCAGTTTTCTAAATGAACTCTTCATTTTCCTTTGTTAATTGCCCGTGATTCACACCCACCGTTTGCAGAGATTGATGGTATTTTAATTGCTAGAGGTATTTTAGGATGGAGAAGAGGGGATGGGAAGAAGCTTGGGAAAAAAGGGGGTAGGGGTTTGGCACGCTTGGAAGGCTAACTGCTCTGTGATTGCACACAGCTACGAGATCAGCAGCCAGAGCACCATCTGTGCACACAGCTTATCCGTACCGCCCAGCTTCGGCACAAAGAAATGTGTCAGCTCCCACATTTCCAGATCAGCTGAAAGCCTCCTTCATGCTCCAGTGAAATTCTGCAACTATTCCCTGAAGATCTAATCCCTTCGCCCAGCATGTCCGACTAGCACAGCCTTCCTTCAGCAAGGAGCTCTTCCTGCAGTGCTGTTTTCATAGGCTGGAGCAGGGAAGGTTCAGCTGCTCTTCAGTGTCAACTCCCTGCCCTGCAAGTTGCAGAATGATCATCTCAGCGTCCTGGGGAATGGTAAGAGATATACGACCCCCCCTAGAAATGTAAAAGCATCTCAAGAGGTTGCATGTGGCTGTCTATAGCAGAGGTGTTTGCATCTGAGCTAGTCATCCTAGACTTCCTTTGTACTCTGTAGTAAGAGCTACTTACTCTGACAAGTGCGGTTTAAAACTTGATTCTTCCCCACGTAAGACAGATACTTAGTTTTGGTTAGATGAATTGCACCCTGAACACCATCAACTGTTTGCAAGACCTTCTCTGCCTATAGTGAGAACCTCAGCAGCTCATTCTTTGTACACTGTGGGTACCTAAACTTCAGAGAAAGGAATTCTACCTGTCGCTCCTGGTATCATGGTGATATGTGAGTAAATTTTCTCACTATCAGTGTCTGGACTGGAATCCAGTATGTGAGTTCCCCAGACCCTCAGAAACATTTAAACACCTAGTGTGCATTGATTTCAGGCATACAAATTATACAGGATTTGGGCCTTAATACTTTGCAGATTGTATCAAATTCGTCCTTCCAGAATCAATGTGTGATATTCTCCTTGTTGTGCACGAAGACTGGAGGGGCTTGTCTGCATGGGGAAACTGGCCAAAATAGCTCTCCCGGAAACATTCCTGACATAGAGTCCCTTCTCCTAAGTATCATTTACTGTATTCCAGAACAAAATATCCGTATGACAAGGCCAAAATTGTCAAACACAGGAAAAAAAGTAGTTATTTTTATCTGTAAACCCATACTGACCTCCATGTTTGTTTTTGAAATGTTGGCAATCTCACACTTTCGCACAGCTCTCTCATTCTTCAGTTAAGAGTGTAGATGATGGCAGGTTTAGACGGACTTGCCATTACGTGACATTAATACCACACGTTCCTATCAACAGGTTGCAGTGAGGAGATTCAGGAAAAGCAGATTTCTCTACAGATTCTGCAGCAGAGTTTTGTTGAGTGACTAGAGACCGCTCTGCTTTTGTATATCTTTTCTATTATGTACAAAAAAATCTAGTCTGTGACTTTCATCAATTCACCCTCCCCCTTTATTTGTAGCTTTCCTCCAGCATTGATTCCTGCCAGTCAGGACACTCCCATCCATTTCTACCTTTTTTCATACCTATCACCTTCTATACGTACCTGTTTCTGCTGGTAATCTCCCCTCCTTGGGATATCAGATGCACTCTTCTCTCTTCTAATAGCACATTTTGTTCACCATCAGTAAAAAAAATGGTGCTAATGTCTGTGTGCTAAAAGAAAAGAGATCTTTATGTTTGTCTTTACCTTTGCCTCATTACAAAATTTGAGAGCAAAATTTGGCACATTGCTTCTTTACCACCTCATTTCTCTCCTCTGCAAATGTGAATTGTCATGTAGTTTTGCATGTTTTTAGCATTATGGTCCTGTTCTTTATAGTGCAAATATATTTGGCCTACTTAGTGGGAAGGCAGTGAATATCACTAACAGGAATTAAGATAAATTCTTGGGTAATTTGTGTTAGATTTTCTACCACCTTATGACATCTTAAAGAAATCATACCGTATGAAAAAATCACTTGTTTAACTGATTTGCCTTGTCAGAGACAAAACACAGAGGCATTGAACCAAATAGCTTTATTTTTTCTCCAAACAGACCAGACCATTTTATCATATACTGTGTAACTAAGTATCAGTATGACCATTACACCCTAACCTACAAACAGGTTTCTGAAGGAAATTAGCTCTCCCTTAAACCTGAAGGGGATTGGGTATCTGTCTTCTCAGCCACCACTGAAAATCCCAACCTCACAGTTTTTAATGATTTGTAGTCTGGCAGAGGCTTGCACTTGAGAGTTTCTCGTAAGTACTATTTCTGACCATTCAGCAGTTGAGCAGAACAGACATCCCTGTGTCAAAAAAAAGTCAGTTCTGTATATCAAGGGGTTGCTTTTCCCCAGAACTTCTTTTCTTCAATAGCTTACCTCATTCTCTCAGAGCTTACAAATACAAGTCAGACTGAAGCATGGAGAACATAGCAAAAAAAAAGTATTTGCTAGGTTAAAAGTAAGTATGAATCTGCCTGACCTCTGTACAAGTCCAAGAACAAGTGGGAGCTGCTATTGGGAAATTCTGTGCTGTATTTTCAGGCCAGCTTGTGATCGTATACTCTAAAATTACAGAAAAATCAGTAGTGTAAAGAAATTTTACTCTCTCTTGCAAACTATTTACTTGCTCTTTTGGAGTCATCTGGCATTTTGAGTACCTTATGCCTGAAGCCATAAGGCCTACAGCTCTCCTTGAAATGTTAAGGGCTGCTAAGCAAACCTCAGCTCCTAAGAAGAACACAGGAGTGAAAGGTTTTTTCCTGTTCCCACTGAAAACAGGGGTAAAATTGATATCAGCTTTGTACAGGGGAGAACAGGACTTTTGTAAAGTGAAGCTGGTTGGTCTAGGCTGCCTCCAGGAGCTACCAACGGGGACCTGTTCCTCTTACAAATCCTGAAATCCCCTAACTTAAACATACCCTTCTATGTCTCCTCTTCACCCTTATTGCAGTGAAAACATGTAATTTTTTGAAAGAACTCTAAATATCAAATATTCCTTTGCAGAGACACTTTGCAGTACAAGGCAGCAAATCCATGAGCTTGAAGGCAAAAGTGGGTCACCATGCTCCAACTTCTCTTTAGGCAAAATAATTCAAGGCTTCAACCTCATGCTACAGCAGTGGCTCACAGCATCCACTGTCCATCACCTCTCACCTTGTTACCAAATGCAGTAGGCATGTACATCTCCTGTACCAACCTTTATTTGGAGGCATCCAACTGAGCTTGATTGTCAAGGAAATCAACAATAGTTCTACTATTGCAATATTGTAATGAAGTACTAATAGTTACTTGTGAAAGATATTCCCTTTGTTGGTTATGCTTCTTTGTGAACTCTTACACAACATAATAGAACAATTTTAATTAAGAAAAATGTATGTTTGATATAGATGACACACTCAGTTCTCTGACTTTTTGCATGGTAAACTCAGTAGAACAAAATGGTAATGCAGGGATATAGTGTACTCTAGTATTAGACATTATTTTGTAATAATACCCATGTCAAATACAATTATTATAGATGTAAATAGAACAAGAATCTGCATTGTGCCTTTCTGTGGAAGATATCCATTTATACTGAAGAGGGTTCATGTTAGTAAAACCTTGTAATTAATAAATAATATCAAACATAATGAAGGGAAGAAGAAAGGTGCAAACTTAAAAATCAGGTTTGTGGGACCTTTACAATGCCAGACTTTAGGTTATTACTATTTTATTAATCCTAGGTGAGCTCAGCCCACAGGCTTCTGATGCTGTACAAATAAATTGGCCAGTACTATATTGGTGGACTATTAATTGGTTCCAGATGTAATCCACATTTTTTTCCCAAAAGTTTATACCATATACATGTGTTATACTTTAGAAAATATTAGGATGGTGGTGCAAGAAAGGCCAGTTTAAAATCAGGGCTTGGATCCTGCTACCCTCATATGCTTTAAGGAAAGAGGACTTTAATTCAGTGTTAGGCAGTACTTCACTGCAAGCCCCACGGCTTAAAACAGGTGCTTGGTCTGGGGGAAAAGTGTCAAGATCCGGACTTACTTTCATGGCTGACAACAGCCTGCAGCTACCTTGCTGTCTGCTTTCAATGGATGGCCTCCTCTCCTGCAAAAAAACAGTCAAAAAGAGACCAGTGAAACTACATTTACAAGAATCCATTACCTGGGATTGCAGAAATAGCTCCAGAGGGGCCACTCCAGAAGCTCTGTGGAGCAAGCCTTTATGTCTTCTGCTTCTTCCCAGATATTCAGAGGGGCGGAATTATCCACTCCAAACTTACCTGCTGTTTTGGAAACTATTAAATTCATCTTGTGGCTTTTGTTCAAAATTGGAGCTCCCTACCAGCTAGCTAGCCTGGACCCTATTCTGGAGAAGGTTTCTGTACTGAGAAGACTTCTGCAGGTCTATCCAAAATAGTTCTATGTGATTTATTGCAGATTCTGTAGCATCCCTTCCCTTGGATGCTTTTGGTCTAAGCTGTTCCACCCTAGACAGACATGCAAAAGATTGAGTCTACATAGAAAGGAGCCACCCCGCCCCCCCACCTTCCTCCTGCTCAGAAACAGCTTCTGGCAGACGACACGTGGATTAGCACTAAGTCATCTGGGCTGGATTTACTAATGTTTCTGCATAGAAGTGCTGGCCTTCACTGGACTAAGTAAATCTTGTAAAGGGATTCCTGCCTTACTAGTTTCTGAAGCTGTACAAGGTATCTATATATCAAAGATACATTTCCTTTGGGTTTTTGACAAACCCCGGACAAATAGCAGAACACTACTGAAAAAAAGAAATTGCCACAGGACTGATGCTTATATGAATTGAAAACTGCCTACAGGGTAGGGAGTGAAGGGATTCATTGTCACTTTTCAGGATGAAGAAGAGTAAGCAGTAGAGTCTCTTAGGGAATGAGTTTTAGTTAAGATCTTCATCAATGACCTGCAGAAGGAAGGGCTACAGAAATATGTCTCAGTTTGCAGATGATACTGAACTCCTCCAGGGAGTCAAAAGGCACACCCACACATGGCAAGGAGCCCCAGAAAGGTAATGCATAGCTGAGCAAGTGCAGTAAAAAGTGGCAGATGAGCTCCTGTGTAGACGTATAGTGCACCTAGGGAGGATAATCTAAGCTGTGCTTACACAGTGCTGAACTGAAAACTGGCAGCTGCAGCTCAAGAAAGAGACCTGGGAGTCTCTGAACTCATCTGCTTAAAATGCAACAGAAGCCAAAAGCCAAAAATGACAACAAAATTTTTGTTGTTCTTATAAAGGACGGTAAGAACAAACCAGAAAATATAAAACCTTGGTGCATCCACATCTGGAATGCTCAGTACAATCGTGTTTCCACATTTCAAGAAGGACATAGGGAAATTAGAGAAAATGCAGAGAAAAGCAACTGAGATTATTAAAGGGATGGAGCAGCTGCCCTTATAGGGAATCAGAAAAGGCTGGGCCTTTTCGTGAACTTATCCCTTCCCCAGGCTAAGTGGGATATGATCAAGGTTTATAAACTCAGGAAGGCAGTGGGCAAAGCAAATACAGTATTTTTATTTGCCAAGTCCTGTGGTGTCCTATGGGCACTCACTGAAACTAACTGGAGAGCAGTTTAAAACCTGCAAAAGAAAGTCCATTTTTTTAATACCACAGGTCACTACTTGCTATACCTTCTGGAATCTGCTGTTACAGGAGGCTGTGGAGGCCCACTGTACCAGGAAGTTAAAAAAGGCAAAAGTAGACAAATTCCAGGGCAGAAAGTCCATAAAGAGATACTGAAAGGAAGCGGCAGGAATGGGGTTGCTGGCATCCTTGTTGCAGTAGTGGGTGCTGGAGGAATATGAGGGGGATGGACTGCAGACGAACAGGATCATGAGTTGTCCCCAAACAGCATTTCCTGTTGCCACTGTTGGAGACGAAATGGACTATTGGTTTGACCCAGTAGGCCATTTTCTGTGTTGTCATGAAAATAAGACTCTGTGCTCCTTTGCTAGAGCTTAAAACTGCTACCCTTTTAGTTTTGATTGCACCTCAGTAGGCAGTAAATGGCACAGGATATTTCTCAGCTGAAAGAACTGTGGGCTAATTATCAATGGTAAGGATTTTTTTTGTTATTGTTTTAACCATGTCATTTTTTTTTCAGTGGAGTTAGGGAAAATCTGGGGCTCTGCAAAAATGAAAGGAGGTGAACAAACAGTGTTAAATAGATATGGATCTTTTGGATAACTCTATAGAACTTAAAAGTGATGTAAATCCAGTCAAATAAGTGGTATGTTGAGGGAAGAAAATGAGTTATGCAGGCACAAAACAAATTTTATTTTTTAATGAATGTATTTTTGGGGCTTTGTCCTGCTACAGTCATTGAAGTTTCTGGATCAGAGTCCAATTTACACAGCTGAATGTTGTTCCCAGGTTTTCTGATGGTGTGACTGTTCTACTTTGCACGGTGAGCAAATAATTTTTTCTCAGAAATGAGGAGCTTCTCTAATAAAAGTATCGGAAGCTGGGCCTAAAAAATTAAAGAAGGACCAGAAGTCCTGGAGGCTGTATAACCCCCTCTGCAAAATCATCCCTTTTGGCAGAGATTCCCTCTCAGTTTGAGGATTTCATAAGAATCAAACACTATACCTTCTCCTTAGCCAACCTTTCCTGCTGCACTTGTTTGTCTTTCCCTGTCCATCTTGTTCTAGACGCCCCGCACAGCAGAGCGCTTCTTCACTTTTCACTATTTCTCATCATTCCTTCTCCCAGCTCAGAGAAAAGGCTGAAAATGCTGAGGAGCTCTCCACCACCCCTCACCAGAAGGTGGTTTTATGTTGTAAAAAATACTGACAAAAAAATATTTTATATATTGCTAGATGTTCCAAGGCATGCTTATGGCTACTTATTTATGTTCATCAGGTATCAGAACACCTCGAGACAATTATCAGGTTACCGTTTTGATATCCATTTGCTGTATCACAATGCAGAGAGAAGAATGCCAAATCACATCCCCTGAAAATGTGCTATATTTGAGCAAAGGGTTGAAACAGGGTGTCTATTCTTTTTTTTTTTTTTCCCTGGAGAATAGGAGAGCAAAGAGCTAATCAAGGGGAGGAAAAAAATGTCACAGACTGGTTATCTGGCATTTGAATGAATGGATGGCAATTTGATCTGCATATAATTTACAATCTGTATGTCCCTATATATAACACCAATAGTAAGAACGAAAATCATTCTCTTACTGCTTTTAAATTTAATTTGTTGCTGCTTGCATCAGCCTTAACTTAGCTTGGTCTGTTGTAGTCACACACATGAAAAAAAACAAACCCACTTTGCTATAATTAAGGATGGGAATTTGTTTCTGTTTAAAGGTGCTCTGAAATCCACTGCTTATTTCAAACACTGTGAAATTTAGTGGGTGTCTAGAGGGCATATTGGGATGTGTTAGTGTTGAAGTCTGGGATCAAATGAGCTGGAAATCGTTGAGGAACAATCCCTCAAGGCAGAAACTTTTTGGATTTCTTGTTTGACAGGTTCTTATAACATGTTACTGACATTGTCCCCGGACAATCAAATCATAATTCTGATCATGCCCGATAGCTAGCACAGAGGGCTCACTACCCTGCATGAAGTAAGAAATCAAAATTTGAAAGCCAGATTTCTCTAAAACCAGGCTAAACAACTCGCCCCACTCCCACAGCACTCCCTACACCTTGTCATGAATTCAGCTGAAGCAACTGCAGCCATTCTCCGCACCTGTTTTCAGTTTCAAGAGGGACTGAGTAAAGGCTGCTGGGAAGCACAGCTGAACTCCTCTGTTCTGTTTTCAGTGCTTTTTCTGCACTAGATGTTCCGGAAATATAATCATAAATCTTCATCTGTCATCAGCCCAAATAAATCATGGCATTGCCATGAAACATGTGAAAAAGCATAGTTAAGCTGTCCAGGAGCAAATCCAGAAGCGGAACAGTGGCACCTCTGGTGCTGTAGACGCCAAAATGTTTATCCCTCACATTCTTTGCTCACAAATGCCTTTGGGATCAGCACTGGCAAATACCCTTTTTGGTATTCCCCAGGGGAAAATTCTATAGCATCCAGTATTTAAATCACCTTTGAGGGCTCACGAACCTTCAGACTCGCAGGTATGACTGACAGTATCCATAGCAGCAGCTGTATCCCTTAAACCATCATTGCAGAGACCTGAGTTAGCTTACTGAAGTCAAGTGGCAAACATCTCCCCCTCACACACTTTCTGAGCATCCCCCAGCTTTTAAATCCCCACAAGTACTGGCACAGTGTGTTAGGAAGCTGTCAAGAGCGAATATTTTTACATCCTTGACGACACTATGCGAGGGAGGTGCTTGGCCCTTGGGCAGGATCTACTCACAGACTCAGTGGGTCGTACAGGGCATCAATGAGTTTCTTACACCTCTCTGTTCCTGGTCTAATCTTGATTCAGTCCACAGTGGCAATCCCAGCTTGAAACCTAAGGAAAGATCAATAAAGCTCTATTATCCTTACAATCAGTTTGAAACTTGATTCTCCCTTCTCTTCTCTTCTCTTCTCTCTGCACGAGCGCTGAGCCCCAATTTTCCCAGTATGTCAATATATCTCCATTGTACAGTCATCCCCATGTTCCTTCCTTTGATTTTGTTTTGTCTTCTTCTCTACTGCAGCTGTCTTTTATCATTCTTGCCTTATCTTTAAACGACTGAAGAAATATACAGGCTTTTTCCAAACAGCGCAGTTTTTCACTTAAGCCATAACATGATGTACCTCTTTACAGCTGATATACTTCCCTCATAAGGTAAGATACTCTATGCACCTTGGAAAAAGAAAGAAAAGATGCATCTAAAATAGCTTTTGTGTATATGGGGGGGAGGGGGAGCTGAAATAAATAGTTCTGTTATAAAGGACCATTAGCCGAGCCAGCTGTGATTGCTGAGAGTGTTCAGAAGCAAACCCTATGAGATAGACGGTTGCATACATGAACATATGTGAAATGGTTATGTCTTTTTTCACCATTCTTTTTGCTTTTAGGCTGAGGGAAAACATTGAAATATGAAAAGCTGAAATTTACACAGAGGCACAGCCAGCTTTGCCAGTTCTTGTAATGTTATTCCAAGCATCACAACTGTTAACACTTTCTCTTCAAGCCCCAAATGCTAACAGCAAAAAAATTGCAGAGGAATATTAATTTTTGAGTACATTTTGAGCCCTTCTGACCTCATGGAAAGGTTTGAAGCTACTTCAGAAATGTAGCCTGAAAAATAAAATATAAAGAAAATAAAAAATGCAAGGCTTAAAATCTTATTATGTTTTTCCAGCTGCATGAATTTTGAAGGTGGGATTGGAAATACTGTGCATCATAGCTTTAATTTAGTTGAAGAAAATACACCTGTTAGGTGTGCTAATTAAAATGCAGGAAAGTACTGTCCTGACTAAGAATGACCTTAATCTTTTATGTTCAGGTCCTGTCCTCAGGACATTCCTATGTTTACAATCTGAGCAAGACTCTGAAATAAGTTATTTACTTTGCAAAATTAGACTCAGTTATGTAGACAGAATTCATGCCAGTTCTGAGATTTTATCCACCCACTTTAAACCCAGAACAAAAATTTTTGCTCCTGAATTAGAAACTTCTGAAAATTCAGCTTATAATGATAATGTTGCACAAGAATTTTTCTCTCCTGGTAATCTTTCATTGCTCTTTCTAGTAACTTTACTGCAATATTAATTTTTCTGACTTTAGAAAAAAGCAATTTATTTCTAATAATTTATGCAGCAGCTACAGCATGTTTATTACCACACATTAGACAGAGCTGAAGTATGTCAGTGAGCATATCTTGCAAGCCATCTGTAAACACTTCACCACTGAAAATGGCACAATTTTAAGCCATCTTCCCAAATTACTGCAGAGTGCAGCTTCCACATTAAAATATGGAGCATATTCTTAGATTCTGTCAAGACTGCACCTCAGCTTAGGCCAGACAAACTGAAAGACCCATCTGATACAGGTTGTCAGAGAAGTTCACTGCAGCTATACTGGGTTAGGATTATTAGGACTGTCACAGAATTCACAGAACAGTAGGGGTTGGAAGGGACCTCTGGAGATCATCTCATCCACCCCCCCCGCTTGAGCAGGCACACCCAGAGCAGGGGGCACAGCAACGCGTCCAGGCGGGTTTTGAATGTCTCCAGGGAAGGAGACTCCAACCTCCCTGGGCAGCCTGTGCCACTGCTCCATCACCCTCACAGGAAAGAAGTTTTTTCTCATATTGAGGTGGAACTTCCTGTGTTTCAAAGACAGTTTTCTTATGTGGAACAGCCCCTATTCGATACCCCAGAAAAGGTGCCAACCAACTACCACTGCACTCAGCTGCCTCCAGGCAGGGGTTCTCCCGTCTGTGGTTTGAGAGGCATTAGCCATTCAGCTGGGCCATTTCCCAGATTCTTCTTTCAGGATGCCTTTAGCTTCAGCTATGAAATAAATGTTCTACAAACTTCCATGCAGTGCAGTAGTCCTCCTCTGAAGGAGGACTCCTGGCTGCTCCTCAGGCTGTCAGCGGAGGTGACATCTACTTTAATTTTGCATGCTGAGCATTTGTAAGCCACGCTTTAGGGATAACACCTTATCCCCTGTTCTACAACTCTTTCCTTACAAGGGTCATCCTCTTGATTGCAATGTTTCCCACTGAAGACAGTAATATTTGTAGTTCGTTTCAGCAATGATGATGGCTACTAAAGCAGACATACACTGCGATAAATGCTGGTGGAGGACGTTCTCTGCATTTATACTAACAGACTTGCGCCAGACCTGCACCTCATCCCCCTCCAAGGAATATCTATGAACATGGACATTTGAAATAGGCTCAGATCGATGCTTGTAGCTACCAGCAGTGAGATACGATCCTAGAGGTCTTTACCAACCTTAATGATTCTATATGTAGGATATGATTATTTCTTTTATATTTGTGCTTGCCCTTCCAGCCTTTGGGAAACATTACGTTTGTTGGAGGCTAGGCTTGCCCTTATGGACTCAACAAGACCATTTTTATCCCTTTCAGAAACAGGGATATTTGGCAGTACTTTGTAGCTCTGTTATATGGAGGTGATCAACATCTATAAAAATGGAGACAGAAACAATTCCCCAGACTGGGCAACAGATCAGAAGTGTTTATTGTACTTTATGGTGTCTGAGAAGAATGATTCAAATCAAAATCAAAATGACTCTCGGAAGAATGAAAATAGCTTAGTTCATTTTGCACAGGAAAAAACAAAATTAAATAAATGATAACTGTTAAGCATAACATTGTAATTGCCTGTCTAGTAGTCTATATTCAGGGTGAGCTCCCACTGGCTTAAATTTATTTGCCATGCAATTCATTTAAAAAGTCTTTCATAAGAAAAATGCTTTAGATACCAGGAAAGACAAGTCAGGAGATAGTGATGGCCTCTTAAAAAAAAGATTGTACAAAGATGTGGTAAAACCCCAAAAGAAATGAGTAATTTCAATGGAAATCAAAAGTGACATTTGTCTGACACTAGAATTAACTATAAATAAAATGGAATGCAAACAACATAAATGAACCCAGATTTCCCAAACAGAATAAATCTGGATCTCCTTGGCATAGCCAGAGTTCTGTTAATGCCAGATAGCAAGAGGCACCAAGGGGCTGTTATGGATGTAAATCAGCAGAATTTAAGTACGTTGGGAGTGAGGAAGCAGTTACTCAGAATTTCTGAAATTTCTAATAGTAATTTAATTTTGAAAGTAGACACCTTAATTTGCAAGTAGAATGTAGGTTCCCTGGTGGATTTGGCCTTTTTGATCTGGAGGTATTTAAAAATGCATCAGTGAATCAGTGAGAGTTAGGGGCTTTGATGTCTTACGTGCCAGTTTTCATCTGTAAACGTCTGAGTACCTTTCTGGGTCTGGGCCACAATGAGTCCTTTGAACCATGCTAAAGTGTGAGGCTTTTCCACAGACAGAAATCACCTGGCTTGAGCAGAGAGGTTTCAGCATGGAAGAAAAAATGGTTTAGTAACATCAGAAAGACCCTTTGAGTTGGGCATTCCTGAACAGAAAATAAAATTGTAGAAGATATCCAGGCATTGTTAATTATATTCAACCCATTAAGCAGAAGCATCATACAGAGAAAAATCATTTAGGATTGACAGATTTTTGTATTGCCATCCTTACACTTACCCCATGTTTAGAGTAACTCCCATTGATTTCTGTTGACATTAATGGCCCATTAACAGTTAGATTCAGTGGCTGGCAGGCTGCTTTTTGCCTATGTCAATCCCCACCTCCTGCTTGCAAAGCTCTCATGTACTCTGGATGTTGCGGCTAAAGCAGGGGCCAAAGAATGGGGCAGCAACAGCAACTGCATGAGAACTAGCCCTTCCCAGCAGAAGTAGGTGTCAGTGGCACAGCTTTACCTTTGGGAATGACAGCAGCAGAAAGCCTCATTCTCCAGTATCCATCATCCAGCAGCCCAGCCCTACGCCGTCCCTTCCCTCCAGCCCAGAAGGTGCAGCTGATCAAGGAGAGCCCAGCTGCAGGAAAGCAGCAGGACCTTGCATCTTGCAGTAATGGAGGGTGGAGGCATGTGGCTGCATGAGGCCAAGTGCCAGGAAGGGGGTGAGTGAGGGGTGCCGCTTCCTAGTCTAGGGAAGAGGGGAAGTAGGCAGGGATCCCAAGAAAAGAGGCATGGTGAAACACATGGGTGAGGAGGGGAGAAAAAAAGAGGGAATGAGATCTGTCTGTCCTGCTAGGCTTCCAGAGCTCCCTGAAACCTTGCCTTCATCCCACTCAAAGCTCTTCAAACATCGTTGACCCCCACTTACCATCATTCACTTCCTCCAAGAAGCTGAAATCTCCACTGACCCCTTCCAGTCCCACATACATACCTCTGAGACCATTAATGATCTCTTTCCATCTCCTCAAACCCATTCCTCCTCTCCACCCTAGTTCCTCTGCTCCATCTTTACCACAGCTCCTACTGTCCTAATGTACCACCTCCCTAGAACCTCCTCACCACCCTGGTGGCCTTTCCTACCCAAGGGCCCTGAGGTTGTCAGTTTTGTGGACATTGTCAAGGAAGCCCCAAGTGAGCTCCACTGCTGCTCCAACTTTGCTCCTGGTGGGGAGTGTTTTCTTACCTGGTACAACCCTTTGAAGTGCTCCTATGTGTAATTGCTCACCACAGAGATCAAGGAGCACATGATCAAATATAAAGTATTCTGCCCCAGCACTACCACTTGCCACACTTCTCCCAGGGCCCAAACAATCAATACGCTTCTTTGGGTCTGTATCCATAGAAGCATATTGGCAGAGATGATTATTCCAGTATTTCAGCCTTCTATATCACTACTACCCTTCTTTGTTGCTGTTCTCTTATGGAGAAGAAACCCATAATAATGACATCCAGTAAAGTTTACATAAGGCAAGTGTTTCTTCTGTATCTTGCCTTTCTGATACTATCTTCTATCCAATACTAGGCTTCAAAGTTAAAATGTAATGTTGTTGTTTAATCTGACAGGCAGCTAAACACCACACAGCCATTCACTCACTAACCCCACCCCTGCCAGTGGGAAGGGGGAGAGAACTGGGGAAAAAAAATAAAATTCATGGGTTGAGATAAAGACAGTTTAATAGGACAGAAAAGGAAGGGAAAATAATAATAAGAATGATGATAAAAGAATGTACAAAATAGGTGATGCACGATGCAATTGCTCACCACCCACTGACCAATGCCCAGCCAGTTCCCAAGCAGCGGTTGCTGCCCCTCAGCCAACTTCCCCCAGTTTATATGCTGAGCATGTTGTCATATGGTATGGAATATCCCTTTGGCCAGTTGGGGTCAGCTGCCCCGGCTGTGCCCCCTCCCAGCTTCTTGCTGGCAGGGCATGAGAAGCTGAAAAGTCCTTCACTAGTGTAAGCACAGCTCAGCATCAACTGAAATGTCTGTGTGTTATCAACATTATTCTCAGCCTAAATCCAAAACACAGCACTGTACCAGCTGCTAGGAAGAAAATTAACTCAATCCCAGCTGAAACCAAGACAAATGTTTTAGTGATCAGCAAGAATGGGGTTAACCATACCCTTGTAACAAACGGAAGTTCTCTGAAATCAAGCGTCCTATTTTGATTAAAATTCTGATTAACAGTGTCCATGTATATTTTAGGTAGGAGTATATTCGGTTTTTGAATACCTATCTCATTCTAGTAAATGTTAGCTTTGCTTCAAATAATTTTAGTTTTTTGAGGCAGCGGAAGAGGTTACTGATTAGAAAAATAGTTTAGCATGGGATGAGATGCAGTGTCATACCCAAGTAAAGATAACTACACACAGCATAGCCTGTGTAAATGACACTGACACACAATAAATAACAAGAGAATAAGTCAGTGGAAACTGAAATTAATAGAAAAATGGAGAAAATATAGGAGTAAATATAGAAATAAAGTAGAACACAGAATAAAGCAGGAAATACAACTTTATTGTTGCTTTCTATTGTAATATCCTCACTAGACTTTCATAAATTGATTCCATTTACAAACTTTTAAATCCCCTCCTCCAGATGAGAAAGAACAACAATGTAAAATTCATGGTATTTGTGACTGGCCTTTATCAACAAAGAATAAACAGCCATGACTTCTAATAGAGCTTCAGCTTCTGGCTTAAAATCTCCACAAGAGGCTCATGCTAGAACTTCAGATTGCACAATAAATATGTCACAGAAGCTTAAGCGTCTCTTCACAGAAAGTGATTATTATATTATATTGTACATTCTCATATTATTGGTCTCCCAGCTATTCACATTCAGGCTTTGAAGTGTCTCCTTTTATTCCAGCCCTAGCATCCTTTTTTGCTCTTCTGAAGTTGCATAGATGTTGTTCAGGAAACCAGCACCATCATCCCTGTGACTGATACGCAAGTCAAAAACAAGCAGGAAAATTGTAACGAGCCTTTAGGGAGACTGAGGGGTTCTTTATGGCGCTTGCTTGATGCTCAAGCTAAGAGGGACTATTTCTAAAGCTATCAGTTAGGAAGGACTGAATAACTGAGGTTATTAGCATTGGAGTCATTCACCTCAGGACTGTTATTTCAGCTTGCATTTAGGCTGGTAGTTTCTGAAACTTGTTAGCGGCACAGCAAAGCTCTCCTGCTCTCTGTCTGTTTCTATCAAATTAAGACTCAGAGAACATTACTAGCATGAATTGACTGTCTTGTCAAAGAGGCCTCTTGTAAAGATTAAAGAGCTTGATGTCTCTAGATGTCAGCTAAACATGTCCTAACAGTATCCTCAGGCATCCTGAGCTCTGTTTGTAGGTGAGCATAAGCAAGAACCTGGGTAAAATCAAGGAAGACTTTAGAGCCCTGGGGGAGCAAGTGAAAAACATTGGCACTCAAGTGATCTTCTCTTCCATTTTGCCAGTTTGAGGGAAGGCAGCAGCCAGAAACAGGCGCATAATGTATATCAACTCCTGGCTACGTGGCTGGTACTGCTGTGAGGGGTGTGGCTTTTATGGCAATGGGGTGTTCTTCAATGACTACAACATGCTAGGGAGGGATGGAATCCACCCATCCAAAAGGGGCAAGGGAATCTTCAGCAGTAGGCTGGCTAACTTGGTGAGGTGGGCTTTAAACTGAAGGACTTGGGGGTGGGATCCATTGTGAAAACACTCACACCAGCACGTCCAATGGGGGAGTAAGTCAGGCCAAGCAGTGTGGTGACAAATGTCCCTTAGCTGTCTCCCAAGAGGTGAAACGGAAGAGGAATCACCTCAAGGGTACGTATACAAATGCACGCAGTCTAGGTAACAAACAGGAGGAACTGGAGCTCCGTGCCCACTGAGAAGGGTATGGCATCATAGGAGGAACTGAAACATGTTGGGACAGCTCAGATGACTGGGGGATCGCAGTGGATGGTTACAGGCTCTTTCATAAGGACAGGCAGGGTAGAAGAGGCGGAGGAGTTGCTCTCTACATTAAGGAAAACCTTGAATGTATCGAAGTCAACTATGGTGATTGCAACTGCTCTACCGAATGCCTCTGGGTTAAAGTCAAAGGGGTTGTCTCCAAGAAGGACCTCACAGTGGGCATCTGCTATCGACCTCCTAACCACGATGACAATGCCAATGAAGCGATACTTGGGGCACTAAAGCAAGCTTCTGGCCAACAGAACCTGGTCCTGATGGGTGACTTCAACTACCCAGACATCTGCTGGAAGAACAATACGGCAGCTCACATGTCATCCGCCAAGTTCCTGGAATGTATAGAGGACTGTTTCCTGACACAAATGTTAGATGTGCCAACCAGGAATGAGGCACTGCTGGACTTGCTATTCACAAACCGAGAAAGCCTGCTTTGCAATATCTCGGTTAGTGACAGCCTTGGCTGCAGTGACCACAATATTGTGGACTTCGGGATCCTGCTGAGTGTGCTGAAGGTCAGCTCTAAGGCAAGGGTTCTGGATTTTAGAAGAGCAAACTTCAGTGCACTCAGGGCTCAGTTGGGAGGGATTCAATGGGAAGCTTCCATGGAAGACAAAGGAGCTAGTGAGTGCTGGGGGTTCTTCAAGAGCTCTCTATGGGAAGCACAAAGACAATTTATCCCCTACAAAGGAAAGGGAAGTAAGCAGAGCAAGAGTCCCCCTTGGCTCAACCATGACCTCCTGGGTCTACTCAAATCCAAAAAGGAAGCATACCAGAGATGGAGAAGTGTAGGATTATCTGTCGAGAGCTGCAAGGGCATTGCCAGAGCGTGCAGACATGCAGTTAGAAAAGCAAAAGCCCAACTCAAATTGAAACTGGCTGTAGATGTCAAAAATAACAAGAAAGGTTTCTTCAGGTATGTCAACCACAAACAGAAAAAGAAGGAAAACATAGGCCTACTGTTAAACAGAAAAGGAGAGTCAATCACCAGTGATGCTGAAAAGGCAGAGGTCCTCAACACTTTCTTCACCTCTGTCTTTACCAGCACGGCTGAGTCCCAGGCTTTGGGAACAAAATTGCCAATTGATCCAAACACCAACCCACCATCAGCGAAGGAAGAGTTACTACATGAATTATTACAGGAGCTTGACCTCTACAGATCGATGGGCCCTGACGCCATCCACCCGAGGGTGTTGAGAGAAATGGCTGACGTCATCGCAAGGCCACTCTCCATAATCTTTGAGAAGTCGTGGAGAACGGGGGATGTCCCAGAGGACTGGAGGAAGGCAAATGTTACCCCTATCTACAAGAAAGGCTCGAGGGAGGATCGGGTAACTATAGGCCCATCAGCCTTACCTCAATCCCTGGGAAAGTTACGGAATGAATCCTCCTGGGGGCCATCACAAGTCAAATGAAGCACGTGATTGGGAAAAGCCAACATGGCTTCACTAAGGGCAGATCATGCTTGACAAACCTGGTGGCCTTCTATGACAAAGTGACTTGTCTGGTTGACATGGGGCGGGCGGTGGACATTGTCTACCTGGACTTCTTCAAGGCCTTTGATACGGTCCCCCACAGCCTCCTCCTGGAGAAATTAATGCGTTATGGCCTAGACAAGTGGTCTGTGCAGTGGGTGGGGAACTGGCTGACAGGTCGCACCCAAAGGGTGGTGGTAAATAGCTCCTTTTCCAAGTGGCAACCTGTCACAAGTGGAGTCCCCCAGGGATCAATATTGGGCCCGATGTTATTCAATATCTTTATAAGTGACCTGGATAATGGCATCAAGTGTAGCCTGGTGAAGTTTGCTGATGACACCAAGTTGAGTGGGGAAGCAGACACTCCAGAAGGGAGAGCTGCTCTGCAGGAAGATCTGGATAGGCTGGAAGATTGGGCCAGCAAGAACCGTATGAAGTTCAACAAGGACAAGTGTAAGATCATGCACCTGGGAAAACATAATGCGGGAGCGCAGCACAGACTGGGATGCACCTGGCTGGAGAGCAGCTCTGTGGGAAGGGACCTGGGGGTCCTGGTTGACAGAAAGCTCAACATGAGCGAACAGTGTGCTGCTGTGGCCAAGAAGGCCAACAGGATGCTGGGTTGCATCAAAAAGGGCATCACCAGCAGAGGTAAAGAAGTCATTGGCCCACTCTACTCAGTGCTTGTCACACCACACCTGGACTGCTGGGTACAGTTCTGGTCTCCACTATACAGAAAGGATGTAGATGGGCTGGAAGGGGTCCAGAGAAGGGCCACCAAGATGATCAAAGGACTGGGAAGCTGCCATATGAGGATAGGCTGGGAGAACTGGGTTTGTTCAGCTGTGAGAAAAGGAGGCTCAGAGGGGATCTCATCACCATGTACCAGTACTTAAGGGGTAGCTACAAAGAAGATGGAGACTCCCTTTTTACAAGGAGTCACATGGAGAGGACAAGGGGGAATGGACACAAATTGCTCTTGGGGAGATTCCGATTGGACACGAGAGGGAAATTTTTCACAGTGAGGACAGTCACCCATTGGAATAATCTCCCCATGGAACGGGTTGACTCGGCCACATTGGACACCTTTCAAAGTTGTCTGGACAGGGTGCTGGGCCATCTTGTCTAGACTACGCTCTTCCTAGAAAGGTTGGACTAGATGATCCCTAAGGTCCCTTCCAACCTGTGATTCTGTGATTCTGTGTGTAAGAAGAGTCTTACTTCTTATTTATGCTCACCTACAAACAGTTTTCCCAGATGGTGAGATTAATTTGCTCTGTTTTGCTAAAAGAGTAACAGTGGCATAACTTTTGTTGGAGAAATAATGAAGTGAAAAATAAAAATCAACAACAATTACACTAATGAACGGTTATATAAAATCCATTCATTAAAAAGCAGGAAATGAAAGGGATTATAACTCTGCAAGAATTTTAAACATGGGAAAGGTAATACATTGGATAGCTAGATCTGTTATTATATTACAAAGAATGCACTACTTGAGAGGAAAATCAGAGAAATAAAATATTCCTCCTAAAAACGTAACTACAGCAAAACATGCCCCTAAAAAATTACAAAAAAAAAAAGGGGGGGTGGGCTGACAGGTTTCCCATCCAGCCACTAATGTGAGAAAATACCACCTGCTCTATAGATATTGCCAGAAGTAAAGAGTGAAAGGTTATGGGGGAATCCAAGCCAGCATTAGGCAGCAATGAAGAAGAGAATAAAATATCTTTATTTGAACCATTTAAAGAAATCAGGCTTTATCACTGTGGTCACAGATTGATATCTAGTTATTTAAAATCAGGAGAATAGCTTATTAAAAGAACAAAAAATGTGGAGGCAAGGTGAAAATTGAAAATGCCTTGGTTCACAGGTGTCTGTTTTATTTTTATCCCACTTTTCTTTTTCCTTCTTCAGTAGAAAGAATGGAAAGCAAAACCAGACAAAACCCTGAACTGGAAAAAAAAAAAAAGGGTACTTGAATCTGCCATGAGTGAAAGGCCTGACTGAAATTCAAATGAACAAAGTTTAAGAGCTGAATCTATTAAGATGGATTACTTGACTACCAACCACAAAAGAAAATCTCTGTCAGGTACTCATTCACCTCAACAGTAGCCAAGAACCATGCAGATAAGTTACTAGTTTACTGCAACAACAACAGGATAAATTGAAAGCAGTGAAATGCACAGAACTGGAACTGAGTATTTGTTTGCCCATATTTTCCTGGTTTTGCAATATAGTTACTAATTACTGGAGGCCAACCTGACTTCCCTGTGGTCACAGATTCATTATTACATCCTTGCTTTTTTAATCAGTAATTATAACAAATCCCTATAAGCTTTCAAATCATCATTATTACATTCATGGAAATATCTGAAAGTAAAAATATGACAACAGTACCTTTGTGCTGAGATTACTTTTCTTACCAGCTTTGAAGCTGGTTCCTGTTTGAACCCCTGCATCCAATTATGTTAGATCATTAAAAAGCAAATGATCTTGACATTTTATTTTAATAGCCTGATTTTGCTTTGGCCAAACATGAAACACTGAAATTGCAGAGTATGAACTTTCCCTACCAGTGTACATTTTGGCAACACTAGGTTGAAGAGTAAAAGAGAGGTGAAAAAACTGTTGAATCAATACCAGAGTAATAGCCCCTTACTGAATGAACCACATGCTCTCTTAGATGGAAGGAGGGAAGAAAAATCTTGCCCTATTCTATGTCCTGATATTTGTAAACATATAAATTATTCACAGCTTAATCTGGGCCTCTTTCTTGTTCAGACAAGCTTAAAGATTCCTATCCTCAGGATACTCACACTTTGTGAGCCCAGTGGTGTGTTACTCCAGGCTCTGTAAGAGAAGAGAATGCATTTAGCTTAGCAGAAGAAAATACTGCACATGCCAGTTTAGTAAAATCCTAGATATATTTGCCTGTCAGCCCCTTATAGTTCAGAAACCATATTAATGTGTCTCCCCCTATGGGACCAAGTAGAAATAATCCAGAAGAGAGAGACAGGCGTGATCTAATAAGTAAGAAATTGTGCTTCAAAGAGAGATTGAAGGAACTGATGTCTTTTGCCTAAAGGAATATATGAAGATGGGTTTTTGTCCAGGCAACACCTCTAGCACATAAGGTTATTATAATATGAGTTGCTAAAGACTGAGAGGTTGTATGTGCCCCGAGAGAAAGAGCTGTGTCTCTCTTTCCTACTCATCTTGTAGTGGCCACCGTCAAAGACGAGATATTTGACTAGATGGATACCACCAAGGAAAAGAGGTAATCTTGTGTTCTTATTGGAGACAAAGTAGAACTTGCCCTTGCACACCGTGCTTGTATTTTTATAACATTACAATCCACCACGTAGGAAGTATTTCAGAAAAACTGGGAAAAGAGGGAATGATGTATCAGAGAACTGAGAGGGGATTCTCATCAGCACTGTTGCCAGTAGGAGGAAAACAACAAGATTACAGAACAAAGACTTGTGGTTTGTGTTTATAAATCTGAGATTTGGAGTCAAAGTACAGTCTGTTGCCCATAGTTTTATAAGGCCTCTATTGCTAGAGGGCTAGATCGTTCATTTTTCTATCAGACTATTTGAGCTAGTGTTCTGAAACTTTCTTCATACTTTTTGGGGCGGGTGAGACATAACAAAGTATTACATTTGGTAGGATCCATATTAATTTTACAAATAATCAAATACTGTCTGAGTTAATTTTAATTAATGAAATGGAGAATATTTCTGGGGTTTTTTGGTCAACAAATACTTGTATGAGGAAGGAGGGCGTCTAAGAGTTCAGAATTGTGGAAAAACTCTAGAATTCCCCCTTAGAAGTATAGGTTTCCACCAAATCAAACTGAAAGTTGCAAGCAATTTGTTCTGTATTTTTCAAATAGCTTTTTCAATGGAAATGTAACAGTATATGCTAGGAAATTACCTGAGAATAATATTTACCTGTGCATAGACTAACACAGAAAAATCTAGTGTACAAGACAAAGTGCAAATTGTCAACATAATAAAAATACAGACATGCATTTAGTACAAGTGCTGAGCCCCCTCCATCAGATCAAGGTAATTATATGAAATCGAGCTCTTACACTGCAAGGGCAAGTGGAGCCAGAAATCTTCATACAATGTGTTTCTTCAGTGAGGGAGTGAAGTAGCACAAACAGTGTTCTCAGAGAAGAGGCAACAGTTTGGTTTTGTGATTTCAGTGTGCTGCTCTGTGGGAAATGTAAAAAACTGTGCTATAAAAGTATGAAATCAAATAAAGGCCAGAGAATTATATCCCCCTAGCCAAGCTGCCAAAGATATTTATGGAACTAAAAATCTCAAGAGCATAAAACAATTCATACTATGTTAATGTTTGTACTGGGAACTTTCCATTAGCAAATATATGAGAGGGAATAATCATATCCATCCATCTGCTTAGTGGCTGTTCAACCACAGACGCTGCTACATGTCAATTATTAATCCTCATGGGGATAGAAAACCTTTTTTTCTGGAGAGCTAGTTTTCTGCTTATTTTTTCCTTTTTTTCCCCCTACTATTTAAAAATAATCTTTTTCTTACAAATTTCTTATGGATATTGACAGATACTTTTTCTTCTCAGTAATGTGTTCCTTCTTCATACAGCTCTACTGTCAGTCACATTGCCATTTTCTAATAGAATGATCAGGATACAGGAACCAAATCTTTTTCAATTTATTCAAGTTCTTTTGAGACTCAGTGCCTTTGTTGCAATGGTGGCTGTTCCACTGATAGTTAAGACATTTGAAGAGCCATGCTGCTTCTATTTTTGTTGATCAGGTAGTGATTTTTCTGGTTTCTGGCACAGCAAGAGACAGGAATGCAGCAAAGCTATTTATAATCTAAAAATCAGAAGTGTCTAATTTAAATATAACAACAAAAAAAAAAAAGGCCCAAAACACTGACCATGACTGCTATTACTGTTACTTATAAGCTAATCAAGCAAGTGATGTGTAACATCAAAGAGAAATTAACTTCAGGGAAGGGGGGTAATTTTCTGATGCTAGCCACAGTGAGAAATCATTGATTTTAGTTGGAATCAAGAAAGGTCACTCTAGTTTTTTGTTGCTGCATGACGCTGCTTTTTACAGGTTGATTTCTGCCAGGATTGTCTTCATCATCAATGCATGGGAGAGTAAGTACATAGCATCAAAGAAAATCTTTGCACTAAACACAGGTACTAATTCAACTTACTGATCAGAACTGTCATAGAGTAAAAGCTAATTTAATCGTGCCAATCACTGAACATGACTCATTAAAAGCAACTAACTTTTGCATGTGAATTAATAAACAGACAAAAAATAAGCTTCATACAGTACAGTTACAAAATGCTTTGCTTAAGTTATTTCAGAAAAAATGAGGAAAAGATCAGTCATATTACAAATTTTCAGTTTAGTTATTAAGCCTTTTTCAAAGGGTAGATAAATAGCATTAGGTATATAGCGTGTACAAAAGATTTGCCTAAACTATGTAGCAGTGATTCACTCACCTTATTACGATACTATTATCTACTAGTACCTAGGAAGCCAGGTGAATGAGAAACCCATTGTGCTGGGGAATGCCATGCAAATGCACATACAGCAGGAGACACCATGCTCTCAATAGATGCTTACTTGCCACCAAGTCAGGTCAGTGACAAAACTGAGAGAAGGGTGCTGGAGGGTCTACACGAGGTTCCTGTGCTCGCCCTGCCCCAGTCCTTGGGAACCCAGCTGCAGCCAAGGCTGCTTTCCCACCATGTTCCTCAATCCCTAGCCTGCAGAGCTGGGTGGGAGGTTGACCTCAATGTGGAGCTTCAGGGCATTGATTTGCAGATATACTGAGCAGTGCTATTGCCGGGAGGGAGCTGCATGGAGACCATTAAATGTCTTTCCAGATTTGTACTGCAGCTCATTACAGGCCATTATCAAGGTCCTCTGGGTTGAGAGTGTTAAAAGCACAAGGTAGAAGTTCATGACAAGTGCATTAGACATTATAAACCTGGTCAAAATCCCCCATATATTTCTGGGAGTATTTTCAGTTGCTTTAGTAGGTTTTGCTTGAGGCTTTACGTGTAATGCTGTATGAGAGAAATATTTACAATATTCTCCCTTTTTTTAATCTTTTCAGGCATTTTAGTTTCATGTTTTTTAGCTTTCCTTTAATATCAAGCCACTTCATTCAGGGTGCAGCTTGCGGCTCTCTGTCTTCTAAGATGACTGTAGGTGACTTGGACACCAAAAACATGCAGGGAAGTAGAAAGGGACAGATTTTACTCTTGAATGGGGCTGGTTTAGATCCTGCAGACAGAATTGTTTGGGGGAATAGCAAGACCTGAATGCACCCTTAAATGAGAAATTTCTGTCTCCATAAAGCCATAAGTATACAAAATGTATATGCAGGCTGGACCTGCATGAGTGTCTACACTTTTGAGAAACAGAACTGTAGATGGTCAGCATCAGCAATTACGGTCAGCAACAGCAATTATCTTCAGCATCCATTTCCCTGCTGTTTCCTTTGCCATAAATGTCTACCCTAGAACATAGATATGGAAAATGCTTGTTGAATCCTGAGCACAGAGAACAGCTAATGAACCAGTGAAGGTTTAAGTCTCTTACTTTATGCTAAATGGTTTATAAGTTCTTAATGTATGACATGCATCATTAAAGAAATATATAAATGACAGTCTGTTGCTGTTTTCTTATTTAAAGGTAATCAGCACATTTTATTTAAATAGAATAAGTACCTTTTATGGACATATTTCTGCCAGTAGCATGTGGTATTCTTAATGCCATTATAGTGTGCTTTTGTCCTTTCCAGGTAGAAGAGGACAGATCCCAGATTTCTGCTGAAGCAAGGGAAAATTAGTCATATGGCTTAGTATATTACAAATTATAATTATTTCAAAGGTATTTAAATATTAACAAATTCTTCATTTTAAGGAAACTATGAATTTACAGTACCAGAAAATTGCCACAAATATAACATGTTACATGTAAATAATGGCGTTATATCAAATTCCCAATGGTGTAAAAATTCTCACAACAGCTTATGCAACAGCTCCTTTGCATTTCTTTCAGGCTCAAAAACCACAGAACCTCTGAATAAAATCCAGGTAAAAACACTAGGTTTCACTGTGTCCAAGTCCAAACCAAAGAAATAAAATGCAAATCATGGCAATTTCAAAGCACAGTCACAAGTCAGTCCCTCACTGAATTGGCCAAGAGTTGAGAATCTTTTCAGATGTGATCTACACATCTGGTCCGAAATGAAAACCAAAACCTGAAAGATTTTTGCCAAGTTTTGGACTGTTAACATTTACACTGCTTTGGCGGCTATATAGGTTGCATCTGAGCGCTTCTTGCATCGAAGGAACCAATGCCTTCTAACCCTGCTCCCTCTGCTCTCTCTGAAGGTAGGAAAAGTGCTTTGGTTTTTTTGCTCTGCATTCCAATGAGCACCAGCTGTAAAAAAAGGGATCCAAATCCTGATTCAGACTTCTCTCAAATTTCGAAGTTTTCGTGCATTTGTCCTTTCAAATGCTCTGACACATCAGCTAAGTGTTTTCTTAAATGTAAATGCCCAGGAACACATCACCAACTGACTGCTCATGCTGAAAGCAGCTCACTGCTTCGGAGTGCACAGTTTCTGCAGCTCCTCAGGTCGAGTGAGGAAAAGCAAGATAATAATGATACTTGTATACCTGTTCAAATACCTTAATGTTCCTTACATTTTATGTGCTTATTAAAAGATAATTACATTTTATGACTTACCACGTCACAGCTAGGTTGCAGTTCTCAGTTTGAAAGGTTTGCCAAGCAGAAAACATGAGGAAATAACAGTGGAAGCTTTATGCAGTCTGGAGCTGGTGGATAAGTGCCAGAAAAAAATGTATATTTGGAATTTTTTCACACTGAAAAGCTTTCTTCAGTCTTTATAATTTTTCAAGGGCCTGTCCTGTCTACCTGATGGAGAACTGCAGGATGATGCCTGAATGAAATAACACTTTCGTCCAAAGTACCGTGATTTTCTGTCTCTCTTGTGCTCTATCTATCTGACAGTTATTCAGAGAGGTATTTGACAGGCCCCTTTTGATGCTTGTTGTGGTTTAACCCCAGCCACCAACCAAGCCCCACACAGCCACTTGCTCACTCCTCCCCAGCGGGAAGGGGGAGAGAATCAGAAGAGTAAAAGTGAGAAAAATCATGGGTTCAGACAAAGACAGTTTAATAGTAAAGCAAAAGCCATGCATGCAGGCAAAGCAAAACAAGCAATTCATTCACTGCTTCCCACTGTCAGGCAGGTGTTCAGCCATCTCCAGGTAAGCAGGGCTCCATAAAACATAATGGTTATTGGGAAGACAAACACCATCACTCCAAACATCCCCCCTTCGTTCTTTTTCCCCCAGATTTATAGGCTGAGCATGATGTCATATGGTATGGAATATCCCTTTGGTCAGTTGGGGTCAGCTGTCCCAGCTGTGTCCCCTCCCAGCTTCTTGTACACCCCCAGCCTGCTCACTGATGGGGTGGGGTGAGGAGCAGAAAAGGCCTTGACCTTGTGTAAGCCCTGCTCAGCAGTAATGAAAACCTCCCTGTATTATCAACACTGTTTCCAGCTCAAATCAAAAACATGGGCCCTTACCAGCTACTGTGAAGAAGATTAACTGTATCCCAGTCAAAACCAGCACAATGCTGCGTGCCTCACCTCACCCATCTTTCACCGTAGCATGTTTCGGTTCTATGTCTACAAATTAAATAAGCAGAACCCTCTCCTACCCTGCTAGGAGTGGGTCTTTTATTTGCCATTGCAAAGTCATAATAACATTTTTGCAGAGACAGAGTAATAATAAAAGCATTGTGAAATCTGGACATTGCATAACACGTTCTGTCTCCAGATGGTGAAACTAAGTTGTCTGTAAACACTTTCCAATATTGCTGGGGGAAGGGATGTGATGAAGAAAAGCAAGGGCTGGAATTTAAATTCCTGCTTACCATTAAGTTCACAGGGGGAATATTCTCATTGCTCATTCCCAGGTCCATCATTTATGACTTATCATACAAGACAGGATATAAAATTGTGAAGCGTTAAACTCTAGACAGAATTAGCCTTTTCGCAAGATATCTCTTGCTACTGTGGCACTTGGAGGATCCTATCTTGTGCTGCAGAAATGAACAAAGTGCTTCAGCATGCAGCAAGGTAAAGCAGGTCAGGAATTGTCTCTAGAGGACATGGATACATCCAAGTTTCTTCTTTTGAAAAATTAAGGTGTAGAGTAAAACTCTGACTCAGTCACCAATCAGAGAAATTGGGGGGTTTTTTTTCTTAATTTTGCGGCTTTTTAAGTCTATAGAATAAATTTTGAACTCAGATTTTGAGAAAAAGCTGCAAATACTCTACACAGTTCTGAACACATACAGGTTAAATTGAAGAACTTTTGTTTTCATGATGTGGGCTAATGTCGCTCTAGACAATAGCTTCATTTTTCTTCTCCACTGCTTTCTAATATTGATGTATTTAGACCAGCTCAACCTAGGTGTGGATAACTATCAGTTAATGACAGCAGATTAATTATTATCATCCAACATGTATGTGCAAAAGAAGCATGCAAGAACCAGAGGAAATACATCCCTCCTTTGTGTTCCCCACCTGAAATCATGTTTCTTCTCTTATCAGTCATAGTACCCTCTCCTTGATGCTCCTGAAGTGCTGCTGCTGAGTAAGATATTCCCACAAATCATTTCAGTTAGTCATTTCTCCAAAGTAATCATCGTGTTGTCAGGAGCTAAATCAGTCTGCTTATTTACTGTGATAGATCAGCAGTCTTGCTGTGGTGTAAGGAAGGTGAGAGAAAATGCTGGCACTGAGTTATCCCATTGATCCTGGTGGAGGTGAGGTTCCTGCTTCTGCAGCTTGCCCATTGGAGAAGTAAACAGGAACCTCAGAGCATGAAGAGCCCCAAACCTGCTTCTGCCTTTTGGTAGAAAACACATTCAGCATGAATTTCTGTCTGTGGATCACGTATTATGAACGCTGATGTTAAACAGAGATCCTGCCCCAAGCAATGATGCAGCAAGAAGGGAAAAAATAATTATTTTTCTTAAATTTCCCTCTTATTAGTAGCTTCTCTAGAAAGTGTGAGGCCAGAAGTGTGCTTACCCGTATAGTGTTGCATTTAAATCAACCCTTGTCATGCATGGCAGCTCTACAGTCCTGTTTCTGCTGCTGTGGCTGCCCTTCATTTTACCTGTGGAAAGCTCTAAGCATTTATATTAGGAGGTACCTAACCTGACTCTCAGTCCCCTGGAAGCTACTATTGTGCATTAAATCCAGTGGCTGAGACCACCAAATTTCTCAGATCTGGTAAGCTTTAACAGTATTTTGTGTTCACCATCAGAGGATGGCAATGTCATCTAAACATAAGTAATGAAAAACAAACTCTCTAATGTAAGAGGAACAGCCTTGGGACTCTTGCATGGCTGCTGCTTTCATGTTTCTAATACTTACATCTGCATAAAGCAGTGAGAGGAATAAAAGATCAGGGGCTGAGTCAATACAGTTTTACCAGGCTTGTCAAAAGCTCCTTGTCCAAACATCTTTCTTCTAAAAGCAAACTCCTATAGACCGCAGTGCTTCCTCTCCTCTCTGCCGCTGCCTTCAGCATGACATGCTCTGTGACACTGTGACTTTTCCCTGCCAACACTGTTTCAAGGAGGGTCATGGGTGAGAGGGCTTGATGTGCATGTGAATGAAGAGTCATGTTTTTACAGTAACTATAGATATTTGGGCTCTCATCACCACCTCTGATTTTGATGCAGGGTGTGCTTCATAAGAGGTTCCAGTGGGGAAAAGTTCCCAGTGGAGAGAAACCAGCCAGCATCGAGACCTGGCCATAGCACTGGTGACTCCCCAGCGCTGGCACCGCAGTACTAGCACATCAGATCACACAGCGCTGAGTTGGCCTGTCCCATTACAGATGGAGCAGCCCACACGATTTCTTCTAATAGCAGGTGTTCATGCATACTATGAAAAAATGCTTGGGAAAAGCTGCTTTTCAGTGCAGTTTTGTTATCTTTCAGCAGGAAATTTCAGGTTTTGAAAATATTTCCCCTTACAGTGCAGGCAAAAAAACTCCAATATTGTTGTTTGAGGGGATTAGCATGGGAGCAACTGTGCAGCCCCAACACACCCTCACTGCAAATACAACTCACAGTGGATACAATTTCGCCTTCTCCATTAGGACTCTGAGGTTCACCACATGTGAAGAGCATCCGAAAGGAAGATGCTCCACTGGTACAAGGCAGACCTGCAACACCCTAGTTCTGTCCAGTTGTGACCCTTCTACAAATCTTCCAACAGTGAAGGTCAGGACTAGGCTGAAGAGACCCCCAGATCAGTCTACTGTAAAAATTATACTGATTTTCCTTTGAGGGTAGAGCTGAGACTGTATTTGCAGATAGCATCCAGTGAATTACTCCTTATTATTTCTGTCTTGAAAAGTTTGAACTGCTCTGTGTCACTGAAAGCTGGCCTCTCCCATTTCTCTGCCATGCTCTTTTAACTGATGCCAAAGCACTAAGACTAATATTTGAACTTCATGTAACACTGTGGAGCAAGAAGAGAACAACACAGCCTTATTGGATAGGCCAAGTACTAGGGAGATTCAAGGAATGAAAGCTGTTAAATTAAATGAACCTCTGACTTGGAAGGAAGCAATTTAGGAGAGAGGGAAAGTCAGGAAAGGGAAACACTACTTAAATATAATTAAACAGCAAAATAAAACAGGATAAATATCCTGTTTAGGTATCTAGATTATAGAAAAAATGAAAATATGCTAGCAATAGAAATAAATACCATAATGACTATAATAAGAAGTGTGTTTGCTTGAAATACAAGGGAAAAAATAATTATAACAATTTAATACCGAGTTAAGGGAGATCAGCACAACTCCAATATCTTCTAAAACATATTACTGATAACAGCAACAAGAGAGAAACCTAAATGAGGCCTTTCACAGACCAATGCACTGAACTGCAGGAATTAATATTTATGGAGAGTCTTAAGGCTTGTTTCTTATTTACTGGTGTTTATGCTCAGATTCCATAGCAGTATAGCCTTCTTACAGCCAGTTTCTTAGCTGTAGTTCGTTTTGGATAATTATACTCTGCCTACCTAAATACATTCTGTTCTTTTGCCTTTCTATGGGTTTTTCCCTCTTGGATGAGGCTGAGGCTATGTCTGCGCAGGAGTCCTTCCTCTGTCCACCTTCTTGGGCTCACTGGGCATCTCTGTAGGCATCTCTGACATTCGGTTACCTGACGAACAATGAGCCAATACACATTCTAATCATATTTCATTCATTATGAGATGTTGCAAGAGGGATATGTGTTTACAGATGAGTGCTGTGTGCATAGTCTAAGGGCTGAACTTTCTTTAGGAAAATACCAATGCTATAGTTTTTATAGTCATTACGAATGACCTATCTCTTTTCAATACAATGTGCTGCAGAAAACCACAGAGGAGCGAACATGATCTTTATTATGTGCAACATTTCGGTACAGCTGTGACTATTAGAATATAAAAATAGGGCTATAAATGCAGTTTGACAAATAGTGCTTTTGTTCTGACAAGTTAAAGGAGTTCTGGAAGAAATTAACTGACTGTGTATGATACCACTGATGGTCTACAGTATAGTGTTGACCCTTCAGAAACCACAGGCTCTTTCAAATGTACATGAAAATATGAGCAGTCTGCTGATATAATTGATCTTGAAGTTACTGTATTCCCACTGGGGAAACTAAGTAGAGGTTTCCTTTCCAACTCTAATGCTTCATCTTAGGCTGGAGATAGGAAATGCAGCAACCAGTTGCACGTTCATATACACTGTACAAAAGATTAAAACATTTAATTTTGATTGACCTTGTGGCACCCTTGTCATACTAGATTAATTTTACCAATTTAGCAATATTATTGGGAATTTATTCAGTGCTTATAACACTATGACAGAGTGCTGAGGAACTTCACAGCAGCAAAGTGGGTAAAAAATGAACTCAGAACAGTTCTGTTATGGAGAATAGATGTGGACCCTGCTATTATTTCTTATCTTTCGTGTCTTCAAGACACCATGACGTTGTCTACTGAGTCTTTGCCATGTCGACTCTCTACTATCTCTCTGTGTAATCAAACCATCTTAATAACCAAGTAAAGGAATTTTAGGAGAAGTAGAAAGCAGACAATTAATACTTAAACCACCATTTACAACATGAGAAAATACAATAAAGACTTCTGCTCCAGCTTCTGTATTACAGGAATAGAATTACCTCTGAGATACAAGGGTAGTTTTTACAAGAACAGAGACATCTGTCTAGCACTCTATTGAAAGCTTTTCCTATTTAAGTCCTATCTTTCAGGATCTGAACTGAACTCAGGAACTGAACTGCACTCTTCATCCAGCTTGCTGCATGCTACAGCACATCTGTCCATATCTGTCCCACAGCAACTACTTTACAGTGGTGGAAGGTGTCCTATATGTAGCCTATGAAAAATATTTGGTAACCTTTATATATGAGATTTAGTATTAAATAGTTATAAGGATATTGTGAAGAATTGCAAGTCTTGTCAAGAACTCTGTATTTTTCATGGTTCAGAAAAACTGTGTTTCCATGGCATTCACACACCTGTTTTGCTGATTGCTTTTGTACTGTCTAGAGGTGCTGCCTCACAATTAGTAATAATCAGATCTTAACTCAGATGCTGAATCATAAAGGTAGGGGAAATATTTGTTTTTTAAAGAAACACATGAAACCCATGGAAAGGTGTAAGACATGATCACGTGCTCCAACGAACCTGAACAATTTGTGTGCCATTTTTCTCCCAGAAATGAAATATATATCAAGAAAAATAATTATTTCAGGTTGACCCAAAATACACTGTTTAACTTAAAAGGAAACTATTTCATTCTGATCAGATTATTTTACTTTTAACTGCATATCTTTCTGTTTTGTCTTTAATATAGACTAATTTCAAAATGACACATGAAATTTCCAAAGTGAAAAAACTTTTTCCAATAAAACTGAAACACAAAGTCCCAAGACTTTTTTTAAAAAATTCATTCTCTGTGGCCAGAACTGTTTGTTAAATTTCCTCTAAGTTCTCAAAAGTTACCTGAAATTACTCTTTCTTTAAAATTTCCTAATCAGTGAAAAGTATTGTTCAGGTATTCCATACCTTTCATTTTTAGTGGATTATTTTTTTAGTTAAAATGTGCACTCCAGCAGGTAAAACAATTTGGTAAATATCCTTTAGAATGTATGACATATCATTGCAATTTCTTTGCTGCCATACAGTTGTCATATTTCAGTCAGCTGTGGTTCTACAATCCTTTATCATATGAGAAACTAGAAATAGGTGTGCAGAAGCATCCTCAAAGTAGACAGTGTACAGTTTAAACAAGGTACTCAGAAGAGGTACTGAAATTTATGCAAAGACAGAACAGGTGCTTAAACACAAGTGCAATTTAGCGTATCCCAACCATCACCGTAGGTGTTCTGACAATGTATGCTTGCTAGAGCAAACACTGAAGTAATTTGCTGCTTGGATCCCTCTGAAATCAATCTGAATTCCTCCCTTGACTTAATGAGACTCAGGTTTTTATCTCCTATTTACAATGAAGTCATGGGATCATACAGCACGGCAGGGATTTCACCTGCCATGATTTAATCTACGATGCCAGGGATTTAATCTACAATGGAAAAATGGGGTCATCTGACAGAAAATGGTATCACACAAGGAATAGTGACAGAACACTCCACTCAGTAAATCCAGGTGGAAAGAATAATAATGGCTCAGAGACATGAAAGGTTCAAAAAATTTTGTTCAAATCTAAACTGTCATTCCAACAGTTACTCTTGAATTTTTACGTTTGCTTCGCATGTATGCTTTTCTCTTGGCTTTGGTAAGCATAATGCTGCATTAGTGTTCCTGCAATGACGTATGCATGTGCATATAGTTGAAGTAATCCCACCAAACAAATGCTCAGAACAGCTTTGCGATACAACTTCATGATTTATTCATGAGTCATGCTGTTTGCAAATGAGACCACAAATAACACACACCAAAGGAACTTTCTTCTGAATCTCTCCTAGTGGTGCCTGATAACTTATATACAAAGCTGCATATAAACATATGTTTTATATTATAATCGATTTTGTACCAAACTATTTTAGGTGAGTCAGATAATGAGCAATAGCTAAATACTTATCCCAAGCCTCACATTTTGTTATTGTGTGTTCCTGGAGATACGTTAGCAAGGGCTTTGCTCTACGGATCTATTTCTTTCTTCAGAATCAGACTGTAACTGTGATGTTTTTATGGGGAAGACATTCTTCAAGTTTCCATCCTTCTTCCAAGTTCCCATCCAAATTGTTTGCACAATAGAGTTATGCAGTCCTTGGGTTGATTTTATGTATAAAACATATATAGGTTGTACATTTTTCTGTCAAATACAGAATTATAAATGTAGTGCCAAAAAAGACAAGGATTTGTTGTCAACTGCTTCTCTGCAAACCAGGGCATTTCTATCATGGTGACAACTGAGAATTTCTTGTTACAATAACTTTCCAGAAAGTCATCTTTCTTTAAGCATATGCCTGTAACTGCAGACTTTCAAAGCCAGGCAGCATTAGTGTTTCATCTACATAAAAAAAATAAGCCTCATAAGAAAAGCAAAGACTAGCTAAGGATCATTCTTTAAAGAGCTAGGAATTTCTTACATGCACATTTTTAGAAACTCCTCCTCTGTATAAATGACTTCTTAGCTTCCAGTTCAAGGTTGCAAATAATAGTGCATGTTGATAACCTGGATTCTTTGGAAATAGCAGAAAATTAAAAGTAAATAATTTTGCTTTTATGCAACACATTTTTCTACGTTTTATCCAAAATAATATCAAAATAGTTATTTCATGTGAAAAATGATCCAGAAGGCACTTCCCCCATGTCTTCTTACACGTACATATAATAATATTCAGGTAGCTTATTGCTGGAACAATTATTTTTCCCTTCCTCTACCTATTTCATCAGTCATCACTGTTACCATCTGTTACCATACCATGTTGTAAAGATACAAAATATTTTCTAAGTAAGGTATTCCTTCTTCGAGAGGGAAGGCCTAAATGCAAAGAGAGATTAACATTGCTCCATGTGACTTCCATGTCCCCCTTTCCCTGGAACAGACCTGCATAAAGTACCCCAGCTCCCTGCATGGAGTTGGAGGAGATTTGGGCTCCTAAGAACTGGAGTCATGGAAGTTCAGGTGGGCATCAGGAGTAAGCAGGTACAGCAGCATAAGGAGAGAGAAGCATCTGGTGAGGATCCTTGACCATAAATTGTGGCGTGAGAGGACAAGTCAAGGAAATTCGAAACAGTGATTAAGTCTTTCTGTTTGGAGATGGCAGGCCTCCTTTCAGCCCTCACTTTGCTTCATTTAGCCTCAAGACTAGCCATAGGTCCCCCATGTGCCAGCAGAATGTCTTTACACCTATGCTTTTGGGACAGTGAGAGGAAATGCGCTCTCAGTTTTTGCTGGAGTTGTTTACTTTGTGCAAATAATTGGAGATGCATTTAGTCAGAGGCTTGAACATGACTCAGTGGTCTACAGAGTCAATCTCTTCCTTGCAGATTCTTTTACTTTTTTTTTTTTAACCTGACTCAATTCATATTCAATCACTAATGGAAAGTTAACCATCTCCAGCAGAAAAGATTTTGATTGCCTCCTCTTAGCACAACAGTCCCTGGTGATTGCAGGATTTTGCTCATTTCTAAGAAAACTGCATCCAACTCAGTATTCTATATCAGACAAAATGGAATTGTACAAACAAGACCTTTCACCCCCTGAGTCCTCTGGCCACTGAGAGTTAGCAAAAACACAGTACCTGCATGAAGAAGGCCTTGTCCTGGTGTCTTTTGTGTGAATCACACCCTAGTCTGAGAACATGTGGCTAACCTGACCGCTAAAAGTGAGATAGGTGTAAGCTGCTTGGCCTAAGTCACTTCTGATCTGTCTGGTTTTCAAAACATAAACCAGGTGACTTCTACTGAAAAGAAACTAACAGTTCTTGAAGATAGTTAGTATGGAAAGATATCCCCAGCCTTTGTCACCCAAGAAATGTCATGATTAGGAGACAGGCTAGAATAAAGGATAACAGGGAAAATGTTGGCTCAAAATTTATGGGAAAGTATTTTGGTACTTGTGCATAATACAGTAGAAACAGATGTGAACCATCATAAACAAAAGACAGAATTTTTTACAACTCATTTGTTATTAAGCGCTACCTAATCTTTTACAGCAATGAAAGGGAAAAGTCTCAGTCTGAATGGTGTTAACATCATTCAGCATTGGGTTATCACTTTTTCAACATTCAGCATTTTCAATGTTTGCAAATAATATTTACTTTCTGCTGTTCTTATTTTTTTTTGCTGTGGTTGTTCCTGATGCCTCTAGCTGAAAGGTCAGTGCAATTTATTATTACGATTATTTGTACTTCCAACAAACTAAAACAATGTCATATGTAAAATCTGCTTGCCTGGGCTTATATACTAGGTGACTTGGGGTGCAAAAGTCATTCATTTTGAAGTACTATCAGGTGATAAAGTCATCCTAGAAGGGAATATTTATTCATGTTTAGCAACAGGGAAAGGAGGAGGTCTGTGCAGCATCACATGAATTTATTTAGGCTGAGGGAACTCACTTCACCTTTGCCTTTGTGAAAGAGAATTTCCACTGCCAACACTAGGACTGCTTTGGTGCTACAGATCCACATTAGATAAGTTTTACCTTCTATGAGAGCCTCATGAAGTAACAACTCAGCGGGATGAATCCAGTTATACAGAGAAATATACTGCAGTTGTTACAGAACATAAAAACACGGTTTCTTGATTGGCATTTCAGTATAGGCCAAGTTAGTGATTAAATGTAGATTACCTTCTTCTTTCGGTAAAGTCCAGGTTTTGTTGTCAGAAAACTTAACTCGGCACTGTTGCTTGTTCCAATTCATTGGCTGATTTTCTGCTCAAATCCAGATGCATCTTTTAACAGAAGTTTGATTAAGCCAGCATGACAGAAACAAAGGGCAAACGGTCATTTTTTGGCAATTAAATCAGCAGGACAAAATACTCAGAATATAAATATTCAGAACATAGATATTGCGAATGACATTTCAAAATAACAGGCAATGGATTTTGATATCAACACTGGGCTATCTTTAGAAAAAGAGAGCAGGACAGAGCTGCACAGAGCTGCCCTAGCAACACAACCTATTGCTGATTCCTGTCAGCAGCTGGACACCTTTTCATGCATAAAGTGGGATGGCTATTCAGGGAAATGGGGAGTAAAGAAGAATGTGACTGAAACAAACACAAAATATAATATTTCTTTTTCTGATTCTATCATTATTAAATGAGTAATAAGTGTATATAGCAAAAATTAGTAACCTAAAGCAGGAAAATTATCAAGAACAAGTACGTAGTTTCTTCCTACTCCTTTTTCTTCCTTCATAAAGCATTACAACCACAATCCCTGCCGCACTACCTTCCAAGATATTACTTGAAAATAATCAAGGAAAAATGTATCATATCTGATGGTATAGAACACCTCTGCAAGAGAATACCATGCATTCAAAATAAATGGTTGGTCCTCTGTACTGGGGAGGTTAATGTTTCTTTGATTTTGCATAAAATCTGCCTTCCTCGTTAAAATTGTGCAAATGTCAATGATCTTTGCCAATCTACAACTGCTTCAGAGATCAAATAGGAACTACAGCAACTCTTAAGGACATGTCTTTCACACCGAAACTAGGCAGATGGAACTACAGTCATTACTCCCAGATATAATGTTTTTCTATCAGTCAGAAACATCTCTTAAGTTCTTTGGAATACAGTGGGAGACAGAAAAATCTATTAAAATAGGCCAGTGGAATTAAATTAATAATTAATTAATTAATAGTTTAAAAACTATTTACAAGCGTGGGTGAAAAAATGATCAAAAAACTAAAACTCATAAGAGAAGTTTTGAAGACTATGCAAGAAAAGTCACACAAATTGGCATGAATCAGCCTATTCTTCCTCTCGCTCCACAACTGAAATACATTTCCTTTAAACTTTTCCTTCCTCCAGAGAGTATAAAATAAGATCAGGTAAAGGGCAATATCCTGAAAGTCTCAATGGTGGAAAAATGCTTTTGCAACTCTCAGATTTACATTACACAAGACCCAAACAAATGTTTTCTTCAATCACTGGGAGTAGACTAGGCCTTTAAGAGTACTCCTGTATTGTACTCAAGAGATGAAATTGCACTGGATGTAGACAAGTATGCAAGTTTTATTCAAGTATTTTAGTTAATGCCACAAATGCGGCCAGAGCATCATGGTTTTCGGCACATTTTGCACAAGGCCCCTTGGAACTGCAGATATTTGTTCAGGTATAGTGGTAGGTACATTTCATTTCACAAGACAAGTTTGGTGTTCCTTGTTCATCACATATTAACGGTGGCAAAATCTCCACTCGGAGTCCACTACAAATCCACCTGCTGTGACAAAACAATACCTTTATCGCAGGAAGCTCCAGAAACCCAAGTTGAACTCTAACCCTTGCTGCTGTTTCTCCAACATGTTACAAGTTCCTTGGGTCCTGACTGGCTAGAGCAACTCTCTAACACTCACAATGCAGGGTGGTGAGCAGAAGGAGGAATACAGATGCATATGCTAATGTTGTGTGAAGTTAACCATAATAATGGACTCCAATAACTTACAGGGCAAAAGGAAATACAGCGAAGTCTAGCTTTAGCGCCAGCTAAAAACCAGAGTACATGATGACCCGAGGAGGTACAGGAATCCTGCTCGTGTATTCATAGGTCACTGGTTGAGGGCGGCAGGACTTGGCTCAGTACATGAGCTACCTTCAAAAAGTTCTGATTTAGCTCAGAATCCAGACTGTTATCTTTAAGAGGTAAATGTAATTGTAATTTGAAAGACTCCTGTTGTAACTCATAACCTGGCTCTTTCCTGCATACTAAGTCAAAGAAGATCTTTCTTTTAAAACAGGAAATACATAATAGATGGTGGCTCCATGAGCAATTACATAATTATTGAATAATTTTATTAAGGGCCAAACCCAGGAACATTAGCCCTTGCAACAAGTAAGGACTGGTCGCATCTGATTCATCATCTCAAAAACAACCAAGGAAATTATGTTAGCAATTAAAAATTAATGCAGTCTACAGATAAAATTAAAAAGGAAAATTAATGCGTGGGGACTTGATCCTCGGGTGATTTCTTTCAATAGACTCTCCCTGCAGGGGAGACTAAGCAGGGGAGACTAAGCAGAACTTCACTAATGGTCCTCACCTGAGAATACAGGTTTCCAAACACACTTTTTTTCAGCCATATTATGTACATAAGGTGTCATTTAGTCCTGTTACACACCTCTAATTTTAATAACCCTGGTTAGCTTGGAAGGTATCACGATCACTGACAGAGGATAATGCTTGTGAATCAGCAGACACATTTACAATCTCTGCTGTAGCCATCAGTTCGCTTGCTGGCCACAGGCAGAGTAACCTCATCTTCCCCTGTCTGGATTTTATCAGCTGTCTTGTGAGGATAATAAAATAGTTGGGAGCTCCAAATAAAGTGTTATTGTATGCATTATATTACCTATTATAAGAAGCAGGTCTGCACAAACTACAGGGCATTTAAATGCAAGAGTTCTGCTGTTTCACTGGCTCCTGTGGAGGAAGAAGGAATTCCAGCGGTAGCTAACTCTAGGCTTGGGATGTTTTCCCAAGCCTGCTCCAGCAGACTTCCAGAACCACTGCTTCAGCTGCCTTGTCTAGTCCTGGGTTCTGGACACAGGCACAGGCATGCTTACATCCTCAGGTGTTTGCCACATTCATGGAGCGGTTCCTCTTGTAGCTGAAACCACAGACCAAAAGGCATCTTTTAGTTCTATTAGCTTTCGCAAGGGGCAAATACATTCCCACTGGGTACAAGTTTTGTATATATGGGGCACCACCCCCAGCTCAGACTAAAAGAGCATAACTATCTTTGCAGTAAAATACAGTGCAGACATATCTGAGTCGGAGTCACCTCAAACTTCCAGCCAGCATGATTCAGTGCCATGCTACATGTATTTATCTGCTGAAATACAGGAGCAGTTGAATGTTAGGTCTAAACAGCCATGGCTGAAACCCCATTGCCTCTGCCCTCAACCTGAGTTTTGAGTTTGGCTTGCAGATAGCCAGTTTTAGGGACACATGTGTCAAACATACCCATAGCTTGAGACCTCCAGCAATTCAGTTCCGGACACCTTCCTTTATGTGACCAACATCAAACAGCAACTGAACTAGGGGTATCTGTAGCTGAAAGCACAGGCAACACTGCCAACTCCTGTGAAATTTTGCAGAGGGAGAGGCTGTCAGCTGGAGCTGTTGATGTGATGAGGGGACATATGCAAATGCACTCAGAGATTTTAGGCCCATGTGGAGGAAGGCTCTCATGGCTGCCTGACCAACCATATCTCCAGGGTTGCAGGCTCTCAGTTGCAGCTGTTCTGCAGAGCACCTCTTCAGCAACCTAATTAGCCTTACCCTGATGGATGATAAGGGGAAAAGCAGAGAACTTAACTTTGCTTTTTTCCAGGGCAGAAAGCTGTGATATTCTTGCTCTTCCTTCTGCCCCTTGTCTGTGAAAAGAAAAAGAAAAATCTGGGAGGTGAGGCTGGTTTAATGCATTGACCTGACTAAGTCAGCTTTTAGGAGGTAGTAGGCATGTGTGGGACGTGCTGGACGGATGTGCAGGCAAGGAGCCTCAACTGTGTTAACCACTGTGAGCGAACACATGGGCAGGAGGGGAGTGCTTCTGCTTCGACATAGACCCAGAACTCCTTTCCTCAATGAATTTAGGATCCTCTGTGACACTGAATCCATTTATTTGTGGTTTGTTTGGGTAAAAATTTCATTCAAAAACTATAAGACAGACGAAGGAATGCTGCTGGTCTTAAGGGCTGGCTTCATGGTGCTCTTCTCCTTCTTGAGGCTAGTGACTGTGCTGAGGATGTTCTGCCTTGGTGTAGGGCATTGAGCTCAAGTAGCTGGCTGCTGTTACAAGTCCTATTATGTCGGATTTCTGTGGCACTCATAGCTGGCAGTCCCCAGCAGGCTAGGGTACCAGGATGCTGTGGGAGGAGCGTCCAGGAAATCCAGCTGGGATGCAGATGGAAAAGACAGTCACTTGCAGTCGGACTTGATGTGGGTTTAGATGCCAAAGGTATAGCAAATACAGGTAGCTCAGAGGGGTATGTTCTGGAAACTGCTGGGAAGAGCTCATGATTTAACTTTCTCAGCAAGCTTACAGCATCAAATGCTTTTCCTGCGATTTATTCAGAGCCGGTAAAGAACTTGAGGCTTAATCAGGAGTGGTTAGTGCCCCTTCTCGCTTGATTGACACTGAAGTCAAAGCAAGGACTCTTCCGTCTCTAGTAGAATAGGAGCTTTCAGCTCACGTCCCCCTCTCTGAAGTCCATTCCAGGAGTGGAGAGGGAGCAGTCTCTTTCTTGTTAATAGTTTTGTTAGTTTTCTTTTGGGGAAGACTGAAATACCATCTCACAGGTGAGCCAGGGCAGTCAGTAGCACCCAGAATACACAGGGAAAAGGGCCTTTCTGTGGGGAAAAATTTAGGGCATAAACCAGCTTTTCCTATAGCTGTTTCATAAGCAGTTTTGGTGTTCTAATAGATAAAGCAGAAAGAGCTGTTTGTATGTCTGCTGACTAAATAGTTTTAGATTAAAATCATTGTGGGGAATGAGAAGAAGGAAGCTGTATGCCTTAAAGGCTTACTACATGCTACTAAAGTAACCAAAAAAACCCACTTACATATGTTACTGACAACAATCTGCAGCAGCTGTTAAAAAAAGAGGATCATCCAGTTATAGTGGGAAATAATGGAAAATATTTCTGATAAATGTGTCCCTTCCTTTTATTGATGAATGAAACTTCTACCTGCAAAACCCAGATTAAGTAATTTTTAAAAAATTTTTTTAAAAGCGTGTTTAAAGGAAGGAGCAAAAATTGAATTTTGATTGCAGAATTGTATTTTAGCAAGGCTTGAGCAAGACTTTTAGTTCTCTTCACCCATTTTATTAACTTGTGTGTTGCAAGCAATCATGTAATGCCAAAAATGTAAAGGATTTGTCAGAACTGGCTCCTATTGTAGGTGACCATCATTGTAGACATCTTAAACTGAAGCTCACAGAGGTGATTAAAAGGTCCATTTCTACCTGTTTCTGGGAGAAGGCAAGCTCACGGAGTCAAAGTTGTCCCTTGGTACAAGAGGCATCTCACTGAATTCAACAGAGCTGATTTCACTGACAACAGAGTAACATGATTCACAAGTGTACATGAATTTGTATGAGAAATCTAAGACAGGATGTAAACTTATGGAAATATAAGCAATTTTGGATTGATATGGACGTTTCTGTGCTTTGAAGTCTTAAATTGATGAGGTAGCCCCTACAAAGGAAAACAAGCAGTGATGTACTTGGTTGTCATTACCTTTCCAACAATTTTCACCTGAATCTAGGCCCTTCTGATTTGTTGGGTTCAAGGCATGAACCAAGTGCACTATATTCCTAGCTGTCTGAGAAGGATGTTGACCCTTACAGCATGGCTTTCTGGTAAGAACACTCAGATTGTTTCAGTGTCGCTTTTTTCCGAATCCTGAAAGCTTACTGTTAATAACTTACAGTACAAAATTAGTGTTAACTGTGTGAGTCTTAATCAGACACTTCTCATTCAGTGCTTGGACATCATCTGTTTGGTGATGTGGAAATAAGCTGTGCAGGTGAACTAAATTATATTCCTGCTCCTATTGACAAGAAAACCAGATTAAACAAAACGAAGAAAAAAACAACCGGTTGTGATGTGGGAAAGGAAACATAAAAGTTTGTTTTGCGAGACTTACCTGGGTGATAAGGGTAAGGAAGAAGAAAATCTCCTTTCCAACTGGCCTGCAACAGGAATGTATGCAATCACAAGACAGGACCTCCAAACCCACTCTGTTTATCCACGTTATCTCATCCAATTGAATGAGAATTCAAGTTCTTTGAATTCTCAAAGTCCACACTGCAACCCACACTGGCTTGTAGACAAACAGCAACACAAAAGTGATTTTCATATAGTTGTGCTTGTGAGTATGAGACCTTTTTGCCGTGGTACAGTTCTGTACGAGCTTCCAGGGGCGGCAGCAGCAACAAGGAGGGGTACTCAAGCAGTCCCTATGAGTTCTGTACACATGCCATCCCTGCCACATAGACCTGGTAGCAAATGGTGTTGTGACTCCATAAAGGTCACTGCTGCCATGTCAAATTTCTTGCAAGCTCCAGTGGATTTCCCTCAGTTTTGGAATTACATTTTCACCTTTCTCTGTCTTTGCTGAGGAGACCAAGCCTGTTCAGTCACGCTTCACATGGAGCCACTGCCTGATGTCCCAGTTCGCTTGTGCGTACAAGTTCATTTTGTTTGCGTACAGGAAGATTGATGTCAGTGAGGTGAATATTGTCTGTATATGATTTCTCTACTCTTTATGCAAGAATAAGTCCCACTGAAGGTAATAGGAAATGGAGAAATGAATCCTATATATCTATACATGTATTTATGATTGCCATCTAATTTCTAGCCTACAATCATAACTTAGGGACTGGATGGATTTCTGATGTATCCTCCTAGAAACCAGCTCTGCATCCTTAAAATGTGAAATCCTTTTTTTCTTTTTTTTTTTTTCTCCTTTCAATTGTCCTGTCATCACTCTGCCAGAATAATGGCAGCTAAACCATAAAACATGTTGGATTTTTTTGAATTATTGTCCCATGAAATATCAGCCCATGTAGTTTCAAAACACAGCGTGTGGAAATAAACACACAATAACATTAGCTCTGATAGATTTCACAATCAAAATCTCACACAGCACTCTGAAAATGTGTAAGAAATTCTAAAGAGCTTAATATTAAAACCAAGTAGATGGCCAGAAACAGTAATACCTGTAAGGTTTAAATTAGAAAGGTGCTTTGTCTAATTGTTTGTGATTTTTCTGACATCAGAGTTAAGTGACATTTTATATTCCTTTGAGAGTCTAAGACATCTGCAAGAAGCTGGCTATGACAGGTATGACATACAACATATGGGAGACCTATGCCCTTCTGCAGTGGCAGCCGTACGCAAGGCAGGATACCCTAGGCGTTTAAAGTCGCATTGGACACCTACTTGGGAAGCAACGTCCTGTCCTTTAAATCCTGTATTTTTCCACTAATTCCTTTGCCACTAGCTGTGATTCAGAGACATTAGAACAGAGAATAATTAGCTGAGAGTTCTTGTTTGTCCTTCAAAGGCAGGAGATAGCTCAGATACATTGTCTGTGGAAGTCTGACAGACACCTGATTTAATTCAGCCTTTGAAAACTGACACCAAATGTTATCAACAAAGCTGAAAGGATATACGGTTGGCTATGCTAAGGGTGTGAAGTCTAGTTACTTGGGCCCACTGGGTATGCATATTATGGATAGGATGATCGAGGCGGACTAATAGAGCTTTCTGAGGAGGGGGGTGAATAGATACAATTTCTTGCTTGACTGGACTAGATCTCAAGGATGATTTGTCACAGGGGTATTTTGATAAGAAGACTGCAAGGTTAGGCTGTACCGACAGAACTGCTTTAATGATTTTAATGTAGAAGTTATATAAATTGTTATTCAGTGAACCAAAATGTAGTTGGGGGAACATATAGTTAACAAAATATTTGCAAACTAAATGACGTGGGAGTATAAAACAACATGCTTGAGGGGTAATTCTTTGAGGTGACTTTCCCTAGACAAAATCTTTAGCAGCTATTCATTAGAAAAGAATAACCATCTGGTTAATAATTTTGCTTGTTAGGGTTCCTTTGACTGTATTAATCATTAATTCTATGCCTTATTTGTTTGGTGTTTTTTCTGTCCCAGTTGTACAAACGCACAGTAATAGCTTTCAGGTAGATGTCCAGATATGCAGAAGGAATAGCTGCAAATTTCCCCAGGCTCTATACCCAAATATCTCCTATTCAAAAGGAACTTCAATTTCATAAAATAGAAAACTAATTTAAAAATTGGTCAATTTTCAAATCTAGGAGAGGGCCCATCTATTTAATTTAAGTTTGCAATCTCTTTCTTTCGGTAATATTTTCTAGTCATGATTCAAGTACATTTATTATTATAATATTTAGATAACTGTTAGATTGTTAAGTAAGATTCTGACCTGAAAGTCAGTAAAGTCTCTCACATTACTTCAGTGGGCAGTATATTACACTATGATTTACTTAGCACCAAGCAGGGATATTATCTGTTATCTGATCTATTGGATATTAGAGGCTTTTGACAGTGATGATGGGTAGGAATATATCCGTTTTCCTTTTATTTATGGGCTGACTCTCTATCAGTTACCAGAGCTTAAACTTGTCTGTGTAAAATGAGCTTCAGTAACTGTTTTCCAAGGGTATATAGACACTCCACGATAAGTGTACAGACCACTGGAATTAAGAAGTTTTAAAGATAAATTGCTAGGTAGTGTCTGTTTTGTCGTAATAAACCTGTTAAGCTGCCACGATTGAGCATAATGACACTGTAACTAAGAAAAACTTCTCTAGGAGTCTTAAATTCTTCCAGGATTCTCATGTTTTTTTTCAAACAGCACTACAAAGATCTCCCAATCCTGAATCTGTGGATTCACTAAGTGTTTCAGATTGAAAAAGAATCAGCTTCTTTGTATTACTTTTCTGAGCGGTTATGAAAATTCAAGCCAGAGCAAACCTTCCTCTATAGAAATTTCATTTATTCTTGCAAGCTCACACTCTCCTGCTGCAATTTGAAAGGAAGCATGAGGATTGCTTGAGTTATCACATCCCTTTCATTGAAACAGCTGCTACCAGAACAGGCTGTAGCTCTTTGAATCATTTTCTCCTTAGCACTAATGGCATTAGCTGTACCATACAGGTCACAAGTCAGTACCTTCTGTGATTTCTCTAGAGCCAGTAGATGGTAATGATACTTAGAATAAGGGAATTACCAAAGTGAGTAAGTAGCTTCAAAACCATCACAGCCCTATCAGAGATTGGGGCACTTTTATAAGCTCTATAGATTACAACTTGATTTTCCAAGTACCAAGCGGACTGAGTCTGCCATTACTGAGAACAGAACCTGGCAGTGTGTTTTGCAGAACAGCAGACAACTTCCAGCCTAAGCAGTAGAAGAATTAAGTTTCAGGGTTGGTCAGATCTCATATAAGAAGACCAACAGCCTCCTGTAGCTATAGATATCAAAATTGCTACTATAGACAACTTTGAAAATAACATCATTTAAAGCACTAACTGCCTTATTCATTACAATTGTCTGTGGTACATGAAACACAGATTAGGCACAATAAGAAAAATTAATGGTAGAGATCATGGGTGATAGTGGTCACCACATACATAACTGAAACATTTTCAGAATAGTTGGTTTTTTCATATAATTGCTTTTGGACATGTATTTAACAGTCAGCAGTTTTCAATATGTGCCGGTATTTAACATTTTTTATTTCCCAAGGATTTAGTATGACTCAGAGGGCATTTTATGAAGAAGTGGAGTAGGAATGGTGCTAAAGACTGCCAACAAGTCATCTTCTGTCACTAAGGGCTAATTCCTCAGAGTTTGTTTTACATGTTTTGTACAATGCTCCTCTGGACCCTGCCTATTCCTAGAATATTAAGTTTGTTGTCACCTATTTCATGGGCAAAAATTCAAGCAAGTATACTAGAAAGAGTAAAATGCTTTTTTGTGTGTTTAAACAATTACCAGATATCCAGTAATTGGCTTTCATATCTTTCTTCAGCCTTTTTTAGGGGATCTTTAGTGACTCCATGGGAAGGCTCAGGTGCTCGGGTCTCTTTCCATTAAAACATTTATCTGTAGCATGGATTATGTTCAGGTTGCTTTTGTTCTGTTTAACTCTGCAAATGAGTGGGCAAGACCAGCTCCTCAGACTTTCTAAAAGCCAGCTAGGACCCAAACTTTAAAATTTTAAGCTTTTCTAATACTGTTTAACAGTTATTTTGTCTCATTGCTATTTGAAGAGGAGGCAATGAATCTCATCTGTTAAATAATGAATGTGCAGTAATGGAACATGTTCCAAAAGTTTTAACAATTCATTCACAGTTAATGGCATAGAAAGCACATTAGACAGAAATGCAACTGTCAGGATGTAATATTGAAAGAATACATTATCATTATAGATATGTTTGATGATAATCTAAAATAATAGATTATTATCAAACATCCTATCCAAGTCTCATAACTTTACTACAGCTGAGACCGTAACCATTCTAATCACAGCAGAGGAGTAGTTACCTGCAATTTGTAAGAATGAAACACAGTTTCACCAGCAAGGAACTGTAGGCAGTATTTCAGGATGGAGAGATTGATAATACTTGATACTGCCATGCTTTGCCATAGGCTATGTCTAACCTGAAGGACTGGGAATGTAATTTCTGGGTTCAGGTTATTTCGGCTGCATAATGACTCTGCATTGACGCAAAGACCACCATACCCCCCACTCTATTTTGAGATAGGCTGAGCAGGACAGCCAAGGCCTGGCTTTGGAGAGCTGCAGGAGCAGGACCGTAGCAAATGCTGGCAGTTTTCATGTCCCGATAGACCTCCTGCCCTGGGTGACTTTATCCAAACACTTTTAGCTTGAACAAAAAGATTCCGCAGCTTAAATGCATACAGTAATTATTTACTGTTACAAAAGTGAACTGGACAGCTGAGATTTAATGAGCTACTAGGCTAAGCATCAGTATGCTCACCACCTCCAGTAGGACTCTCAGGGGCTTTCTGCTGGTCAGGAGGATGGTCAGGCTCCACTTCTCCCTGAAGCAAATCCTTAACATTTCTGAGTTGCCATCTTCCACCAATTCTGTTTCCTTTCCTTTAGCATTTCTATTTTAGTGTTTTTTCTTTTCAATTCTTGAGCTAGTAATGATCAACTTCTTACCATCCCCACCTGTTTGAAATTTTACCTTTATTATGGGTCTGCAGAGAGTCACATAACTCCCTTGCATCTTAACAATGTCCTTAAAAGTCCAAGCCAAGGTTACACATCTGGGCTCCATCAGGCAGAAAGCTGTAGGTCCTTAGAGCACAGCTGAACCTGTACCAGGGTGAGTGTCGTGGAGGGGGTTGCACAGAGTAGGTTACATCCTACAGCATAGATACAATCCCTGAAATCTGTCAGATCTTTTGCTTAATTTTTAGAAGAATCAAAATTTCACCTGTGGAACAGAGAAATGCATCACCAGATCTTTGTTCGCACTCTTGACCAAAGGACCTTGACAGGAATAAGCATGGGAGATGAAAGACAAAATGCTTAAACATTTCTGCCTCTGTAAGCACACAGTGTACATTTCTAATCTTGAATGGTGATGCATTCGGAGGAATTTTGACCTCAAATCATTTTTTAAATATCCAAAATACATCTTCACTTCAGAATCCTTTCTTTTCAGTTGCACATTTAAATAAACTCTGTTTCTTTCATATATTTTGCTATAGCTAGTGAAGATTGTTTTCTGAAAAGATTAGCAAACAGTTATTGTAATCGCTATGCCTCAGTACACAGAACAAAAGAAAGACCATGCAAATTTAGGGGCAGGGGAGGAACCTAAAAGAAATTGCAATGTTATTCTTTTCTTCTGTGTTACTTAGCTGTAATGCACTAGTCATCAGTTCTCAGGCTAGATCAGTTCCTACATTTTTAAAGTGTCGAGTAGTTTACTAAATAGATTATGTATGAAGACATCTGGAATATTGAGATCTTTCTGGTGGTTTATGAAAACTGCAGCCTCTGTCTTCATAGGCGCTTCTACAGAAAATGTAATCAGAAATGCAAGTCACTGTGTTTCTTGGCAAAATATGTGCTGTGTTTCCATACTTCTAAATGCACAGTGGAGACAACAGGATGGTGATCTAGCAACAGTGACTGTGCAGATAGAGCTAATACAAACAGAAATTCATTTGCCTGGAAGATTCTTCTCCCTGATACCTCGTAGCCTGTTCCCCTGTGTAGGTCTGCCTTTCCCTTCCCTGCCCATCAATAGGTCTGAATTCATGAGAGTTATCCAAGCATGCGAGCCACTGCAGGATTTATTTTCTGTATTACTATCTTTCAAGGCTTGTGTTCATATGTAAGAAAATATTATGTATGTTTTTTCACAGAACTTGAATCTGCAACATACTGAGTGGTAGAAGGGAGGAATTGGGGCTTTTACTGGTTTTCTTTAATCTTTTAAAAATGGAAATATCAGAACCTCTGTTATGTCCTGAAGTATGAAGAAGGAACACCTTATGTGGTACAGTGCCCAGTTCAAACGTTTCATCAGTAATGTCCTTTTATTTCAGTGTTAGGTCGTGAAACATATTTCAGCATGGATTTTTAATTTGCAAGTTTTGGTTGATCTACTCATTGCAAACCATGCAGCACTGAAGAGGCACCAGCAAGGACTCAGGCAGGGGGATAGCTTTTTTCCTTCTCCTTTTCTAAACTGCAGAGAATGCTACTGGTTCTGAACAAATCCTGCTGGAGACACTACATTGTCCTGTGCTCCCTAAACAAGATGACCTTCTTTCACCTACTCTTTCTAAAGGAAATACTCTTCTAGTGTTCAGTAAGAACATTAAATGATTTTTCTCTTCTTTCTTTGTGATTTATTTTTTACATAACCTTCTCCCTGCCCCTAATCCTGCCTACCCTCCCATCCAGAAAACCCAACACTATGACACACATATCCCCCCCCAAAACAAACAAAAATCTGAGGATGAACCTTGCCTCTTGTGGGGCAACCGTTTGTCAGAAATACAAGTGCTCACAGAAAGCTGTCGCTAACTCTGTGTAAGAGCAACAAAACTATTTTCGTTAGCCTTGCCAAGAATTAGGTCATGTCTGTTGTCTTTACCAGAACCAAAAAAGGAAACACTTCCTAATATAGGGAAATCTTCATCACAAATGATGTGACTTTCAACATCCCTAACAGACAAAGGAATATCTGAGGTAAGAGCAAGTGAAGTCTTGAAAAGAAATGCAGACAGCTACCCTAGCAACCCTCTCTCACATATTTGATAATCCTTCAGATCTGACAATATTTCTGTCTCCTGTCAAGTGCTTAAGTCTCTGGATTCCAAGGGAAAAAAAAAGTCTGTTTTACTAAATGGTTGTGATATAGTGCTGAGCATCACTGATCTAAGTAATAAAATCAGATGCATGTGTTTATAAGGATATATTCTTGTGTTCTAGGAGCTGCTGGGGTGTTTTCACAATGATTTTCAATAGGGAAGAGATTACTTTTATGCCCATCTTTTACAAAGGCCAGAAGAGCAGTCCAGAGAACTCTAGAGCACTCAATTCATTTCAGTCTTGGAGAGATCACCTCTAGTCCATGTTCAGTGGTGGGTCCAAGAAGGTTGCTGAGAAGTTGGAGCATGTGCAGCAGAGTGCTGTGAAAGGTGGCCCTAGAGCACCTGACCAGAGAGGAGGGGTTGAGAGAGCTGAGTTCTTTCATTTGGAGACAAGGAGACCAAGGTAGAAGGGGAAATAGGGTGGTGTCCCTAGTTGCTCGAGGAAGAGCATTACAAAGAGAATGGTTTCAGACTCCCCAGAAAATGGATCCTGGTATTGGCAAATGCCAGAACAATTGGTGCCCATAAATTGCAATTTGAGAGGTGCAGGCTAGATGTTAGGACAATATTTATTGCAGCACTGGAACAGGCTGCCAATGTGGCTGCGAGATCTGCCCTTAGAGGTTTTCAGACACAGCCCAAAGAAACCACACCTACATGCCTTGGTAGAGATCAAAATTCTGTTTCAAGCACTCTGTAACCACATCAGAAGATGGTGTCTACCGTCAGAGTGAGGAAGCATGCTGAGATCAAAAGACCAGAATACTTTCAGCTTTTTCTTTAGGGAGCCTGCTTTAAAAGACCATTCCTTTTAAATGGATACTCAATCTAGATTGCATCATATATTATAACTAACCAGCTTGGATTTATAGTGCAGAAAGGAAGGGACCTTTGAAAGGTTTCTACTCTGTGACGGTGAGGAGTGACTTCCAAGAAGCCGAGCTCAATATAAGTTGGCCTTTTTCTTTTTTCCTTTACAATTGATGACTCTCCTACTGTGAGAGAAATCTATAGTGTTAACAAAACTGTCATGACTGCTTGCAAAGATCAGTTGCTCTGTTCACTGAAATACGCCTTTTTTTCTTTTTTTTTTAATTCACAGAGGCTATTTTGTTAATATGAAATTGGCAGCATAATAAATTACCTGCGGCATTTCTCTTTATAACTGCTATGGTGTTATGATACGGGTTTCAAATCAGGTTCCCTGAACTGTAAAGTCTTTTCTGCCTCACTGAACGGCCCACCTTCAATATAGACAAAACCTAAGCAGAAAATATTAAAGAACATGGTTATGACTTAATTCCAGGATAATAATCAAGACTTTACAACCTATTAAAAACTCATTGAAGTAAGATGACCTTGGTAAGAGCCACTTAACAATACCGCATGGTCCATTTGCAAGTACAATATTAAAAGAAGAGTAAAAAAAGATAAAATTGCAGATGAAAATGCTTGACAGATGGATGAATATGGATGTCTTATTTCAGACATTCTTAGCCATGGCAAAAACATGGCAATACAGCCTGACTCCGCTTTCAGTGCTTGAGTATAAAAGGGTCTTCAGAGCAAGTCTCTTGCCAGTTTGAGGAGAGGAACAAATTATTCATAGCACCATCAGCATTCTAAAATAAAATGAAACTCTAAAGCATATTTTCAAAATGGAGAAGATAATTTCAGCAGTATACCTAATAAGTAGAAGACCATGCCAATTTCTGACAAATTAATTTCCTTCCTCTGTCCAGCTAGTAATGCCATCTATCTGTCATCTTTGGTTCACTCCTCCAGCTTGGTCACAGATTTAAAAATGCATTTTCTCACACTTCCTGTCCCTGGTGACCCATTCTAGCTCCTGACTGTTTTTTGTTGTTTTCATTATTCACTAAGTACTCACCCCCCTTTTATTTAGCAACCATCACTATATACCTAGCACACCACAGATTCTCCTCTTAAAAACACCTGGGTCACCTTTTCTCTCCAAGCACCTCTACTACTTATTTACACTTGTTGTCTCACTGGCTGCAGTGTTTCCTCCCTCCAGAGCCCGTGAGCTCTCCAGCTGCCTTCCCCTCTGCTGAAACTGACCTCACACGTGCTCTGACTCCTTCTTCCCAGCCAAGCCTCACAACTGGTCATCTACCCATACCCTCTTTGTGTCTCTCAGTGTCTTGAAGACCAGTGACACCTTAGCTTCTCTGGCCTTGTTGACTCCTCATTCTCCTCGCTGCTTTTTCAGTGCATCTTCCAAAGGGTGCTTTTCCACCAACCAACAGGAAGGTAACTTCTGTTACAAGCATGCCCGGAGTTTTACATATTGTTTTAAACAAGGACTTTTGCTAAATTTCTAATTTTCCATTTCTTTTGTCATAAAGTTGTAGAGTTGTTTCTAACTGGTTAATCTAGATTGTCTGTTATGAACGTCAGAAGGGAAAACTGGAGACTGTGACAACAGCAGTAATTTTGCAGTCAGTAAAATGCATGTTTCACCTTAGCCACCAATTTTGTCTTTCGCAATTTACCTCTGCCTCAGAAAAATGCTCAGCCAGTAGCTTTCATGCAGTTTTCACTGTTTGCTCTCTAATATTCTCTGCATCATAAGTAGCATCTCTGAGGTTATTCATGTTTCTGCCTGCTTCCTGGCCATGATCAGAAGCTATGCACTTACCTGAACTTGATGCAGATAGGAACAGAAATTTTTCCTTTTCTTAGGAATTCTTTTCTGTTCTCTGGTATATAGAAGGAACCAGCAGCATGTACAGGCATCACCACTGATACAGTGGGAGAGTGATGGGAGGAAGATCCTGTCGCACATGTATTTGCAGAGCCAGATGTCGCTGTGTCACATGAGCCAGTTGTCCCCCCTGATGATTTTTGGAATGTACCAGATGTTGTAGGCAAGACCTCTCTGACGTTCTCCATAAGCGTTATAGGACAGCACGGTCCAGCTGGCAGACGCCAGGCTGAATCCTGGCTGCAGGCTAGCTCTGTCCCCAGCTGGTGCATGGAAGGGATGTCAGGTGCGCTGCACCAGGAAGCCCCTGGGTGACAGTAGTAGTAAGTCATTTTCTTGGGCTGCAGCCATGTGGACTGTCCTTTGCAAACACCTTGTTACTACTACTGAAGCAGTGACTGTCCAGAAGCTTGTCCTTTCTGTTAAAGGAGTAGCCTTCTGTAGATGTGAGCAAGGATACGGAAAAGCTTTGCACAGCTTCCTGAAGCCAGGATTGGATTTAGACTGGTCTGGACCATGGTAAGGATTAAAGTAGTATCTGGGATGGTCCAGATAATTCAGTGCTTGTTCTTCATTCTGCCACTCTCACAGGGAATGGGATGGGGAGTGTTTTTTTGATGTTTGCGGGTTTTCTGGGGATTTTGGGGTGTTTTCTGGGGGGGGGGTTGTTGTTTTTTTTTTCCTAGAGCCAGAAAAGGTCACTTTGCCTGCAACAGGGAATTTGCAGTCCAGTTCAAGGTATGTGGTGCACTTCATACTACATCTGCTTATTCTCCCAGCAGGTGTCCTCAGGCTGGGACTCAGCCACTGCTATAAAGTTTCACTGTGACAGACAGGAGGAGGCTCACCAGGGTTGCAGCAGTGGAGCCATGCCAACCTCCATCAGGACGAGTGTGGCCCTCCAGGTGTGTAGCGACTAGTAAGTATAGGATGAGGAAATATCAGCACACAAAGGGTAAATATGTGAAATAACACTTCAATGCAAAATAATAAAGACAAACTATATTCCATTTTCTTCTTGTGCATTTTTGAGTTTGTTTTTTTTTTTAAAATCGTTTGTTGTTTAGTGATTTTATGAGCAGCCCTCAAAGGTTTATAATACTCTTTTTTTCCGGTGTGGGTGGATCTATTTCCACTTCATTTTGAATGTTACCTTTTAATCACAGATGCCATTCAGCTGTGCATGGAGCTTAAGCTCTGTGCAAATCCCTCAAATATACCAGAACAACTTGTTTGTTTAAAGTTAAATAAATCCCTGAGAAATCTGTGAGGTGGAAATCTCTGTGGAATGAGGTCTTCGCTCCAGAATTCGAGCAGTGCTGGGGAAAACACGTCCAGCTCTGACTAGCAAACAACAAATATGGAACGAATGGCCTGGGACTTACCCTTCAAACCCTAGGAGCTCATGCTGACTATAAAGACACCTTGGACTGGACTCCTGGAGGGGGGTGGAGTTGACAAACAAAGGTGCAGGGAAAGCAGAAAAGATGAGCTCTACAAACTCCTTGTCATTCAGTGTCAACTTTCTATTTCTACCTAGCACATAGTACCCTAGGTGTACACAGAACCAGGCTCAGCACCTTGAACCTGGGCTGGTTCCAGACTAGTCTTATTTCTGTAGATCAATTTGATGGCTCATTCAGATAATGTGGCTGGGAAGTTGCAGTTCAGAAGCCAGGAGATGCCTTGCACAGAGACCTCACATACAAACTTTATTCATTGGTGCTTGTGTTGAACTTGCTGCAATAAAAAGAAAAGATGCTGAGATAAAATTGAACGTAGATGAACCTTTGTTGTTGCTTTCAGTACAGTCAGGGTTCAATTTGGGCTGAACTGGTCCAAAAAAACCTGTACACAGCAACTGAGCTTGTTTTTTATTGTTAGGGTACTGATATACACCTTAGCGTACAGAAGGGATACAAATCCACCTATCACACCCAACAGTATCAATACCAATTGATTGGGTAGCGCAGTCTCATATCACAGAGTCCCTGATATTAGATACAACTGAACGAGAAAGTCTTCCTCTACTTCCACCTTCAGGAAACTCCTCCTGGAAGACTTTCAGTTTTGAATGGTAAGGCTCCCATCTCTATTTTCCCCACTTATGTTTGTGACTAATTTATACCCATCCATTCTTATCTCAAGACTACCTTTCAGTTGAAGTAATTCTTCTCCTCACGGTGTTACAGGTATCTCCCATGCTTCTTAGTGTCATGACCTGGCTTCTCTGTGCTTCTGGCCATCCTGCCTTGTGTTCCATTCAGAGTTGCATACTCTTGAAGGTGGTGGCAAGAGTCATATGCATTTCCCTAGTGCTTTCTATCACGGTACTAATACCTGCACATACATCTAGCCCTCATGCACTAGATCCCATGCAAACATAATACCCCCCACAGTCGCTCCTCTCCAGCAATTTATCCCGTGCCTGTAACACTCACTTACATGCACACTATGGAAGTCCTAAGTGGGTTGTGCTGAGTACAAAGGGTTAGGGCAGGCTGGAACAAGCTGGGAGAGGGGTGCAGCGAGGTACATTATACCAGAGCAACAGTGCTGAAAATTACCAGGTTGTTTGCCAATATCCAGTTGCCCTTTTCTCTTGGTAGGCATACTGATGTGTCCTGGAACTTCACTGGCATGTGTCACACCAGTTTCTCATGGTCAGCCTGTGATTATTTGGCTTTTCCTTTCCAGTGTTTCCAATGGTAAGAGGGTATATAGAGCAAAAAAATCTTTTTTCAGTTTTGTTACACTTTATATAAGACTATTGCCAAAAACTTTATCTTCCTCCCCTCCTTCTTGTCTGGCAAGCTGTTTTCCAGCTCTTCTAATGTCAGGGATCCAAAATTCTGTAGAGTAAGGTTAATCAATATAATATTCTTGCATCTTACTGGCTCTTCTCTGTGAACACCCATGTGTCTCTCATGTGATTTTTAGAAAATGCATTATATTATTTTTCCAACTAGTCAAAAGTATTGAAGCCTTAAGACTTTTGCTTCTGGCAGGTTTTCCAAAACAATTTTGAAAAGAAGATAAGGTGAGACCTATTAAAAGATAATATTAAGTATCCCTTAGTTTAGTTTTCATAGTGTCTCAGGGAGAAGAAAAAGGATAACTACATTCCTTTGCTTGGGGCCAGATCTGTTTTCCTTGCCTGGGACTTCTGAAAGAAGAGACAATAAAGCCTTAATTTTGCACCTATATCAGTGCACTGGGATTTTGACAATGGCACCAATTGCAAGGAGAGAAAGTGAGAATGCAAACTTGTATACCTCAGCAGCTGCCTCATTTCTGGATTTTCTCCTTGAGGGACTTAGTCTGTGTTGGCAAGAGGTTATGAGGTCTTAATATTGGTACCATAAAGATAACATGAGCTAAGAAGGATAAATTAAATTAAACAGGATCAAACTAGCTAAGATGACATAAAGACACCAGTGTAGATTAAATTGTATAAACAAGGAGAGATTAGGTTAGGGGTACTGGATAAGGTGGGCTATATAGCTCTGAAAGTGCTACTTCTGAGTAATTTGAGGGATATTCAACAGTTCTTTAAAAAGTTAACAAAAATAAATCCTTCACTCTGAGTTACGAAGGTGATAGAGTCATGACAAAGACTAATGAAATCCCGGAATACACCAGGGAAGGCATTTTCAGTAAAGGAAGGCCATTAAAGACACTGTAGAAATCTCTAGTGAAACCGTATCTGAAATATGGGTACTATACTTGTTATTAATCCAGTCTCAAAAAATTGCAGAGAAAAATAAGGACGGAGAGGAGGGTAATTCCAAGTCTTGTTTACCAGAAGCTAGAACTGCCTTTTATTCACCATAGCAGGGGAAATAAATATCAACCAGAAGAATAATGGAGCAGGACCTTTCTTAAAAGATATATGAGAGCCACACATAGATTGTCTTAGGTGACCTGGGAGACCAGCCTAATATTCTTGATACATTTGATTAAATAAAAAACAGGCTTATTTTTCCATAGAGATGACCATTTTCCATGGTCACAAAGTGTGAAATAGCTGTATGATGAAATATAATGAAAACTTGCTGGAGGAGGGAATCAGTATTTGGCCAAGGTTAAGCAGAAGATACTCAATACCTCACAGAGTTAAACACACCATCACAATCTACCACGGGTCATAGCTAGGTTCTTTTCCTAAATTTTTTGTAAAAATTTCACAGGTTTATTTGGTGGATCAGTCCTGCATCAGTCATGCTCTTAACCAAAATAATGTAATTTTTATTAATGTACTATATCTGAAGTTATTCCCTGCAGTTAGTTTCCTTGGTTCAGCAACTTTAATGAATTTTCTAATGAAGAAAAATTAAAGAGCTAAGCTGGCACAAATAAGGTCAATATATATGTTATACCAGCCATGACTGCCTGTTTTTTATCAACCTCATTATGAACAAGGGTTAACACACTAAGCTCAGTGCAGCATGTGTTCACCGAAATCTAAATGAATCCTTGGAAGCTGGCACTTCCACGGCTGCTGATGTTGGCACTAATGTACTATGCATTAGTTCGCCACAGCTGGAGATCACAGATATGAAAAGAATCAAATTGATTTCCCTCCTTTGCTTCCTTTCCTTCCTTTCTCTTCCTTCCTTCTTTCCTACTTCTAAGCCATTTGAATCACAGCGTAAAATTGTGGACCAGCAGAAATATGTTGGCTGTGGAATAGGAGGCATATGGATCATTGCACAGAAAATTAGACAATCAATTGTTAATCCGTTGTTAATATGGAAGCCAGATTGAAATGTATGTGTACACAGAGGACTGAGAGACTATGCATCCAACATTTGGAGTCTCCAGGGTTGATACCTAAATGGCTGACTTCTCGGCATCTGAATACCAGATCTCAACAAAGCATTTAAGCTTTTTCCTGAAATAAATTAGGAACCTAAATAAAAGTTAAGACTACAGCTGTTGTACTGAATCTGGTCCATGGTGTACTTTTTGCCTTTATCCTCAGTATTGCTGAGGGTGACAGGGCAGAAGGCTCTCACTGAGTTGTTTTCCAGTCCCGTGAAATGCTTGAAGCATTGAAAACTACTGTGCAGTAGAAAACCACTGTAGAATCAGTCGTCTTAGTCTGTTGGAGGATAAAATGGGGGAAGGACAGCTAGGGGAGGATGAAAGGGAAAAATAACAAACATGTGGTTTGTGCCTTTGCAGACTGAGTGTGACGGATGTATGGAAGGATGTTTGCAAGACCTGTAATCAAGCTAAACACAAAATGTCATAGAAAAAGCTATTTGCTATTCTACAGATAAAAAGAGCTTCTTCTTTTATTCAGGTGTGTGTAATGACAGTAATAATAATAATTTGACACACATTATGGCAAGGACAGTTTCCGTACTCTGTCCCCATTATTTTTTTCGCATCGTATCTGTTACCAACCAAAGAATTTAGCAACCCTATCCTATAGTTCCAGCTCCTGTTGACAGTAGACAGAAGACATCTCCAGAGCAGCAAATCTGTGCTTCCCTACTTCCCCTCTTTCTGATAGGTGTCCTTTCACCCTTCTGTGAGGATCAGAAGTGGGGAAGCTGTGAGCACTCCTCCGACAACCCTTCCGATAAAGGAGAGAGGAACCACACTTCTGAGATCCAGGACAAAGATTCATTTAACATCTCTTTGGCAGGTACTGGGTAACTACAAGTCCTGCACATAAAACTGCCATTTTTGCATATCCTAAGGAATATTCAACACTTGCAAGGACCTGGCCCAAAGTTTGTAACTTTTGCTTTAAAGATCTCACAGTTTACAGAGATTATAACTTCTGTTCTGTAAATGATATGGATATTTGTCATACTGATGTGGCAGACAAGTGTGTGTTGCTTTTGCCTCAATCAGGTAAAGATTTATCTTAGACTTATGAGAAAGCCACAGTGTAAAGATATGTCCTAAACCTGTTCCTCAGCTTTATCTTGGCTCAACATATGGCAGTGTGCTTTTAGATTAGTTAATCAGAATTCCTCAGGCATTTTCTCCTAATACCAAAATCATTAATCTTATGTCTGTAAGAAACTGCAGATCTGTTGTCACTGGGCACACATTAGCTATACGACTGCCTGCACTTAGTAAGCAACAACAGTGCATTCATTTCATTTGCAAGATTTTCTTCCAGACATACATTCATCTCATCTGATCTATGTTTCTTGCTGAGCTTTTTCCAATGCTAGGAGTTTCAGAGACAATATCTACTTTATTTTGTAGGAAGATTTAAAGTATGAATGTTAAAAACCCAATTATACTGAAGACTGGGATCAAAGTTACACTTTGAAAAACAAAATAAAGTTTCACCTTTCTGCCAAGAAGACAGTTATTTCAACAGCCTACTTAATTAGAAGTTACTAAGCTATTAAGTTATGGATTAATTCACATATACATTCCCCCTGCCAAGTTGGTATATGCATAAGTGCACACATTTTCACATACCTGTATAAATCATGCACATGCATGAGAATGCAGACATGTAAGAGTATTAGAATCTGGAGATAGCATCCAACATTTTAAGCTGAACAGAAGCAAGCTTTCTACCTTGCAAATGTCTTAAAATTTGTATTCTGTAAACATTGCATCAATCTATCAACCAGTCTGCAAATATTTCACGATTTCACTTTTACTTTCCTGCAGAACCCTTGAACACCCTCCAGTGGTGTCAGGTTCAAAAATCGAATTAGTGGCTCACTGCTAAGCTGTGAATTGTGCACCCTGAAGCTCTTCCCCGGGCTCAGGGCTTCCTGATCAGACAGCTGCTTGCTGGAAAAGAAGAGGGTAACAGCACACACATGCTCATAGTTGTTCATATTAAGTTGCTGTTCCTCTCAATGTATTGATTTCAGGCTGAGTTTTAATCTAAGAAGCTGAATGAAATTGTCCTGTACAATGCCTTACCTAAAATCCAGACAGACACAGGATAAAAAATCAAAAGTTGCTGAGAACAGCCTGATGTGCTAAATAGTGTTGTATAAGCTCATGTATCCTCCTACTTGCAGAAAGTCTATTACAATGTTGATGGGCGGGACCAAATCATAACTGTTCTAATCCCTTATACATCAGGGAGAGGTGAGGCTGAGGAGTTGTGTTTATTCTAGAGAAGGCTGGCAGGACACTTGATTGAATACAATTACCAAGTAAAAGGGTAAGGTGGCCTTTATACCTCCCCTGATCCAAGACATGTTGTACATACGCATCTCAAGACATCTTCTGAAATATTGTGACCCCACAAAAGGCTTACAAATACACTTCTAGTGTCTGGATTTCAGAGGCACCACAAATCCACTAGAAGTCAATAGGCTCCCTGGTATTCAGCTCTTCTGAAAGTCTGGGCATAGATTTCAATGATACTTTGTAGAAAGGGAAGATCAGAAAACAGGTATGAATATTACCTAGATTATAATTGTGCACACAAACCCACATTTACCCATCCAAGTACTTTATATATTCAAGCATGCTCAAATTTTATAAATTAACAAAATTTATTTGCTTTAAAAGACTGGCATTCTTTCTTCAGCCAGCTTGCTAAATTAAACCCATCTTACTAAGAACAAGGCAATTATCTCTATCAAAAGGCATTAAAATTAAAAAGAACTGAATCAGACACACTTAGATTAATGTGGAAATGCAATAGGAGTTTATAATCTTTACTCAAACATAAGGCCAAAATAAAAACAGCACTGCTGATGTTTATCCCTCAAAGTATATCTAACAATTGAAAAGCAAAGCATCAGTGTGATCTAAAACACTTTGTATCATGTAGTTACCATCTATCATTTGCCAAATATGTTTGCAATTTAACCATCATATATTGATCCCAAAGAAATAGCTACATGGAAAAATAGATGTCTTTTCAGGGAACTCTGCAATGAACATCAGAGAAATTGTTGTTTAGTCCTTTGCTGAAATGAATCTTGCAAAAAACAATTCAAGCATGGATTTTTTTTTAAATGCCAAGTAATCAATTATAATAGTTTAATTTCAAAAAGATCTGTTTTGCTAAACGCAAGTTCACAATTAAGTTAAAAAATCAGGAGGGAAATCATCAAGGCAAAGGAACTACGTGTATAAAATATGGTAGGTATGTCAATGCGTGGTTAATGACATGCCAATATAATGTAACTGATGTACAATTAATTACATTACTTACTGCAGTTCTTACATTCCTACAATAAATTTAAGATTCCAGTTATTCTATTAAGTAAATCATTTTCAAAAACCCTGACAGAAGAGGCAAATTCTTATTTTTATTATATTGTAATTAGCCTAATGATATTTCCTTTTCCTATTATTAAGTAATAATTTATGGTGCCGTGCAAATAATTCAGATTAATTCTAAGCATATCAAAATCATTTACCTATTTTGAACATGACACATGTTCCTGTGTTCTGGAAGCAGTGAAATTAGTTTCTGTCTGATCTCTTAAACATAATTTTAATCCGATTTCAATTTCTGCCTCACTGTATGTTCCCCATACACCTCCTCTAGAGTTACACTGACGAGAAGATTGCTGAGAATTCATCTTTATGAATGAGAGCTACTGGCATGGGCTACCATGAAAACTGGATGAAAACAGATACTCTGTTTTCATCTTTACTTACAGGCTCCATTCAATGACTATGGACTGGAAACACAAAAAGTTTCTATCACAAATGGGACTCAGTATGTGGAGGCTGACCAGTGTGAGAGGGCTTGAGAGTAACCACAGTACATGCAGCCCTGGCTGCCTGACCAGTTTCAAAAATGCAGGCTGAGGAATGGTTACATAGAAACTAATCACAGAATCATAGAATCATTAAGGTTGGAAAGGACCCGTAAGATCATCGAGTCCAACCGCTAACCTATCACTGCCAAGTCCACCACTAAACCATATCCTCAAGCACCACATCTACCCTTCTTTTAAATACCTCCAGGGATGGAGACTCCACCAACTCCCTGGGCAGCCTGTTCCAATGCCTGACAGCCCTTTCGGTGAAGAAGTTTTTCCTAATATCCAACCTAAACCTCCCCTGGTGCAGCTTGAGGCCATTTCCTCTCATCTTAATGTTACTTAAGGAATAATGTTCAGGGGAAATGTCAATATACACAGGGTAAAAAATACAAAGAAGAGTCTGAAAGACTTGCAGTCACTGCAATTTACAATTTTCATCTTCAGTCAAGGACATTTTTCAGGGGTAGAAATAATGTCTGGCAACACCTTGACCATGAAGGAAAAATCACTGAAACTGCTTGCAAACAAAAAAGATGTAACATTCAGTAAGTGCAGCTCATTTTGGCTTCACAAGACTGTGGGTTGCCCCCTTTGCTCCTGGTGGGATGTCTCCCCTGCAGTATGCTCTTCTGGTAAACACAGTGAATCAGCAATCAAGACGTATGTGCTCGTGAGAGCTGCTGTGCTCTTTTTGAGAGGTACAGTATCCCTGGAAATCCGCTTTAACGCAGAATGCCAGAATGGCTGGAATCGTAGGGGACCTCCAGAGATCATCTGGTCCAGCTCACCTTTTGGCTGTGCATTTTTTACAGTCACCATACAGACTACTTATATCTGTAGCACACTTCTAGCACCTATTAATAATTTAGCTATCTTTTATAAAGTATTTATAAATCAAGTCCTAGTACAAAGTGTAGCCAAAAATCCAGCTTTTTCCTGACTGGAAGCACAGCTCTAAGAACGTGGTCCCAGATGTAGGCACAGAGCACCTGGGTCTTGGGCTCAAGACAAGGGCAGGTGAAAGACCCTTCAACCAACCTGAACACGCTGGAATGCTCAAACTCTGGATCTCAGCAGGATGGAAGCATGGCAGCGGAGCACATCCACTGAATGGTCTGAGTAACCCACAGTGCAAGATTAATATTTTACTAGTGAATTTAACTGAATATTATGCTTAACTGACTTTACAGAAATACATTAGAGTGGTGCTTCGTGTGCATAGTTAAAATAAAGGCACTTCCTAGATTCCTAGATTGCTTATTTTGTACCTCCTGATAGATTAGTTGGGCTAAAATTTGGGCTGATTTTGCCAGAATAAGTCATAGCAATACCGAAAATGTATTAATGTATTTAATTTCATTTTACAACTTTAAGAGCTATTACACAGCCTGGTTCTAAATCTCCTGCACCTGGAGTGTAGAGGAGCAGAGTTATTTGATTATGGATGGCTCTGAAGACTACAGTTTCTGAGGGTTACATATTTTATGCTTTCCATGTCCCATGGCATCTCCCCAGGGATGGTGGAAGTAGAACACTTCTTCCCCAAAGGACTCACTGTAGCTGGGTATTCATACTTCATTCTGCTAGAATAATAGGGGTTTTTTGTTCAAAATGTAACATTTTCTTTGTTCTAATTACTATCCAAGCGTACTTTAGTGGTTTACTGACCCTTTTATTAGGCAAGAATTTAATATCGTAGCAAGAAAGGAAGCCTGGCATTTGTTCAAAAGTGAGCATACACTGGTAAGTGCAATAAAATAAGACCCCACCACCCTCAACTTCTATTCCTGTTTAATCATTGTTCCACACAGGGAGTGCTGGGATAGGATTAACTTCCAAAAATTATCAGCAAGAGAGAAAATTCCCCATCCCCATTGTCATCCCCAGATGACCATTATTCCACGGGAGGAAGACGTCAGTTAGAGGAAAGCAGGGGAACTTCAGCAGGACAAGCCAAAGGCCTACTCTTCAAGATAGCATCAGTATTAGTACTAGTGTAGATCTGTGTAATGATAATGCCCCAAAACTAACCTAGAACATGAACCACCATGCTAATAACTTCGGAACGCACAGTAGAGACAGGCCATGCTTGAGAGCTTAAACACACCATAGAAGATACATACAATGGGAATATTATTGGGTGGTGTGGCAGAGAAAGCTGAGTTGGAACAAGCCTAATATCTTTGTTCATTATAACCAAAAGATCCCCTTGCGTTCTTTCAAGAAGATAACTGCTTTTAGCATGGGAAATCTTCAGAAAGAAGTGAAGGGCTTGAAAAACATGGAATAACAGTATTAATTTTTTTCTTAACTGAGTGTCAGTGTTGAGGCTGTGATCCTTATATTTAGTTCAGCAAGAGTTTTGCCTGTTACCTGTGGTAACAGAAGAGGCATACTAAGTCATAGGGCTGAAAGAAACAGCTACTGTTTGCAATGACATATTTTTTCTTTTTTTTACATGCCTTAAACACTAAGTAAAAGAGTTTGTACAGAACTAATACAGCTGGGACTAAGTGTATACTTTCTACAAGCAATAGAGGCTAATTATTTCAGCCATAGTTCCTTCTCAATTGAGCTAAATAATTCAGTACAAGTCATTCTCCCTATATGTTTCTGTTCAGCATCTTTTCTTTAAAAGGGTGATTATCGCAGTTCCTGTATAAGTAGGGGATGTAAGGGAGACTTCTAATATTTTATGTCTTCCAAACTCAGTTGTTAGCTTCTAACTGGCTTACAGGAAAGCACTGGAGAGGTCAGTTACAGCCACACCAAAGGGATTATTTAAGAGTGATGTAGCAATCAGTTGATAATTCCCACTGCACCTTCAGTTCCTCTTGATCTAATTTCATTCAACACTGCTGAGGAGAAGAACTGGCATCTTAGTAAATTAACTCTGTGAATATTTTCTACATCTGCTAAGAAAGCACTATTGAAGCTGCTCTGCTTTGCATAAAATATTTAAATATTCCCCAAATAAGTATTTGGACCGAGTCCTTCATGGTCAATATGTTAACCATTGGATCAAAGAGTCATTCTGGTGCTCTCCTGCCAAATAAAGATTTATAAACTTAAAACAAAGTGGCACAGCTTTGACAAAAGAAACTGAATCCCAACTAAGAATACCCAGTAGTTCAATGGTTAGGCACTGTCCTGAGAGGCAAGAAGCTGCACCTAGTCCTTGCTTCGGATGCAGAGAGGTCTGGTGCCCAGTAATTAGGCATATAATCAGCTCAGCACTATGAGCACATGGTTTGTTATACAGCTCTCCAGGGTCAAAACTTTAGATGGCAAATGATTTAGAGTACTGAGGAATCAATTCTGTACTTAAATGCCTATCATTAATGCCATCTATTACCATTTTAAGTCTTTTTGTAAATTAATGTCCTTTGCCTCAATCCTTTATATGCGGTACATTGTTCAATAGATTTAAAACTGAAGTTACGTGCCATTTTTTTCCTGGGTCTGTTACTGGTCTGCTTTTTGGTCTTGAGTTAGCCATTCACTTTTTTGGCAAGCTGAATACACTGATGCTATTTTTCAGATTCATCTCTTTCTGAAGGCTAAAGCACATCTATATCCCAAGGTAGTGTTCATAAACTACAAACCCTTAGGGTTTTCATAAACCCTGAAGTTTCTGAAAGATGTTTTGAGCATACAAAATACAACTTCAGCTTCAATAAACAGAATTGCTACTAAAAAATCTGCAGATAGCAAACTTTTTATATCCGTTCTCTAATCTGCACTGTTTTAATGACAAAGATGTAAAATACACCAAGCACCATGCCAAACAAATTTGTCTTGAACAAAATAGACACACAATGCTTTGGGGGAAATATTCATTAAAGTGTTTTTATCATACCTGCTTCCTCATGTACCTCCTACATAAGCCAACTTGTTATTTTGCAATTATAGTCAAGTTCTGTAATGCAGTAACTTTCCTTTTTCTCTCCTCCTGCCAGTCAAATCATATTACAAAAGCTTCTTCTACACTCAGCCAGACAGCTTGCTGTAAAGTGCTCACTTTTAAAAAAATAGACATGACATGCAACCCACTGGTCTGTACAGACTGTCATCAAATCATCTGTGTGGCATAATCCCCACCCTGCAATGTCAAAATGGTAGCATGTATTCAGCTGTCTATCACTTCTTTATGCTCGTTAAACCTTTGATGAAGTCAGGGAGCCAAAATAGAATGTGAAAAATAGATGATCCTTTGAAAGCTTTATGAAAGGGTACTCAGACATGCAGTCATTTAAAGAAAAATATAGTATGTAAGTATGAAGGGAAGAACAGGTATCACAGAAGTGCATGCTATTTTTAGCTTCAATTTCCATTAAAATAACAATCTGAATTTTTGGTTACATGTTAATGAAAATAACTTCTCTGCATCTTAATGGCAACTTTAATGTAAGATCTATGCAGATGAATGAACTTGAAACAACTAAAATATTGTTATTCTACTAATTCAGTTAAGACTTATAGTGTAAGACAGACAACTCTGCCCTTCTTATCAGCAGGAGGAAGACAGAAAAATGCCATCTTGGCTTTCTTAATTGAATTATACACATATATTATCTATTGACTGCATATATAATTTTATATGTCTGTATAAATACAACCCTTAGATCTACGTCCACAGTTATTGCATATATTTAAAAAATGCAAAAATACAAACCCAATGTCATAACAAAGACTGGTTTTCACTATTTAAGAAGCACAGCATAGTGTATTTGTGAAAATTGTTATTTACTGTGACTGAGGGAAGTTTGATATTCCCAAATGCTGAAGAAAGATCCTCAAATCATGAGATTTCTTAAACATTTATGGGATTTTTGCCTTAATTAAAAAATATATATATTTTGTGCTTCTTGATTTGAATCTCAAGATGCACCTTTTACATGGCTTCAGCCATCTTTCCCTGCAGCCCTGAGGACTAGAAAATTTACTTCCTTATAATGCAACCTGACACATTAGTTTCACGACTGCAGCAGTTATAAATATACATGGGTTGCAAGGCTGCCAACGAAATATTGAGAAGTGGTCCTACAGGCAAAGCCAGTTTGCTCAGCATGGACTAATGGCCCAGCAGTGGGCCTCCTACATCTTCACAGGCAGAAACAGTAAAACCTTCCCTCCCGACTAATTATCTCACATGGGCTTTGTTTTGGTATCAGCCCTCCACTCAACTTGTTAGCCAGTGTTGCTAGCTAGAGAGTCCCCAGTAGGAAGCAGTACCTTGAGATACGCAACAGCAACAACTTGAAAAATGCTTAGCATGGATGCATCAATGCATGGACACTTGCAATAAGAAGTGACCATGGCATGTTCTCCTGATACCTGCTGAAGGCCAGCATTTTAAGAAGCAGTGATTTTAAACCACTAGAACGTGGAGACATTACACTTTATCTACAATTATGTTTAAGATTCAGAAAATAAGATGCAATGGAAAGAGTCATCCTCTGTCCTTCCTACATAAAGAGCCTTGTCTAGTTGAAAGGAGACACAGTTGTCACCTTTTAACTTAAATATGCTTTTGCCACACAAAAAAATAAATTACACATAATTCTGTCCATTAAAATACAAATACAGATAACCACTTGTGATTCAAGTATAACATACAGATTTTAAAGGTGACAGCTACTTTCACCTTAATAGCAGAATTCAGGCTGATTTAGAGTGACCACATGCACAGTTAAACCCATGTACAGCCTTTGACTATGCCTCTTTGTTAGCAAGTGGTACTGAAAAGCAAGACCAAATCTCTGCAGTGCAGACCAGAGTGCAAGAAATGGGGATGACTGGAGATTTGCCTCAAAAGCTCAATTCTGATCTAAACTGAAGTGCTGGAGGAGGAGCTCCCTTTGTGTCCTTTGCATAAGAACCTCAGCAGTCCTTATCAATAAGGATTACAGGAGGTGATCAGGGTATTAAAGAAAGAAAAAAAAAAAAAAAAGAGGATGCATTTGTTGCCTGCTCTACTGGCTACCATCAGGGAAGTAATAAGCAACAGGGGAAAACAGTCCTAAAGATGGATGACTTTTTCTCTGAATTTTTAGTGCAGTCAGCATCATTGCAACATGTTTTTAATTTCTTCATTTGTTGGCATAGAGATTTGACTAGGACATGTGAGCATTTATGACCTAAAATGATGGTATACATGGGCAAATGCATAATACAGCTGGAGTGTCCTCTCACGCCCCTACATTATGTTTGTTTGATCATGCATGTAATGACTTTGCTGAAAAATGTGTAAAATGGTCAAACTGACACATCCAAAGCAGGTACAAAAAAGAAATAGAGGTGTTGAGCTAGAAGAGGAAGGCCACAAGTGTTACATTTTGGAGATGAGAGGAAGCAGACCAAGCAACTGGAGAAAGTAAGAATGTGGAGGATGCGGCAGTTAGGCAGTCACATGCATGACCTCTACGAAGAAGCAGGTACAACTGCCCCCGTACAGACAAGTAAATTTGTTTGCCATTAAGATGATATAACAGAACCATTTTGTGTTGGGGTTTATTGGGTTTGTTTTGGTTTTTTTTCAACTCTCCAAGCACAGTGCAGTAAATAGCTTGTGGAAATGTATGCAGCTACGCTCCTTCTCAAAACCTTCTTTGTTTACTGGGAATCAGTTCAACTCTAATTACAGCAACAACTATGCTAAGCATTGTAATGTACTCTGATACTAATTTTCAGACCAAAAAGCATCTATTTCTCATAAAAAAGGGCAAATTTATCTTGATTTATCTACCAGTGAAATATTCAGTCACTAAGAAAACTGCCTTCCTCCAGCAATGGCTGCATGCTTGCAGAGAGCACTTTGTCACTGGGTTTCTCCCACATCAGTCATAGTTTGTTGCTCTGCAGAAGTCATACTCTATAGATATTACAGCAGTAAAAACATCTAATTATTTTATGTACATTATATCTTTTTTTAGACAACAGGAAGAACACAAAAATACCTCTTTTCATACTGCTGATTATATACATATTTGCAGATAGGAATAGGCAGTGGAGCATAAGGAAGACATAACAAATCAAAACAAAGGAATGTGTCTAGTATTCCTGTCCCTCTGTTATGAGTTTGGTATGAAAGCAAGACTTGTATAATCTGACATGCTTTCTGTGAAAGTCATCACTATTGTACAATTCAGAGAAATATAATTAATTGCTTTAAGCTGCCACTTGTTTTAACTCTGCATTACTACCATCTAATGCAATCAGAGAGATGATTACAGACTCATAGATCTAGAAGGCCAGGATGACCTATGCTTATGCCATTCCTAGCATGTTTGTCTGCTGAGTACTTCTCACAGTGGAGATTCCTCCACCTTCCCAGGCTGTATACTCCAACGCTTTGCTATCCTTGCTAGTAGAAAGGCTTAATGTGTAAGCCAGCTCTTTTCTGTTGCAATTTAAGTCCACCAGGTTTTGTCCTGTCCTTAGTAGATACAAAAACCAGTTTATGTTCTTCCTAACTACTACAGCCCTTTATATACTTGAAGATTGTTCTCACACCCTTCCCCTATTTTAATTTCTATTCGATTACTCCTGACAAATATATACTCTCTAAGCCTCCAATCGGCTTTCCACATGGATCTTGCCTAGGCTGTACAAGTAGCCCACATCTTTCTTGAAATTTGGGCACTCAGCAGTGAGTACTATTTTACCCTAAAACCCAGCATGTGCTGAATAAAGTAGGATTCTTTCCGGTGCTACATAGATTACATCCCCAGCTATAGATCACTTTGTGGTGTTTGCCTTGCTCGCTACAACGTGACATTGGTGACCCATAGTTCACCTGGAAGCCAGAATAAGCTTTTGATCTTTTCTCTAGAAAAATGTCATTTAATTAAAGTACTAAATGAAATGCCCTTTCACAGCAAAACTTCATGTGGTGATAAACCTGAAACGACCTCTGCTTGGACCTAAAAATTTGCACCTGGAATTCTAAAAGCGTAGCACTTATATTGACTTTTGAATGGCAGTATTTCTGAAAAAAAGAAACACTTGCGCTTGACAGTTTCCTTCTACAGACCAAGAATTTATGTTAAGGTCTTTTTGAAAACCTGAATTTTGATGCTGAAAATCTTGCATAGCAAGTACCAAGCCACAAACCTGGGCCTGTGAAAGTAGGCATTTCAAAGCTGATGCAAAAGGAATGAAGCTGATACATGAGGAAAGGCACAAAGGGAGAGAGAAAAAGGCAGGCAATTTGAAATGGATAAATGGGTTCAGTTCACATGAAGTTCTTACTAAAAGGAAAACAAAATTAAACGTGCTGAAGGATTAGAAAAGGATCATGTGCAGCTCTTCAGTTCATCACTCCAGTCAGCAGTTTTCTCTTTTGGAGAGATCTGCTTTTCCTGCTGCCAGGAACTGCTTTGTAGATACTGCAGATATGTGCAAATAACTTCAAGCAACTCAGTAGAAGCATTCTGACAGCGCCACAGGTTCTGCAGGAGGACTGACCAAGGCAGTGAATGAGGGGCTCTGCTCTCAACTGTAGGCTTTGTTTACAAACTATGTGCTGGTGACAGATTTGGGCCAAATAAATTCCCCATTGACTGTCTGGTAGCAACTATAAACGACTTGCAAATTTTTCTGTTGATCTTCACTTCTGTGGCTTTATTACTTTAGTGTAATCCTAGGGTCACCTAAGCAAAAAGTGTCATGGTCAGATCCTAGAATCCACACCTATTTTTTCACACACTCCAAATCTTCTGGAAAAATAGAAGACTAAAACCAAACTGCATAGGAATTGAAGAAACTTAGTACGTGGCTTCTTGTTAGAGAAATATTATAGCATGAGGATTCATGAACTTATGTTTCTACAAATGTCTGGTCATTAGAATGGTAAGGGACAAATACCTTACTCCGTTGCAAACAAGGAAATTTCTGCACAGTATATTTCATTGGTATATGCTTTTTTCCTGTTCAAAGTCACCACAGTTATAGCTAAGATTCAATTATGAAAAAATATGAGACGATTCTTCCCTGCATTTATGGCTATATTTATGGAAGATGAACTTCAGTAGCTAATAGAAACAATTACTGAGCAATAAAATAATTTATTGTGTTTCAGGAAAAAAGTGTGATTATTTTTTGTCTTGTGCTTGTAGAAATGATAAATAAGTAATCCAAGGATTAATGTCTAAAGACGACAGAGCTGTTTATTTGAGCAGTGAGAGCAGCACTGGGAATTGAGTGAATAATTCTAAGACGACCCCTGACTACAGAACTGTTGTCATAGTGCTCCATAAATATACCATCTTTGTAAAAATAATGACATTTTACTCTGTAAAAATTCCTTATGAATGGTGCCTTCTACTAAAACTTTCCCCCAGCCTTAGCAACATGCCCTCTTGTAGGATTTATCAAGGGGCACATAGCCCCCTATTCAGTTCAGGCATTGCCAAAAGTTGGCATATGAAAGCTTAAAGTTGAAAAACGAGTTTGTCATGTTTTCAGGGCTGAGCTGTTCAGAGGCAGAGGCAAAGCCCCTGGCAGCTTTACAGGATACAAGAGACTAAAACTTAAATTTCCAGAAGAGATGCAGCTCAGGACAGCCTTTCTGGACTCAGTGGGGCAGTCGGACTGCAGGAGCAAGCTGGCAGTCTGTCTCCCATAAGCCCTGGCTGTCAGGCATCCACCTGCCCTGGCTCTGCTCTATGCCAGCCCTGCTCCCTATGTCTGCTTGTTCCGGTGGGTGGGTGTTGCAAGCTACAGCCTACAGACATCCCCAGGCACTCAAAGGTATGCAGCCATGTGCAGGAAAACTAGTAGGGCATGCTTAAATCTGTCTCTGCAGTAAAAATAAAGGCAATGACCAGACCACCAAGGATAAGTGAGCTTCCATGGGTCTCACCAAATTCAGTGCAACAGGCCATAATGTGAAGCCATAGTGTCACAATTGTCGTGACCTGGCAGTGAGTAGAAGATAACTTAGCAGCTTAATGAGTCTGCCTTCAACCCAATTACATCAGTAAGTGTTTTAGCATGGTCTTTAATAACCAAGGCTTCTGCCTTGTCAGGTTGTAGCAGCTCTGGGCATATAAGGCCACATTGTGTACTGTATTATTGTTTAATACAACACATTATTAGAAAGAGGATGAGCAGCCTATCCACTTGGGATCAAGACATGAATAGTCGACATCAAGGGAAAGTTTATAAAATGTTTCCTGGTGTTATTATACCCACTCAAGCTCCAAGGAAAATTATTATCTATGCTTCATACTGAACTCTTATCAGTTGCCTTGAGGACGTCACCATTATGGAAAATTACAAATAAGTCCAAAAGAATCATATTAGCATGTGAAATTTGTCTTTCTGATAAAATTAATAATAATAAAGATAATTGACCAGCTTATGAACGATAATTGCCTCTGCAGAAGAACAGTTAATGTTATATTTATTAAGTAGGGAGAGTAAGCACACATAGGGATTAGTAGCATAATAAGCCATATATGAACTGGCACCATGAGAAAGTCATGTAAACATGCTATCTTCATATTTAGATTTTATTGTTAAGATTTCTAGATTTCTGTGATTAATAAAATTTGAATGAATATTCATGGAGTAATTTGACCATAATTTATTGGATCTTTTATATCTGTATAATACTTCTATATACTATTAATAATTTTAAATAACCTGTTTTAAAATTTAAGCTGTGCCTTCATCAGAGAACTTCAACTATCTCCCATGTGATCATCCATTGCCTTGCCAAAGGGAAGGAAAATTAGTACCTCTGAAAAAGCTGGCTGACTTAAGTCAACAAATGCACCCCATAGCTGAAAAAAAAAAAGTGGTAAAAGAAGAAAAAAACAACTACCAGTGTGCACCCTGTGGGATAGAAAAGAAAGCCTACTATTCTAACGAGAAGGAAGAAAAAAGTTACCAAGTGACTGTTCCTCAAATGTTTGTTTCCTACCTTACCAAATTCTGTATCACCACCATAACTCTCTGACATTATGTAGCAGGCACAATCACTAGGAGAGTGACAATATAAAAATGAGGATAAAGTTTTTTCTTCCAGCAGCCGTTTACAAAGTACGGGGCTGGGAACTGGCAGAAAGCATGAGCTTTTGGGTGACGAGGAGTTTATAAAGCGCTGCCATGCAGCTAAGGGCAAAGAGAAGATCTGGTGCTACACATAACGGAGTTAACAGGATAGTCACCATTTGTTTGTGACATGACACACCTACACTGCTGAAAAATATGAATTTTGAGGGTTTAAGATCTCTGTGGAGACTGTGGCAGTGTGCCTAGCCTGTGAGTTGCCAGAGAGAGTAAGCTGTATCCCAGACCCTGGCCCTACACTCAGGCTTCCTCTGATGGCAGAAACCTAAACTGGTTTCTGTCAGTTTGCCTACATAGGCAAAAAGTTAAATGCTTCTTCCATCAGACAGAGCTTCTGAAGTATGACCATTTGGATGTACGGGGTACAACTGTACACAAAGTATCTTGTCTTCCAGCAGGAAGCACAAAACCCTGTTAAAAGGAGCCAAAGTGGAGCCACCTCCAACATCTCCCATTACATTTCCATGTGTGCTGGTTTTGGCTGAGAAGGGGTTAATTCTCCTCACTGTAGGGGGGCGGCTGCCCTTCCGGCTTCCCGCGCTCTGCCGCGTGGCGTGGCAGGGGGGGCTGGGAGGGGCAGGGCCATGGTGGGGGCAGCTGACCCCGACTGGCCAATGGCAGGTTCATTCCATACCACGTGACACCATGACCAATATATTGGGGGGGGGCAGTGGCAGCGCGGAGGCGGCGCGGCGTCGGGTCGGCGGGCGGCGGGCGGCGGGCGGCTGCGGCGCGTGCGGTTTGTTTTGGCGGTTCGTTCCCCCTCCCCCCTCACTGCCCCCCTCCCCCGGGGCTTTGTGCCTCTCGTTGTTCTCCTTTACATTGCATTTCTGTTGTTGTTTCTTTTAATTTTAGTTATTAAACTGTTCTTATCCCAACCCACGAGTGTTCCCCTTCTGATTCTCTCCCCCATCTACCGGTGGGGGAGTGAGCGAGCAGCTGTGTGGGGCTGAGCTGCCGGCCAAACCATGACACCATGAAAGCATTTTCACACCTTTCCCTGTACTGCTTGTCCCTTTTGGAGGGTGCTCCCCAAAAACACGAACACACAGAATCACAGAATGGCAGGGGTTGGAAGGGACCTCTGGAGATCATCTTGTCCAACCCCCCTGCTTGAGCAGGCACACCCAGAGCAGGGGGCACAGGAACGCGTCCAAGCGGGTTTTGAATGTCTCCAGTGAAGGAGACTCCACAACCTCCCTGGGCAGCCTGTGCCACTGCTCCAGCACCCTCACAGGAAAGAAGTTCTTTCTCATATTGAGGTGGAACTTCCTGTGTTCCAACTTGTGCCCATTGCCCCTTGGCCTGTTACGGGGCACTATTGAAAAGAGCCTAGTCCCATCATCCCAACACCCACCCTTTAGGTATTTATGAAATCCCCCCTCAGTCTTCTCTTCTCCAGGCTAAACAAACCCAAGTCTCTCAGCCTTTCCTCATGTGGAAGATGGTCCAGCCCACTAGTCATCTTCGTAGCTCTCTGCTGCACTTGCTCAAGGAGTTCCACATCCTTCTTAAACTGGGGGGCCCAAAACTGGACACAGTACTCCAAATGTGGTCTCACTAGGGCACAGTAGAGGGGGAGGATAACCTCTCTCAATCTGCTGGCCACAATCCTTTTAATGCAGCCCAGGATACCTTTGGCCTTCTTGGCCACAAGGGCACATTGCTGGCTCAGGGTTAGCTTGCTGTCCACCAGCACTCCCAGGTCCTCTCAACAGAGCTGCTTTCCAATAGTTCAGCCGCCAGCCTGTACTGGTGCATGGGGTTGTTCCTCCCCAGGTGCAGGACCTTGCACTTGCTCTTGTCGAATTTCATCAGGTTCCCCTGGGCCCAGCTCTCCAGCCTGTCCAGGTCTCGTTGGATGGCAGCACAGCCTTGTGGTGTATCAGCCACTCCTCCCAGCTTGGTGTCACCAGCGAACTTGCTGAGGTTACACTCTATCTCATCATCCAGGTCACTGATTAATATGTTGACCAGGACTGGACCCAGCACAGGCCCCTGGGGAACACCACTAGTGACAGGCCTCCATCCAGACTCTCCGCCATTGATCACAACCCTCCAAGTTCTGTTGCTGAACCAGTTCTCAATCCACCTCAGTGTCCACTCATCCAACCCACACTTCCTCAGCTTGCCTGTGAGGAGGCTATGGGAGACAGTGTCGAATGCCTTACTGAAGTCAAGATAGGCAACATCCACTTCTCTCCCCTCATTGACCCAGCCAGTCACGCCATCATAGAACACTATCAGGTTGGTCAATCATGATCTCCCATTGGTGAATCCACGTTGACTACTTCTGATAACCTTCTTGTCCTCTACATGCCTGGAGATGACCTCCAGGATGAACTGCTCCATCACCTTTCCAGGGATGGAGGTGAGGCTGACTGGCCTATAGTTCACCAGGTCCTCCTTCTTGCCCTTTTTGAAGATTGGAGTGACATTTGCTGTCCTCCAGTCCTCAGGCACCTCTCCTGTCCTCCATGACCTTTCAAAGATGATGGAGAGTGGCTCAGCAAGAACGTCCACCAGCTCCCTCAGCACACGTGGGTGCATCCCATCGGGGCCCATGGATTTGTGAGGATCCAGTTTGCATAGATGATCTCTGACCCAATCCTTCTCAACTGATGGTAAGTCTTCCTTTGTCCCAGTTTGTCCTCTCTTCTCTGCAGGCTGGGATGCCTCAGCGCCAGCCTTAGCAGTAAAGACAGAGGCAAAGAAGGCATTCAGTAACTCTGCCTTCTCTGCATTGTGCGTCGCCAGGGCCCCTTCCTCATTCAGCAGTGGGCCCACTGTATCCCCAGTCTTCCTTTTACTGCTGATGTATTTGAAGAAGCCCTTCTTGTTATCTTTGACATGCATGGCCAGATTTAATTCCAAGTGGGCCTTGGCCTTCCTGCCGCATCTCTGCACACCCTGACAACATTCCTATATTCCTCCCAAGGGGCCAGTCCCTTTTTCCACATACTGTGAACCTCCTTCTTCCATTTGAGTTTCTCTAGAAGCTCTTTGCTCATCCATGCGGGTCTCCTGCCTCCTCTGCCTGACTTCTTCCTCCTAGGGATGCACCAATCTTGAGCTTGGAGGCAGTGGTCCTTGAATACTGTGCAGCTCTCTTGGATGCCCCTGCCTTCCAGGGATTCCTAGCCCATAGGATTCCGCCAAGCAGGTCTTTGAAGAGGCCAAAGCTGGCCCTCTTGAAGACCAAGGTTGTAACCCGACTCATAGCCCTGCTTCTACCTCGCAGTATCCTAAACTCAACCATCTCATGGTCACTGCAGCCAAGGGTACCCCCAACTCTCACATCCTCAACCAGCCCTTCCTTGTTTGTTAAGGTAAGATCGAGCAGCACATCTCGCCTCGTTGGCTCCTCCACCACTTGCATCAAAAGTTGTCCTCAATGCTCTGCAGGAACCTTCTGGATCGTGCATGGCTCATCGTGATGGTTTTCCAGCAAATATCAGGGTGGTTGAAGTCCCTCATGAGGACCAGGGCCTGCAATTGTGAGGCTACTTCCAGCTGCCTGTAGAAGGCTTCATCAACTTCCTCTTCTTGATCAGGTGGCCAGTAGCAAACACCCACAACAGTGTCACCCATATCTGGCTGTCCCTTAATTTTTACCTGCAAGCTCTCAACTTGTTCCCCCTCCACTCCAAGGCAGAGCTCGATAAATTCCAGTTGCTCCCTCACATAAAGAGCAACTCCCCCACCTCACCTTGCTGGTCTGTCTTTCCTGAAAAGCCTGTAGCCATCCATGACCACATTCCAGTCATGTGAGCTATCCCACCATGTCTCTGTGACTGCAGTGAGATCATGGCCCTGCGACCACACATAGACCTCTAGTTCCTCCTGGTTATTCCCCATGCTGTGTGCACTGGTGTACAGGCATTTCACAAGGTGCTTGAGCACACAGGTTTCCCCAGAGGGGTTTACGAGGACCCACTACAGCCATGCAAACCCTTGAGGTGGTTGGACTCCTGGTTGCCATCACATGAGGCCGCCACGGCACCTTTATCACTGCTCGGGTTGTCCTGCCTTATTCCCCCATTGGATGTGATGGCATTAATATTGCTAGCTTGTCCCCCTCTCCCCGAGTTCCTCAGTTTAAAGCCCTCCTGACCAAGTTTGCCAGCGTGCTGCCAAAGATTCCCTTGTGCCTTCCAGACACATGGAGTCCATCCCTCCCTAGCAGTCTATAGTTGCTGAAGAATGTGCCGTTGTCATAAAAGCCAAAACCCTCATGTCGACACCAGCCACGTAGCCAGGAGTTGATTTGTATTATTTGCCTATTTCTAGTCGCCCATTTTTCTCCAACAGGTAGTATGGAGGAGAGGATAACTTGGGCACCAATATTTTTCACTTGCTTTCCCAGAGCTTTATAGTCTTGCTTAGTTCTGCCCAGACTCTGGCTTGCAGCATCATTTGTGCCCACATGGAAGATTAGCAGAGGACAGTAATCAGTGCTTTTGAACACAGCTATGCCATTCCTCCCCTTTATCTCCCTATTTATGTTTTTCTTCTTTGTCTAGATGCCAACAAAGCAATTAGCAATGGTTATGCTACTAGCATGCTGGTTGCTATCAGGATGGCTGGTCTGATAACATTTTTTCTCATACCATTTCTCCTATTTTTTCTCCCTCCATCTGCCCAGGCACATCATGCATTGACTGCTGTTGTAAATTTCAGTCATAAGCTGCTGGGGACAGAAATCCCCCTTTTCCTTATATTTTTCTTCTGTGCCTAGCAAAGTCAGGTCTCTAGTCTTAACCTAAACTCCTTTGCTACCCAAATAAGTTATTATATTTAGAGAATCCTTAAAAATGTGCCTAATACTGAAATAATGCATTCCTTTTCAGCAGCAAAGAAATTAGCAGATATTCTCCTCTCAGATTAGTTATATAATTTCTCAGGAGCCTCATAAGAGATGCTGGGGTAAGGTACAAAAGAAGGTAAACCCACCAATATTTAACCCACACAATGACACTGTAGGGGAGACTTGTCACAGTACCAAATATTTCTGTGTTGTGGGAACTGAATTATGTCTTGCCTGTTTCATGGAAACTGTAACCTAGATACGGAGCCTCCAAACTGATAAACATAACTCAATATTTGGCATGTTATGAACAACCATATTTCAGAGGAAATTATTTGAATTCATTTATATAGATCATAAGCCTGAAGCTAAATTACAGACATGAATTTTAACTCAGCAGAATTCTCTGAACTGTAATAGCAAAGTCTGAGATAAGGTCTGGGTTCTTTAGACTTCCAGAACACAGAGTGAAACTTCCTTTTCTTCTTATAATGTCAACCCTACCACAGTACTTTTCAGCACATAGTAACATTTTTAATTATAAACCTCATTTTTCTGTTGACTTGGACTAAGTGAAAAAGAAAAGTGCTTCAGGATCAAAGGAATTGCCACTAGTTGGGAGCAAATGATAAACAGTTTTGTTTCATTATTTTATTCATGTGCAAGAAAAAGAACAGATTAAGGCTGACTTGGGAATGTCTTTACTTTCTATATAAAATTTAAATGTGACTGATTCACACTCTTTTCTTTTCAACCACTCAAGGTATTTTCTGATGAAGAACATCAAACTCCAGCTTTCATAAGCAAATACAACCGGTAGCTCTAATTGTAGAAAGCACAGCTAGCTTTCTTTTTTCCAACATCCTTACACAGAAAGTATCCTCAAGTCTCTCTGGTTGATAAATGAGTAATGAATTTAGCTCACTGTACCTCAGCAGAGGAAAACACGTGATGTGAAAATCTCAAAAATAGTACAAAATTTTCAATTCAAACATAACTGAAACAGTTTCCCACCTATAGATCCCTCAGATTAACATTTGAATCCCATGCTGATCTTGAGTATTTACAACTTCAAAAGCAAAACAACAGAAGCCCAACCTAGATTTGAAATGGTTGTTTTTATCAAACATCTAACTTGTTCTCATGCAGTGTTAGAGCACCACAGAGAAAAGGGGCTACAACGCAAGGATGTAAACTAGCGTAGAAAGTCAGTGCTGCTTTGCTTAAAGTTTGTGATTGTATCACAAAGGAACTTACCATGTATTTCAGTGTGGCATGACCTTATTTTACTTTCTAAATGCTTGTGGATTTCTGTATTCCTCTGTACAAATAAAAAACCACTTTACTCTTCATTATCATATAGTATTTAAATTATTTAAAAATGAAACAAACTTGTTGGATCAAGTTCCCAAAGTCAGCTGAGCTATGCTGGCACCCGGCTTGAAAGGAAACAGAAGAGAAAAGTGACTTTTGTCGTCTTTACCTTCTTTCCTTTGCAGGAGTGTCTTCTGAGAGCCTGTTCATTTCAAGGTGCTTCAGATTTCATTTGTACCATCTTTGTTTATCACATTTTAGAAGTTCTTGTGAATCCATGTCCCAGTGCCTTACCTGAGAAGAACCTTTAAAAAAGCAGCTGGAGAGAAGACTAAGTAGAAGAAACTGCTCAGATTCCTGCCAAGAGCACAGAAGTCCACTTTATTTTGTACTCCACAAGACAGTGTGGTGCTTTTACGTACAGCAGAATCTCATTATTTTGTACTTCGTTACTCATATCTCGGGTAAGCCACACAATCCAAGCAGAAGTTAACAAGTTCTTCCTACCTACAGCAAAAAAAATAAAGAGCAGACACTAAAGTTATGCTTTATTTCCAGTAAATCATTGGTTTTGCAGAAAGAAAATTCACTGCTCTCACTTGTCTGCAAATGATTAAAACTAAAACTGAATTGCCAGCATCAATTAAAGCTTATTCCCAGATTCCACTGTACTTCAAGATAACTATACTGTTATATTCCTCAAGAATCACTTTCTTTTCATAGGATGAAGAGGTATAATGCTGCCAATAAAAATGGAGAAGTATATAAACAGCGAAAGGGAATTGTTATATAAAAGCTGACCCAGCCAGAAAGAATAAATTACTTTTTAAAAAAAAAATTCATCAGCATGAGATGATACTAATATGGAACCCAATCAAGTCTGTGCCATGAGCAGAACCAAAGATCAACAGAATAGCTTCTGCAAGATGGACATGTTTTCAGTGCTTTCAGTTTAAGGAATTCATTCCATTCACAGAGTCCAAGTATAAACCAACTTCCCTGAATAAGTGGAAATCATGTACGGCAGATACAGAAACAACATTTAATTAAAGATATGAACATTTTTTCAGACATTGAATTCAGGTTCTGAAGAACTGCTTCACGTTTGCTCTTGTTAATTAATTTAAAACCCATAGCATCCTTGGCCTAGGCTAAGAATGCCAAAACCTGAAAATTAAACTAAGTAACATTATATAAAGTAGCAGATGGGAAAATGAGTGGTTTAAACACAAAGCTAAATCCCACTGCTGGAAATTAATCATGAGAGAAGGAACAAAAAGCAATTTATTCAAAGGTCTAAGTCCGGCAACTGAATGGCAAGAAACTCATAAATATCCTTCTGTACAACACTAAAAATAAGAACATCTGTTTTGCTATAATTATTATAAACCTCCAGGTCTAGTGCAATCAGTTTTTCATGCATAAGGCCATCATCCTAATCAACAAAGGAACAGCATTGCAAATGTGGGATCCAGCCCAAAGTTTTTTGTGCAGTTTGAAATCTCACAGGCTTTTTGCATCTTTGGAGTTTAATTGTTAATGAATATTCTGGCTGTTGTTTTTCATCCAACTTCTGTCTGTGGTCATACTTTCATATAGCAGGTTTTATGTCAAATTTTTAGTCCTGCAACAAATCCAGCCAAAGATAGAGATGGACAGAAGTTACTCACTCTTTATTTGTGGAAAATATTTTATGAATTTTTTTTTAAGTGAATCTGTTGTTAAGGATATGTTACAGGAGACACTGGCCTCTACTTTCTCATGAGATCTTTATTTACCTCTACACTGGCTTCCTGATCTGGTGCTCCTTTTTTCTGAAAGCCGCAGGAGTGGCGAAATGGCTGTTCTGACTTCCAGATTATCCATAACATACACCGTGCCAATGGAAGCTATGGGGCAGACACCTGCTCTCGTGTCCTGGCTCCTTCCTCCCAGTGTGGCCTGCATTCAGGCAGGATGGTGAATAGCTGAGCTGTCACCACTCAGGAGTAAAACAGAGGTCTTCCCTAAGGAGAGGAACTCCCTGCTGCATGGTGTGCACCATCACACCTGCCGTGGGGAAAAGGAGCAGAAGGCATGAGCAAGCAGATTGCCACTACACATATTCCTAATTCAAGTCCCCAGGACTGAAAACCTGGCCACTGCATCCATCTTTCCCAAGTGTCCAGCTTTTATGGATACTCTCAGGTGTCCAGAGAGTATCTACGACCCGAGTGTGGTAAGGATGCGACACGTCTGGGCCATACCCTGGTGTGTGGTTGATCCAAGGCCCAAAAAGCACTTCCAGATATCACAGTGTAGGATTTAGGACAATAGTGTTTGTTCCAATGGTGCCTTTGCTGTTCTAGCAAACACCGGGGGAAACACATAACACAGCTGGTAGCTCTAAGTGTTGTTTTCTCCTCTGGGGTTGAGCAGAACTCCTGCACTGCAAAAATCCAGTTTAGTGAAGTGTAGCAGTATAAAAGTGGACTCAGGCAAAAGTCATTATTCCTGCATGGTTTATGGGTGCTTTACACTTCTCTGTCCTCTTTTTTGATATATATCACATGGACATTTTGTGTGGAATTATCTGCTGTTTTAGCATTTAATTAGGACTCTTGTGTGCAGGAAAATAAATTGAAAACTATTCTTAAGCCAATCATTCAGTAGACAGGAAAATTAATGTAAAAATATCTTTAAGGTTTTTAACATTTAATTTTAATGTGTGATTTAGTAGACAAAATGAGGCAATTTACACTGGCGTTTTCTGATCGTTAAAGACAGTTCAAAAAAGAATTCTGACATTAACTTTCTGGTTCTGAATAAAGTTACGATGCAGCTAGCAACCACCAGTTTCCTGTCTTTTTGGAAATTCTTTGAAAATATCCAGGTCAAACTATATAATACAACTAAGCTGATAGACTTTCAAAGGCTTTCCCTAGTCTGGAATATATCAGGAAAAGTACAAGGACAGCTTCTCATCGCCAAAGATTATTCAATACCTTTTGCTCCAACCAAGGCAAGATGAGACTATTCTGAAAAAATGGCTGCCTTTTTTTTTTTTAATTTTAAAGAAGGATTGCTTTGAAATTGTCCTTGTTTTAACCTATTTGCCTAAACCAAACTGAATACCTTTTCAGATGTCTTAAAAATCTCAAGCCCCTCCAAATCCCTTCACTGGCTTTCTTTCATCTACCACATTAGATTTTATCTCTGTAGATGAAATCCTATTCCCTACACACAGCTCCAGGTATTCTCTTCAATGATGAGAATCCACCTTTAGCCCTGGCTGGGTGGTCTAATCCTTTCCACAGAATATTTACTACCAATGTATAGACATACCTTCTCTGTCCCTATATGTGCTGACCATACTCCTCCCTCTCTTTCCAGTTTATTGTTTCTCAAACAGACACACTTTCCTGCACATGTATCCAAAGTAGTGATAATCTAATAAAACAAAGAAGGATTATGATAATCACTTTTATTACAATCACCACTGATTTTATATGGTTACATCCATTCCTTACATTTCATCTTTTTAGACTGTAAAACCATAAATCTCTTTGTCCACAAAACTCCTAAGACCCATGGGTCAGACAGGAGCAATTGGCTTTATTTCTCATGCTATGAGATAGCTGTGGGCACTGCTGATCCAGTCATCCATCAAATGTCCCAATTCCCACCGGTATCAGCTACAGCTTCCTGGTCTTGCACAATTGCACAGTGGATTTACATTGAAGGATCATCTCCAAATTAATGTTTTGTATCTTCTATGGCAGAAACTTGCTGAAGTCACCTTTTGACATGGAAAACAGATCCTGGACCTCACTGAAAACAGCCATTGCATTTTAGGAAAAAAGTTCATAAAGGCAATTCTGTCTAGTCGTAAAGGACCTCATGAAAGTATAATACCCGCCCACGCTCAGACAGGTCTTTTGAACACTGAGCTTCCTGTTAGGACTCCTAACTTATGATGCTGACAAAAAAACCCTAAAACATTCTCACACTCCAAATAATTGCGTAAGTCAGTCAGAAGTCTTTACACATCAGTCTGATAGGCACGTGCTACTTTGACAACGTACCTGAATTTCCCTTGGCACTGTGCTCCAGTTTTCTGATGTACTATGCAAGGTGCATCAACACTGACTGTTCTCTACTTACTTGTCACAATATTAACTAAGGTCTTTCCAGACTTTGGTCCAAAGAGTGGAGGCTGAGCAGCAAGTCCATTCATTTAGTCAACTGATTTCTGTCTACTTATCTGTCCTTTGGTCTGCCAACACTGTTCCAGGTAAGGCCAGTTGCATGAGGGCAAATGTGCTCGACACCATGCCTTGCCCTGAGGTTGATACTGGTTCCTGGAGGCAAAGGACTGTATCAGTTTACCTAGTTATTTTAGCAGATAGACAGCATCCCAGTCTATTTTAGTATTCAAAGCAAATTGACTTTGCCTGCTGACAGCTTCACAGTTAATTTCAGAAAACGTGTGCTGGTGGGTGACTTATTCTTGCACGTGACTGAATAACCTAACCCTTCACTTGAAAGAGTTTGTAGAGTGTTAATAGGGAATACATTTCCTATGTCATCAGAAATACCACTTTTTTCTCCTTACTTAGACTTCAACTTACAGTGGATGTGTTTCTTGATTGCATCTTTTGTTTGTTGGTCTCTGTGAGACTTCACAAATGAAACTAGTCTTGCTGCAAGGTGAGTCACTGTTGTCATTTCAATTACCAAAGAATTCTTTTTCTAAATAATATGAGCATTTCTTGTTATATAGCATTTTCTATTTAAGAACAGTTAAAATCTGCATCAGAACTTCACAATCCTCTGTGTTATTTTTGTTCTCCTCATACTCAATGTAAAATTAGTAAACCTTTCAGTTCCACAGCCACAAAATCTATGCTCACACTGGCTGAGATTCTGTCAATTTTCCTTGTTAGGGCACTGTAGGGTGGTGTAGGGACATGCCGTGCATTGCACCTACCCAGCTTTCCAGAGGACCTTTGTCCTTTCAGGGGTTTGCATGTTTCCATCTGAAGCTACATCTCTTAGCCAATATTGCTTGGGAAGCTTCTGCAGGGGTTCCCAGAAGTTCCCCCTTGGTAGAAACCTTGTTGCCTACCTCCTTTCGTAGTGTGGGGTCCAGAGTTAGCCACTGTGAGTGTGCTGTTGCATTACCCGTGACTTTGATTCTGTGTCAGTTTAGATTCTAGGCCACATTTGGGGGAGGGAGGGGGGCAGGGGACAACTAACAAAAAAAAACATGTAAGAAGATGTGTAGGTACATTGTGCAGCTATGCCAGGGTTGGGTGGCAGGTGAAGATGGTGGGAAAATAAATAGTGACAAATGGCTTGTGTGAGGGAGTCCATTTTCATTTCTTGAATGAAAGTCCTTGCAGCTGAACAAGGTCTGTCCTTGAAATATTTCCATGTCCAGTAAAATATGAGGAAACAGTATGTGTCTCTGTTTCTGGTTCCTACATTAACCTTCTAAAATGAGTTTTTCAAAATACCATACTTCTAAATGAGACTAAGATGTAGCAGCATATAAAGGCATCCTCTGTGACAGACTCTGGAGAATGTATGCAAAAGAATTTACCAATGCAAATAGCAGTATTGGCAGTTTTTTAAAAAAAAACATAACACACATATTTGCATATCTAGCACAGGACAGCTTAAACTCAAAATACCACCAACCTTATCTAACAAATAGTTTTTACTTGCTATTCAGAGTATCTTTTAGGGATTTTTCAAAATTGTCAGAGATGAAGAGTTACCTCTATTGGGAAGTGCCATGCAAACATACATGCAATATAAGCTGTGAAAATAGCTAATCCAAATAACATCTACTTCCTATTTTTGACAAGTACGCAGATTGGCAAGTTCCGTAAAGGCCAAAGAGGCAGATAATGTTTAAGATTATGTTGTTTCTGTGTGTGCGCACAGATTTTCCTCTTTGGTCCCAACAGATTTCCCACTAATCTCAATTCCAATACATTTCTGTTAATGAATCATATGCTAAAATCCCCCTATCAATCTTACAGCTATGAAGCAGCAAACCTAGTCTGGCACAGTAAATCATAATACTCAGCATCTGAAGAGATCAGTCACAAAAAGAGACAAGTAAAATTCAGAATCACAGTTACAGAAGTAAAACTCCTGACATTTCTCCCTCCCGCTTCTCCAACTGCACCAAGTGCGAAATGATTTAAGGTCAAGTCCTCACTAGGCAAAGCAGTGTATGCTCAGTGTAGCGTGAAAACCACCACATTCATTGTGACAGAACCCGTTTAAGGTGAAAAGATGAAAAATGTCAGTAAGCGCAATTTTACCAGAGAAAGAACAACTAATTCTAAGGAAGTTCAGGGCTGAATTGTGCTGTTATAAAGATGATAACATTTGCCTCAACAGAAGCAATGCAGAAGCAATTGGATCAGTTCATTATCCCCCTTATCTGCTACCTCAAACCTCTTTCTTGTTATTTGCCTTCAAATATTACCATTTCTTTTCAGCCAACTAGACATGAACTTCAGGCTACTTCCTGCAGACATTAAATACATTTACAAAAAAAATTGCCAACAAAAGTCTCAAAAATGTGAAGGCCGTCTTTATTCTGAGTGTTTAACAAGGAACTACTTTTGCCAATTTATTTTTACTGTATTGTTGTCTAAGATGGTTTCATTGGAATTTTTTTCCTTCTGTGACCCTGTACCCTCTATTATTTTGTGCTTCATGGGGTCTGAGTGGATGCAAGGAAAGCGCACAGCCCCTGGGTGAGCGCTTATGTGCTCTAGTAGTACCTACAAGTGAAGCAATGAACGATGTCCGCTGGCTTCCCTAGAGTCTGTTACGGAAGTCATTGATTTCTTTACACAAGTAGCAAGCGGTGTTTGGGAAAAGAAATAAATTCTTCAGCTTTGTCACTTAGGAGTGAAACATGCTTTATGAAGAGCTTGGTCCATGCTTGAGATTTATCCTGAATTTTTTTTCCACTCTGAATTTTTTGGAACGTCAGTATTAGTGAACAAAATTCTGCTTCCCTCTTGATCTGATGTGAATTATTCTTAATTGGCTGGAGACCTACAGAGAGGTTCCTGGGCATTTTTGCACCTCTGTCTCTGCCAAGAGATGAGAAGAAGTGCTCTGGCTCCAGCATTTACTGGCAGAAGAAGACAACCATCACCCTGCTCCACCACCAGTTTGAGATGTGGTGGCACAGCCTAGCTGTGTCCTCCGCATGGTCTGCTGGCTTGCCACCTCACACACATCAACTTTTGCATACCCAGCTGCTGTGCCAGCTTGGTCCCTGCTGTGCACAAGATGACAAACCCAAGCTTAGGACATTCATTTACACCCTCCAAGAGCCATATGCTGTCTCAGACCTATGGACTGGCATCTCTGACTTACACGGGTAAATAAGGGAATGCTGAAGCCTAGCCCCCGCAAACCCGAAATACCCATATTCCTTGGTGAAGTTGCCAGGGTGTTGCAAATGACCCGCTTCTTCAAATCCTTTCCCATCTTGCTGTGGTTCACATCCTATGGTAAGGATGAACAGCAATAACATCCTCATTTATATCTCTGCGCAGGGGATGGCCTTGTTAGCAAATTACTTTTGCAACAAAATGTGATTTAATTGGACCAAAGAAGCAATGCAAAAGTAACAACAACAAAAAAATGGTGTGATGCTTACACCATTAAATATTTCCATATGGAGACACTCCATTATCTCTAGAATGTCTTTTCAAAGGGAACAGAGGAAACAACATATCCAGAAGTTTATTTTTCCTTAAGTGATCAGTGGACTTTGGGATTTTTCTTTGGTTCTTAACTTTATATGTGAGAATTCAGGATATTTTAATAAAACATGACATTTTATCTAGAAGAAGAATGATTTTACTTTAAAAATGAACCTGAGACCTTTTTCTGCTGCACAAATCCCTATAGTTCAGCATCCTGAATGTACCTTTTCTGTGGAGGGGTCAGAAAGTCAGGCTCATTTGTAAAATAATCCTGGGCAAAAGAGGAATCCCAGAGGTTTAATTCAGTCTTTTCTTAACTACGCTGGGAGCTGGACCAAGCCCTGTCCTAGACGAGCCATGGAAACAGACCCTCCTTGCATGCTTGTGCCTCCAGCAGAGGCCTGGAGCGACCTTCTTAACGCAACAGATTCAGTACCTTGAGCATCACAGCAGTGACTTGAGCACAGAGGAACCCTGGATGTAGCTGGACGTACTTTTACAATACAAGTTAGCGACTGTTGCGCAAAGCACCTATAGGGACTTGTCTTTCAGTGGATGTCGTTTAGGTTCATTCAGTGATATTCATTAAATGTTCTGAAGGTTTTGAAAGAGGCAACATTTTTCTTGTTATTTTGTCTTGCTTTCAGGACATGATTAATTACTGGCTACCTGTTAGAGCGTATGTGCTAACGTGTCAAACTGGCAGCAGTGTACAAGGGAAGCCTACCTCGACTGGCTGAACGAGCGCTTTCCCAGACTGTAGCGTGCAAAATGGAAGTAAATTGAGTCTGCAGCAAAAGTGCCTTCTGACATACCAAACACCTTCAGACTGACGAATTTTACCTGCTTTCTTTTCCTGTGTCAGGCTGCCACTTGAGAAAAGGTGGGTGGTAATTAAGGTAAAATCTAAGCAGGAACAGGCCTGCACTGACTCAATACCACTCCACTTCAGAAAAGCTTGTAGCCACATTGCTGCAGCACCGGTTCTGTGAGGACATGACGGCTAATTTAACAGTTAATCTCCCCCTCACTGCCCTGCTGCAGTTTCCAGGGCTGGCTGGCATCGGGCAGCCGCGGTGTGCAGGTAGGACAGGCACCCAACAGTGCTCACGCAGGTGTGGGTCTTCATGTAAATCACCTCAAAGGCTTCTGGCGTGGCTGGCACAAGAGGCTGCAGAGACTCCTATTTCTCTTTATGGGGTCAGCTCCTGGCTTCTTGGTCTAGCATGGGAGAGGAGCACAGCAAGAGCAGTAAAATGCCTTCTGTACAAACCTATTTAGCTGACATCATCATATCACTAACAATATCCAGAACATGCCTGTATGATTTTCAAGGAAGAAACAAGAGAAAACACAACATGGAGGAATGAAAGACACATCCATGGGAAAAAAAAAAATTGTGGTAAAGCTGTTACTAACCGTGTTGTATCAATCTGCACATCTAAACCTGTGAGCACTGAAAACAATGAGATGTAGAATGAGAGGCCAAGTTTTTTGTTATGTCTTATGACCTATCGATTTCTTATTAAAAAAAACACCCAAACTTAAAACACCTTAGAAAACACCGTATTTATTGCAGAACTTCCATATTTTGTGTCATTGGGATATTTTCATTCCCTTATCAGTGATTTTAATTTTCTGCCACATAATACTTTCTTTCTCTCTTCATTCCCTGTTCAAAAGTAAATATTTCTTGACTAATAACTTGTTCTCTGCCCTTCTCATTCGTTTGTCTTTCTATAGGGAAAAAAAGTCTGTTGTCAAAACACAAGCAATGGATAAGCCATTTATAAGCAAAGTGGACAGGCCGCCTAGAGAACACACTTCAAATTCTTATTTTTTTACCAAAAGGCTGCTCTTCATCAAACAATCTGAAATACTGACTCAGAAGTAATTGATTCATGTCGTAAACTTTTTTTTTCCTAAAAAATTTGACACTTCAACACACCTGTGGTCCAAATGGAAGGTGTTCTGAGGTCATCATATCCAATCCCAAATCCTCTGTTTCCCTGTGACTGGCACTGTCACTAAGCCATTCCACTGCATCTCAGTAAAGGGAGAACACTGAACTTCAAAAGAAAAACAATCGATGTCACTATGAAGTAATAATTTTTGTTAGAGCAAAACTTTGAAGATGTCTGGATTCAACAGACACTGCTGTTTATATACAGTATCCACATCCGATAATTTTAGTCAGGCAAAGAACTTCTGTTAGTGAACCTGCACTGGAAGAGATTAATTGCCATCCTATCACCCATGTGTCCTCTTTTGCATTATCCTATAGCTGGCAAGGAGCAGGCTTTGCTTTGAACTAGCCACTGACATTTGTGTAATGTGTAGGTGTTATCTGTCATTTCTGTTTGCAAGACCACCCTGGAGAGTGGAAACAATAAACTCCTAAGTCTCCAACATGAAGTTCTAATACAAACGTCCATGGATGCTGAAGTTCTGTTCCTTACAAAGCATATTTCAGAGAACAGAGCAGATTTATCAGAACTCAGCAGAAGCAGGAAAAAACGTAAAAAGATACAATCCACTAAATAGTTTTTTTAATAGTCCTGATTCTTTCGTTGTGACACTAGCTTAACCTACTTCTGAGAGCCTGTGGATGCCATAAATACTTCACAGGTACTGATAATTTCCTCCAGAATTACACAGTAATCACAGTACCTTTTCTATTGCTTTGAACACTTTTATCTGAATACTACTAATTCTTGCATAATGACCTTTTTATTGGCAACGATTTTGTCTAAGCAAGAATCAACACCATGTTTTAGCAAATAATTAGACTACTCAACTGCTAATTACAATACTGCATCAATTAAACTAACTGGACTCTTTTGCTAAGTGTATGTATCTGGAATCTTGGCCCTTTATATTCTTTTTTGTCATGTTTTTATAAAAATTACTAAGCCACATATGTGTGTATATATATGTACATATTTCTATCCGCAACAGTTAAGCAATTCCATTTGCCACTCTTAATAGACAGTCTGCAGTGATGGCCCATATGAAGGAAATAAACATCAGTTGCATATTGTAAAAGCAGCCACTTGAAAAAACGTACAGCAATCAAAGGACAGATCAACCCCAGACCAAATTAAGCCCCTAGGAATGATCAGTCCAGACAAGCAAGTGACATAAGCTATCCCTAATGCACTCTTGGGAGAAGTTAGGCAAGCCAAGATAAAAAATAACGAGTTACTGACAGTGGGAGGGGTATGCTAACAATACGTCACTCCCTCCACAGGAGTCACTGGAGATGGATCTCTATGGTCCATGTGGAGCCATCAGCAGCAGCCCCATGCGAACGCGGGCTTGGCAGGCACTTTCTGAAAAACAGTTTGCAGGAGGAAAGCATGCAAACCGGAAAATGAGAACCAAGGAGGGCAGAAGAGAGGGTTTCAAGACATTTTGTCCTAGAACGAAATCTACTCTTTTGAAACATTTCATAAATATCGACATCCCACTCCCCCAAGAAAAAAACAAGCTGACAGCAACAACTGGCTGAACACTGGTCTTTCTAGAAGCAGCTTAATTACAGCAACTTTTGATTAATGTCATAAATAGCAACACTGACAGAATCAACTTTGCTATGGGTTTTTTTGTATTCTACATAAAGAATAAGCTCTCTAACACAAACCTCATTGAGAGCCTGTTGCTGAATCTGTCTTCCCAGTTAAAAAATAGTGAAGTCAGCTGTGAGAAGAGGAAAACAAAATGCTTACTATAACCTTGTGTTTCTCCTGGTGCAGAAACTCTTTACAGACTCCATGGCAGTCAGTTTGTGGCCGAGGATTTTTACCATCAGCTGGTACGTTTATGGATTGCCATAAACGTGAAGACCAACAAAAGATCTGATAGCAGAGTCGTCAGTACATATCCCTGTACATGGGATCTATCTGGATGCTTAAAAATCTAGTATGGCGTTTTTTGAAAGGATTTGTCAGGGCCCTTGGCTGCCTCTAGTGGGACCGTGCTCTGCCATGGCAGCGCTGCCTGGCCCTGCCTGGCCCTGCCTGGCCCTGCCTGGCTTGCCACGTGGCTGCCCTTGCCTCCCTGCTCGCCCTCCCCTGGGGAGCAGCCAGCTCTTGCTGCCCTCCAACAGAATTTTGTATTGAGATGACTTCAAAACATCCCTTTAAATGTCAAAGCACTTTCCCTAGCTGAACATGTTATATGGCAACGCATTATTTCTCAGCCCTTGGTTCAAGGCCAGACAGTGCATTTTATGGTCAGTGTGGGAAAAGGAGCAAGATTTTTTTCCTGCTTTTTTTCTGCTCTGCTTTGCTCCATAAGCAGAGCAATTACTGTCATGCACCAGAGAAGACTTTCCAGCTGTGGAAAGTCCCACAGGAGAAATTTTGAGGAAGAAAATGCCCCTAGAGTATTCTGTTAGTGGGTTACTCTGCTCACTGCACCGCCAAGACAGGTAATTGACCCTTTGTGAAAGAGCCCTGTAGGGCTGAACTCCAGATGTGAGAGCTAGAAGGACATGGAAACTTCTGTAGCATTCACATGCTATCAAATAACTGACCCTCAGGTATCTCACCTGTCCCCCTATCTCTGGTGGAAACACGATAGCAGACCTGGCCATTCCTCTCTTGAGGAGGTCCAAATATGGGAGGAGAAAAATAAAGCATGGCGCTAGCAAGTGGAAAAATTCCTAAAGATATTTCCAAGAAATCCACTGAATACCGAAGATGTGTTAGGCTTCTGACAGTGGCTGTCCACATCCAGATGATGGTACAGGTAGAGTATCAGGACTGTGTGATTTACAAAATGGTTTCTGAGATGTTTCAGCCTTGGGCTCTGTGTTGATTCACTGCCTATTTCCTGACCAAAGAGCAGTGCTCAGAGCAACACCTGATGTGCTTTTCTGAGGACTTCTTACCATGGGGCCATGACAACACTTAATTAGGGGGGTTTCAGTGGGTTTTGCCCAAAGCCACTGTCAGAATATCTCGGCACTGCTCTCTTCAATGATTAGAGATACTGTGAGGTTTTTTCATGCGTATATAGATATATTCACAAATACAGATATATCATCCAAATTTATGGTGTTTGTAGCTTTGGCATAGATTGAAAAGCCTTGTGATAGTGTTAGATAGATGCAATTTGTCACTCAACTCCTCACCCTGTACCTACACTTGGGTCCCTGTCCCATCTGCCAGGGACACCACTAAGCATTTCAAATCACTCAGCAAACTCTAGCAGCTCCCATCAGAATCATGTTTTCTCCTTCCTCTCCAGCTGTGCAATTCACACACATCCACTGACTTTCCTTCCCTCAAAACCTCCTGGCATGAAGGCTGGATTCAGTCCATAAGCAACAGGACAAGGAAGAGCTACTGACCAAAGTGCAATTTTTCTCAAAGTTTTCCATGACCTGTAAGTCCACGTTGACATTGTGTCACCTGTTATTTAGTAAAGGACAGGCAGTGGGACACTGGCAAGCAGAGAGGAAAGGCAGGGGAGGGCAATGGTGCAACTAGAAATGATGCAGTGAAGAGTCCTATCTCCCGCCCGCCCTTTCTGGCTCTAAGCACAGCCTCAAAACCTCTGAGGCAGCATGAAAAATTAAGTCAGCAGTAATTTGTAGGGGAAATACAATTAGTGCATTAAGGTTATTTCACTAAATAATCCCTTTTTGTTCCATCACAATAGTGCCTTCCCTGACCTCTGCTGAGAAGGATTGTAAACTCGACAGGAGAGGGACTGAAAACCACTGCTGAGAGTTATTCGATGACTGTTTTTCTGCACAGAAGCTCTGTTGGAGAACTGTGCCTTTGGAGTAAAGGGAGCACACAGCTACCACCCTTTTAACCTTTCAGAGAGGCTGTGGAGAATGAAGTGCTGCCAGCAGGATACCTGAGCACTTTTCTGCATCCCAGGAATACTGAGGATATTTTCTGTTGTTGGGGTTTTTTTGTTTGTTTCTTTCTTTCCCATACGAAATTGCAGATTATTTTTAACCGGTAGTATGATCACAGTTCACCTAACTTTGCCATGTAGTGCCCGAGCCCACAGCAGTTGCTAACAGCAACAGAAGCCTAGGGCGACCCTAGAGGGTAGCCATGAGACAATCAACAAAGAGAGTATTACATCAAAACTGTGTTGTCTTGCACAACAATCTTGCGCATCAAATCTGTGTTGTCTTAAGATAAGTTTGTTCTTTAATTCATTGACATAACTCCACAGTTACTCTGCCAGCTTTGTTGGACTACTTGTCCTAGAGACAACATAAATTTCAGAGAGTTGAAATAATTGAATGCCATGTCTAGTGCAAAGTAAGTTTCAAACTTCATACGGGAATTCAAAATGTTTTAAGGGAATGTTTCAAGAAGTGACTATGTTCTTGCAAAGAGGTTGATGGTAATGGCTGTCTTCACACTACAGGTACCGCAGATATGATTATTTTTGCGTTGATAATCCTTTTTCATAGAAACAGTAGCAGAATCATGGAAGAAACCGAAGAAGTTCAATGGCAGATACTATCATTATAAATACCAGGTCAGCTGTCCCTTATAGGATGCTGCATATTTACTCTCCCTGTGACTGGCATCTGGATCTCAGTTTTCTCCAGCAGCACTGCAAGTTTTCCCTGTGGCTTTTTGAATGATCAGTTTAGCTTATAAGAACTTTCGAAGTAAGATCTATTAAATCAACTACATGAGAAGTGATTTATCATAGCTACCTACCACCTCTTCCTCTGCTAAAACACTGAAATAGATGCACTTCAGAGGAAAAAAACAGATTACAAATTCCGGCAGAAGGAACATGAGACAAGCTGCCCTCAGACACAGGAGTCCAACTGTAATTGGCAGAAAACCTTAGTATTTAGCATATTTACTACAGTTTACGTTTACTTAAATTTTATATTTATATTTATCTAAACCATAGTATTTTAAAATTGTATATTTATTTAGCTCTTATTGTTTAGTATATTTATTTATTTAGTATAAGGCATAAAACCTTACTATTTCTGATCTACATTAATAACTATTCCTCTTTGTTAAATATTTTCCATCACAACTACAGTAAAACATGTGAGTGACCATGCAGTCCTTTCACGCAACCCAAAGCCAAAGAATCCATCCATCCACAGGTCCCTGCAAGAGCAACTTAACTCTTTCACTGTTATGAATCTGTTACCTGGAAGGGCTCAGATACACTAAATGACAAGTAACGATTAAACCTTAAGGGCAAAGAACGTAAATAAATTTCCCCCCCAAAAAAATTGAGTGAATTCACCCATTCTTACTCTGAATTTGAGATTCAGAAGGGGAAGAAGGAAAGAAAAGGAGAGCAAGGAGCAGGTAGCACAACTTGTACGCACTGCTGGGTACGGGAGCATACTCGAATGGTTACCAGGGAACCACTGGAGTACTGGAGATCCATGTTTTAGCTTGGTTTATGGTTACTCTTCATGTAAGCAAGCCATAAAATAAATAGACTTGGCATGAGAGCAGTGAATGTTATTTGCAATTAGTGGGAGACAAACAAAGGGGCCTGGGCTTTGCCTATACCTTGGGCTAGGACTCTAAAACCTGTTTCTTTCTTACAGAACATGGTATCAAAAGGCTTTCTGTAAAACGAGAAATTCGTAAGAGTTAATTCCTGTGGACCCGAAAAACGCTTGAAATAAAATCCTCTCACCAAAGATGGAGACCGCTTGTCAACAGAAGTGTTGATTAATGATCTGTTTCAATCAAATATTCAAGCCATTCTTGTCTAAACTGCATAAAGATAGAAAAAGAATTATTTAAAAAGCTCTATGTGTTTCTTGGCAACAGATTATTTGGTTTGGCAGAGTGAAATGCATTTTCATGGGACCTCTGATGGAGCTTAGCAGGAAGGTAATACACGCAAAAGTCATTTGACTCGGCAGTATGAACTAAATGGTTACAGAGTGATGAATGATAACACTGCATTTATTTTCATAGTTATATAGTATTTATATTATTTATATAGTACCTCTTAAAAATAATAGCACTTTAAGATTTTCCGCAACAGAATCCTAAAAACTTATAGTACCTGTAGAAACACAGTCCAGGGCTGTACCAAACTGTTCAAGGGGAACTTATTCTTTGGTTTTTAATTCCATGAAATTCTGGGAGGCTCGAGGGAACAAATGTATGTTTCCTTTGTATTTCCTTCTCCCAATTCTTGAATGAATAAATGGTAAATAATCTTCCAAATACGACAAACACTGGACTTCACTGCACTTACCATGGAAATGGTACGGTAACAGTATGGTACGGTATGGCAATGAACACATGACATGATCATGGCTATAAACACTGTGTGATCACGGATACAGTTACACACATGGCCAAAGCAGAAAATCTTTGAAAACAGATCATTAATTTATTAATATATACTCCAAATAAGTAACTTTCAGGTATTTGAATATAAATATTGGTGGTGCAATAAGGCTTAATGATCTCCCACATTTCTGAGTAGCTCATTCCAAGACCGTAGGACTTTCAAAGAAATCAAACCTCTCATTACAGTGGGGGATTCAACACTAGAGGCTCCTTAGGTCTCCCCCGACAATGTACCTTAACAAATAGGTATCACACATTAAAAGGACAGACAACAGCCAAAACTATATGCCATCTCAGCCTTTCAGATTGTATAAGGAATGGCTGGAGATGTTCACTGAGAGCAACCTCTGTGCAGCAGTTGTTGAGAACTGCACCAATGAGAGATGCACGCTGAGTAGATAAGAAGAAAAGACATCACTGATTAAAAAAGAAAAACGAAATAGAAAAAACCATTAAAATAAGAATACCTCTCATCTGACTCCAGGAATTTGCTTATTAGCTCAGCTAGACAATTCTAGCAATGAAAAGCCAAAAATCACAAGCAACTTCTCTGGTCACTGAAACTTTAGGGTCAGGTCTGTTGTTGAGGTGAATTTACTTCACCTGGGTCACGCAAGGGAGGAACTGCCTCCTTGCACACCAGCGAGTCTCTTCGACTTAATAACAGCTCTGCCACCAAAGCATTTTGTAATTTTAAACCGATCAGCAAATTTTGCAGAGATGTCAGAGTCCCTGGACTCCAGCAAACCCTCCTGTGAAATTTAAACTGTGCACACAGAGTGCCAGAGAGCAGTCCAAGAAGAGGGGTGGCAGCAGTCTCTGTGCTGAGACACACAGCGCTGCAACTCCTCAGAAGGGCCGTGGCAGGCGGGATCGATTCTGGGCTCCTAGGGCAAAATGAAAACAGGCAAAAACACATTTGGGATCAATCCCAATGTTTCCCTCAGCCTGAAAATAAATATTTCACACCATCCTTTATACTTCAGACTTCAGTATTTCTTCCCCCATTTTGCTTTACAGATTTGAATCAATTTGACAAATTTGGTCTCCAACATTTTTTTAAGTTAAAATGTTTGATAGATAAAATATTGAAAGAAATGTTTTTATGTACTCATTTATGTCTTGAAGGAACCCAAATCTGCATTTTGATAAATAAATTTTGCATCTAAACCATTCTCACTAAACTTGTGAAAACTAGTCTAGCCTGCACATTAACGCTGACTTTCTATAAACACATAATTTAAAATTAAAATTTTAAAAATTTAGATTTTTTTTTCCCCGCTATGTTAAAGGAGATAGTTTGTGTATTATTTAAATGAATGACACATTACATAACTAGTAGAAATTCTATTATGTTACAGTTTGGGAAGAAAACAGGAAATACTGAAACCTCAGGGGAAATGCAGATAGCAGAATGTAATTAGTCATATTAGTTTCTGGCCAAAATATTAGATTTTATATCTAGGCACTTATTAAATTTTTTACTAAGTGATAGCAACTGGCAAAGACTTTCTAATTATATCCAAAAGACATCAATAAAGATGTTTGGCTGTTGCACAATGTTTTATACCAGGCACTGCATTTTCTGAAGTGCTGAGGAGGCTTGTGATGGGTCTCAGGAGATGAAGCATCTTTTGAAAATCCAACATCCATTCTTGAGCCACTCTGTTCTCCAGCAACAGTTTGACTGATTTGTGATATCTGATGCAGATATGTCATTAACTCACAGCAAGAAAATGGGAACACTGCCCTAAAAAAAGGAATATTGCTCAAAACTGGCTTTCAGTGAAGATGCACAACACGCTACCATTGGCCTCTGTTCATACTCAGCACCACTCGCTGCTTTTCCAAGAACTTCATTCCAACTGAGTGTAATCAGACACCGGAGAAAGACACCTGGCTGGTCATTTGCAGATAGTTTTCAGATATCGCCCACTAGTGTTTCTACCAAAGTGAGGCCTTGGCTCTTCCTCAGACCTGTTCTCCTGAAGGGAAGCTTTCATACCTGTGCAGCCACAGACCACAGTTGCTAACACTTGTTCATGGTCCAGCTGCACAGGGCAGTGGGGATTTTTCATCTAGTGCTGGAAAGTCTTTCAGATACAGCGCAACTACCGAAACCCCTGCAGCTGCTGTGGACACACCTTGGAAATGTTTCTCAGTCTGCTTCCCTGCGCAGGGCTGGGGAGCACTGGGAGAGTTCATGACAGAGCTGGCAAACAGCTTATACTCCCAGACCAGAATTTTTTCAGAATTAATTTCTTTCTGAATTTCGTACCGATAGATTTCTCAATTTTCATTTATCCTAGTAGATTAAGACCTAGTCTTAAGCAAATGTTTTCTCTGGAACAGATGCCGGGAAGATAAACTCACTTTATGAATACTGGTAGGCATGCCCTGCATAGCAAAAGACCCTTTTTTCCCTATCCAGAGACTAAATGTCCATTTACCTGGTAAGTCTTCATTAGACCTGGATGGTACTGCTTTACGGACTTTTATTTGTTGGGAAACACAGATGTTGATATATCTTACCAGCTTCATTTTTCTTCTTATATTTGTAGTTTCTTCTTTCACAGACTTTTCTTCAGACTAAAATAACTGTACTGAATGCAAAGGCAACCTGTGTAACTGATATAATTTCTATTCTTAGTGGTACTGTGAAGAAATATACATAGTCAGTGCTGCTGACAATATTGAAAACATACATACGATCATTTCTATTGGAAGGAAATCGGATGCAAACATATTAATGGCACTTCAAGTATAGCAGGGCTAAACACCAATATATGTAAGACTAGTTTAGGCCTTCAGACAGTGATGCATTGTCTTGTCTCTTTTTCAGACATACAACGTAAAAAAACTGGGCTAGCCATAATAAATGCAAAATAATGAGTGTCCCACCAGAATTCCTTGAAAAGCTCTTGTATAGAATAATCAGATTGCCTTTACCTATTTGAAGAAAGTTCCCCCTATGTGAGCAGAACCTTAGGGATTTTTTTTAGTCAGTATTAGAATTTCCAAACAGACTACCCAGAGCAGCTATCCCTGCTGAATAACACTGCAGCTTTTCCATGAACTTGGACCCAAAATCTGCAGTTAATATCACCATTTCCCCAACTCATAGCTCTGGGCAGAGGTACTAAAGTATACTAATTTGAGCTAACTCTGCTACAGTATTTCATGAAGAAAGGAGTGTTTTTCCGCTCCTTTGGCAGGTTATTTTAAGGTGTCAGTTCAAATTTTTGGCACTGACGTCAAATCTTTCTGCAGAAAAGCTGTTCCTATTCTCCACAGGGCTGTTAAATGTAGAAGCAACAAACTTCATCCTCCACTAACTGCAATTTTTCCACTATCTTATTACTATAATTTTCCACCATGCTCTTGACAGCTTTGTTGGCTGTGCCTTACCAGAGGAAAGGGGTCTATTTATTTGTTTTGTCTTGATGACATTTTCATCACGAAGGAGGAGGCGGCCTTCGGCACACACAGCTTGCTTTGGAGCAGAAAGGAGAGGAGCGGTGGCCGTGGCTGTATTGCGAACACATACATAACTCACAGCTGTATATTTCATGGGAATAATAAATCTAGTAACAGTAGTAATAATAATAATGACAATGATGTGTGCAGTGACATTTTACTATGCAGGAAGTTTTTGAGACCAACCTTGATTCTAAGCATCCCCACATGACACTAAGAAATGCCCCTCAACGCTCCCTATCTGGAAACGTCCTGTGAAGAGGAATAAGGACACAGATCTCTTCTCACAAAGACTGCTGTCTTACTGCAACAAACGCCTCTATTTCAGTGTGTCACTTTGTACAATAAGGTGCTGCTAAATGGCAGTCATACTTCATAAGCTCAGAAGAGTGAAAGTAGTAATACACCAATATAAAGCCATTCACTAGGAAAATGCACAATACAACAAACCTGTTCTCCATGTTTAAATGCCTCACTCCTCCTTTGCGCCTTACCCCAAGGACTGAACTGCTCTGGTACAGTTGATGATCCAATTACACTGGTAATCCCAGTTGGAGCAAGGCACTCGGAGAAGCTCTGACTTGAGCTGCCCAGGATTCAGGCTCTGTGTCCAGCAGTATTTTCCTTGCAGCGTAAGTTATTCCTATTGTGTCAGCTCAGGATGTCAGGAAAGCAAAACATTTAGAAATGGGATGTAATCTCAAACTTACCATCATAAACATTTGGGAGGAGAGAGCCAACTGCTCGGCTTTCTCTGTTTACCCAGGAATGAACCTGACATCTGGGATTTTAAAACCAATTAATCATGGCTCCAATCACTTTTGATCAGTAAGTAAATGTTTAATTCTGGTCCATCCTTTGTATTACTTTTTAGAAAGCAGGAGGCAGATTTTTAAAGTGATTTTTGTTGGTTGGATGTTTGGTTTCTGGAGCTATTGCCTTCCAGAGACGGCTGTCTTAGAGGTCTACGTGTGCTGACAAAGGCAAGCACAGTGAAATTCCCAGACACTGAACTGCAATGTCTGTCCTGGGGAGGTGGTTGTTCTCCTAAAGCAGCAGCAGATCACTCTACCATTGTATTCCTCAGATTTCCAGCCTTAGAGAAGGATTCGAACTGCAGCCCCAAAAGGAGCTCTCCCTCCTCAGAAGGCATTGAGAGATATGACAGGAGAGACTGGACTGGTTAGCCTTAGCTCCCTCAGCAAGGCAGTTTGAAGGAGATTTGCTGAACTTCCTATAACCAGGAGCTCACAGCTAGTTCTCCTTGTGCAAGGAGAAGGTTTTAATGTCTTTTCTTGGCCCTGTATATGCACAATATTCTGAACAGCTGGTAGGATTAAATGCTTACCATTCCTTTCTGGCAACACCAACAGTTTTTGCCATCTCTATGTGAGCTGCCTTAGCTTTATAACGTTCAGTATTATAATTGTCTCTGGGAGCTAAAAGATGAGTGAAATGTTAGCCTTCATAAATGACCATTTTCCAAACCACTGTGCCATGAAACAGTTACTTAAGCTAACTGGGGAAAAATGAATGGAAAAGACACCAGGTTGGAAGTTCAGGTGAACTTAAAAATTAAAGAGTAGATGAGTGAAAAACAGATCATACAATTATGCTGTAAATGTGTCATTATGTTCTGTTGAACCAATACCTCAGTGGGACAAAAGCCCTTCAAAACTATGCTAAAGAGCCCCAGAAGAAACCCAAATGTGTTCCAGATTCAAGTTTATACCCATAATGAGCCTGATGAGAGTTTGCCTGAGCAATTAAGTGCAGGACCTTGTTTTAAAAACGGTTATGACAGAGGATGATACTCTTCTGCCTATTGAGGGATCCTATGTACTGAAGCTGTAACTCAATTATCTGTGAAGCTTTTCAGAAATCTTCAGCCCTGCAGCAAAATTTAGCATGGATTAACTTCCAGCTGGGAAAATAGTAAGTGGAAGTTTTGTTCCTTTACATATGGGAGAACAAATACGTGGATATTTCTACATAAAATAGTAGCACTTTCTTTTCTGCATATAAATAATTGCTGATAACTTGATGTAGGGGAAGGAGCTAATGATTTTGCAACTCGGCCCTGTACCTACAACACTGCGTACCTAATCTTTTGGCCTTGCTCATGTATTTAGCTTCACTCCTTCAACCTTGAACCTCTTCTGTTTGCTGAGAAAACAGACTAGAAAAGCAGAGAAGTGACTACAGTGAGCATTTTCATTTGAAATCTCATTTCTAGGTTGCTGCAATATTTGAAGCACTGTAATGTTAGAAAGAAAAACAAAGGCTTGGAGTTGAATACCATGACCTGTTTCAGTCTTTTTGAATTATTGCAGATCAAAACCCTACGTAGCCACTGTGAGTTACACTGGAAATGAGCAAAAACAGCTATTGCCTTCTCCAGAAGTTTAAAATAATGTCTGTAATGGTTCCAGGAGAAAAAAAGCACTATGCCAGGTCCTTGGCACCAAAGAAGTTTTACCTCCCTGAGGGTCCTACAGGACAAATGACCCATTGCTGTCACCTGGGGCTTGGGGCAGATCAGGATCCAGGCAGGGGCTTGGCAGGTCTAACAGCTTACAGCTGAGCGAGGGGGTGAGCAGGACCCTACGCTGAGCTTCTTTGCTCCTTGAAGAGGAGAAATCACAGAAGCATATTTTCATATTGTACTCAGGGGATGTATGATGGATGTGAGTTCTTGGGAGCTCTGTCAGGTAAGGTTTATGGGTTTATGTGACTTATTTGAGTTAGCTTTGATGCTCAGTCCTGGTAGTATGATAATGTACATTAGGTGTCCTTGTTTCTTGTGGTGACTGGGTTTCACTGGTGCTTTAAATCCTATCTGTAATGTTTACCAGCAAGTCAGTTCTCACTATTATTGCTAGTGAAGAACATTGTAAGTGACGTTCTCATTCATGATATGGTCAAGCTGGTGGTTAAATTCTGGTTGCAGAAATCTTGTCGATGAAAGTGATGGGGGAGAAAATTAGAGCTTGTTTGTAGCTGACTAGTTTGAGCACAAGGTACTGGTAGCTTACTTGAGAAATATGAATGTAGCTGAGAAAGACTAAAGGACTGTGCTTTTTTTCTTTCATGGTTGTACTTTTTAAGCTGTTTTCCTAAGCTATTATGCTTGCACCTGAAAGTTCGTACTCTCATGTGGGAGGAAGCTATATGGATGACTAAGTCTGAAATGTAGCCCCAGAATATCCCCCTCTCTCAACATCTAGGGGTTCTTTCAGTAGGTGCAGGGAGATCTACTGCTGGGAAGGAGAGGAGAACAGAAAATGGTCTGCTCTAATATTTTGTCGAACTGGGGGAAGCATTGTGGAAAAAATAAAGCACCTGTGCAAGGGGGGGTGGGGGAGGAAAGTAGAGAGTGAAACAATCCACATACTTAGATTCTGAGAGGAGGAAATGAATTATATTCACCAACACCCTAGCTGATACTAACACAGTGGTAGCTGATTACAAGAGGAAGCATTTATGTTAATGATCTTATTTTGTGATTCAATTTTCTTTCAACTCTACCATCTGTTTTAAAATACATGTTTCTGTTAGGACACTAATAAGTACATGTGGTTTAATGCTGCATGCTAGTCACCACTCGCTCTCACTGATTTAAATGCAAATTGTATTTTGCCTGAATCTGGTCTGCTACCTCTGATGGTCCCTGCTTGTATTATGGTATCTGGGAAATGCTAAAGGGATGGAAATGCTCATGGAAAGATATGTTCATGTGTCTCTTCTGTTTTATTTGGAAATGGTCTGTCAAAATGTAGCTAAACTTTGTAATGTTTAGAATTGTGTTTTGAGCTGGGGGACCCATTTTTAGCAAGCAAGTATCTGGCTTTCTTCATTAGCTGCTGCTTGGCAGTTCTCATGATTAAAGGTGGCACTGTTTGGGCATTTCCTTCAGTTCTATTTAGTTAGAACCAGAGAAATTTAACTTATAAGTCTTCCAAAATGGGAAGTCAATTTGTTGGTGTAGTGTGAAGTTTCCTCCCAAGCAAGGAAGGCAGTCAGTGGTTTTGAACAGTTTAATGAAGCTCTTATCAAGGGGGTGATGGTGAGTGCTTTGCATTCAGGATTTGAGTGAAACTTTTAATACCTAAAAACTCTGAGGGTTGTGGCACAAAACTAGTCTGAAAGTGGAAGTTTTCAGCAACATCACCCTTGCCTCAAACCTGCGTGTTTAGTACTTAATGTAAGGCTTCTCTGCTCCATGATAAAAAAGCTCAAGTGAATGTGTGTGCATGTAAAACACCTACTCATGTGGCTGTCCAAACTGATGTCATGGAATAGGCAGAGAAAAGGTGCAAATGTGGGGTCCTCAGCTCAGCCATAAAAAAAAGACTTTTCTTTTGTAGCCACGTGGATCCCCATCACATTCCTTCCAGAGTCCATGAGAAGCAAAAATGGAGTTGAATGTTGAATTTGGCTGGTTCCTGGGGATCTGTATGATCACCTCTGCTAAAATGAGCTAAGCTTAATTTCATAGAATCAGGGAATGGTTTGGGTTGGAAGGTACCTTTAGAGGTCACCTAGTCCAACCCCCCTGCAGTGAGCAGGGACATCCCCAACTAGATCAGGTTGCCCAGAGCCCCGTCCGACCTCACCTTGAATGTCTCTAGGGGTGGGGCCTCCACAAGCTCTCTGGGCAACCTACTCCAGTGTTTCACCACCCTCACTGTAAAATTTTTTTCCCTAATATCCCGTCTAAATCTATCCTCCTTTAGTTCAAAACCACTACCGCTTGTCCTGTCACAACAGGCCTTTATTGAGTGACTTAATTTGTAATTTTTTGCTCAGAAACAAACAAACAAAAAAACCTAAAAGACAAATCAGGGACCAAGGGGTGGTGTTGATTTTGTTTTCTCAATAACAAACTTGAAAATTATTACCACTTACTGGTATTTCTGGTAATGTCAAGATGAACTGCGGATGAGCAAGCTACAGTATTTTGTCTTCCTCCCCGTTCTCGTCTTAGCCTCACTGCTGCCAACAGAGTAGTACATGAAAAATCACAACCCCTAAATAGAAGTTAGTGCTGCAGGTTGGACTCTCACTAGAAAATATATTTTTGTTTTATAGCAGATGCTGGCCAGTGTAAAAATGGGAGTTAATGTTAATCTTGCCCTTTTAGCTTTGTCCTAGTGCCAGATACTATAATAATGATTTGTTTAACCTAACTTAACAAACTTCAATACATACATATTTTTAATGTTAAGATCTTTAATGTAGTTTCATGTGTGGCCTTTCTTTCTTTGAAGATGGCTGTTGAGGTGATAGTTTTTTAATCTGAAATGACAGCTGCACTAGCCAGGAGAGTTATAACAGCTTTTGTGCAACTGAAAAATAGACACATCTTCCCAAAATGTGGATTTGAGTGACCTTTAACTCAATTTTAACTTATTTGATTTCATAGACGGACATTAATACTAAGCAGATGAAGAATCCCTCCAGATCTGCATTTTTATATCTTTTTAGTACCAAAAAAATTCATCGTGACTAAATTCACTTTTAGTATAGTAATACAAATTAATCAGAAATTGCTACCTTTCATTCTGGATGTTATATATCATATACAAGTTTTATGTCTTCAAAACTCCTTATTTGCAAAGAGCATTATATGGGAACTGCTAATCCTCATTCCATCTGTTTTATTAATAAACTATAAATATTCACTCTAATCACGCCATGCTCACTAAGGGCCTGATCCTGAGAGATGCTACGTATCTGGGACCAGATGGACCACTATTGACATCCTGCTCCAGTGTCACTGTACAAAGACAGGGGCACGTCTAGTCCTACAGTGGGGAAGTTTGAGGAAGTCATGGAGGAAGAGGATGGCTGGAAGCTGCACTGAAGGACAGTTCACCCAATACACCATTATCCCCTGTCTGCTCTTGAGTTGTCCCTAAGAAAGTGGGAGCTATTGCTCGAGATGGGATGGATGACATTGCATGAGAAGTTCTGGTGGTGGCCGACGCTCTTTTTGAAACAAACTAGAGGTAGTCATAGGCTCGGTAAGTCTGAATAAGTGCCCTTGTTGACTGAGGCAGGTTGAGCAAGACAGGACAGGGATCTTCTCTGTGTGTATGTGACTCTGCTGCTACATTTGACAGATGGTTCTGCTCAGACAACTTGTAAAGACAAATAGAGAGAACCTTGGGAAGGTGGGAAGAAAACAAAATGGATGAAAAACACTAAGTCCTGTGTTCATCAAACAATTTTTAACTTTTAACAACCACCTGAAAGAAAACACTGAAACTCATAATAACCTTCAAAATCATGCACTTACTGCAATATTACCAAACTCTTGAGAAAGACCCCTCAAAGAGCACTAAAATAATATACAATACGCTTTGTAGGTCTTGTTAAAAATTTAGTCTTCATCTTCTGATTTTTGAGATGCCAGAGTTCCCCTGAGCCATACTTACAAGATTTCTTTGTAACTAGCATCAGTAGGAAAACATCGCTTCATTGGTTAGACATTTTTTCCTCCCCCCTCCAGCCGCCAGATCTCAAAGTAAACCCCATGACAAGAAGTTTCAACAAATGGGTGAAAGTTGGTGGTGTTGGGTTTTGAATTGGTGATGAATGCATTAGAAAATACGAAGGTGAGTTTGTTCTTATAGTACAGTAAGGGCAGCAAGATTACTGCCTGCAAACTTCAGTGGGTAAACAGCTATGTAACTTGGAGAGTGGTGTCAGGAAAAACACAGGAGTAAAACTGGCCACTGGTAAACCTTGGTTGCAAAATGCCAGAAAGTCCTAATGAGCCCTTGCCATAGTAACGGGAGCAGCAGTGATCCTCTTCTAAGAGGAAGGTGACTTGGCTCACAGAGGGAATGGAGCTGAGCGCTCTGCTTCCTCCGAGAACATCTTAAGAGGGTTCCTGGTCTTCCTAAAAAGAGAAACCTCTGGCAACTGCCCAGCGGTGTTTATTTGAAAACAGCAAGGCACTTCTAAAATGTTTTAACTATTTCATTTTAACTCCACAGTAAGAGACAGTGAAATTTTCTTTGAGACATAAACCGATAATGATCTATACAGTACTTAACCATGTACCCAATAAAAGACGTAATTATATATGTTAGATCGGGTCTTTAGTTAGTGTCTCCCAGATCATGCTGGGATGCTGGCCAGGCATGATTTCAGGAAATTTAAAAGGGACCAAAGAGAAGTAACTTGAACTTGCTTAATTCTAGCTTGTGGCTGCTTTGTCCTGTGTTTAAAACATTAAACACTTCACAGTCTTTTGTTTGTTTGTTTTTCTTTTCTGGTCATCTCAAAGACCTTTTCTTTGATATAACTTGTGAGAGAAGAAACAGGATTTGAACCATGCCCTCTAAATGAAGACTTGTACAATAGTTTCCTACAGATTACAATGTAGTAAAATGCAATTAATATTTTAGCGTGACTCAAAAATGACCTTTCCCAGTCTCCAGCAGCAGGCTTGCTCTCACAAATGTACTGCTCTGAAAAGCTGATGCGTGTGCTGGACACACCAAAATGAAAAATATGAGCCAATCTCTCCCCCACACCCAGTTCTCACTGAACTATTACAAATCATTATGAAAAATGGTGCAGGTTCTCAGACCCTCGGGCTTGAGGTGTGCTGCTTGTTGGTGTGTCAGTTTACTGCAAAGACACCCTTACACCTTTCTGCCTTACATCCCTCGCTGGAAGCTAGTCTCTTCCACACAGACACCAACACCACCATCTTACCAACTCCTCACATCCACCCTCCTCTCTCCCCCCTCCCTCCTCTCCCCCCCCCCCCCCCCCCCCCCAAGCAGTTAGGTAGGGATGCAGTTCATAACTTTTTTGATACGTTAGGAGGAGCACACAGATGTGATTTTACATGATGTCTTGGTTTTAAAGATTGTGAGACTTGCTTTAATTCAAGTCAGGGTAAGGTTAAAGCAAACAAAATATTTTATTTATGGAATTCACAGAGCTTACGGAGGTTTTTGAAGACACAGGACAGAAAGGAAAAGAAACTGCATGCAGTCAAGATGTTACATGATGGAATCTTTAAAGGCTTCTTCTCCCACATCCCAGTGAGAAGCAGACTTACCTGACATGCATTGCCAGGACTCCTGCTGCGTTGAACATTCTCTGTCCTCAGGCAGCAACCACGGGAGGTATGCTCGGATGGGGGGCAGGGGGAGGCCTGATAGTTTCTCATCCCTTTGGTTCATGCCTTGATGGGAGAAAGGGGTGCAAGGGTGTCCTTCAATCTCAAGGCTTCCTGCTCTCACAAATGTTTTATTACCCAACTTAGTTACCCTCTGGAAATGCTGGTGACACTGGGCGTGGCCAGCTGCTGCCATCTCCCATCCAGGCAACTAATGGACTCTGGCTTACCTCATGTGCTTTCCAGTATTGTGGCCTCATTCAGGTTGGATGGGACCTCTGGAGGTCTCTAGTCCAACTCTCGCTCCAGCAAGACCAACATCTAAGTTGGATCAGGCACTGGGCATCTTGTCCAGGGGAGTTTTGAGCATCTGCAAGGACAGAGATTTGAAATCCTCTCCAGCCGTACTTTTGCAGTGCTTAACCATCTTCATTGGTGGGGGGCAGGGGGAATTAGCTGGAATTTTCCTTGCTCCTGCCTATGACCATTGCTTCTTGTATTCTCACCATGTGCTTTTGAGAAGGATCTGGCTGGAAGGGGTCCAGAGAAGGGCCACCAAGATGACCAAAGGACTGGGAAGCTGCCATACGAGGATAGGCTGGGAGAACTGGGTTTGTTCAGCCTTGAGAAAAGGAGGCTCAGGGGGGATCTCATCACCAGGTACCAGTGTTAAGGGGCAGCTACAAAGAAGATGGAGACTCCCTTTTTAAAAGGAGTCACACGGAGAGGACAAGGGGGAATGGACACAAGTTGCTCTTGGGGAGATTCCGATTGGACACAAGAGGGAAATTTTTCACAGTGAGGACAGTCACCCATTGGAATAATCTCCCCAGGGAAGTGGTTGACTCAGCCACGTTGGACACTTTGAAGAGTCAGCTGGGCAGGAGGGTGCTGGGCCATCTTGTCTAGACTGTGCTTTTCCTAGAAAGGTTGGACTAGATGATCCCTGAGGTCCCTTCCAACCTGTGATTGTGTGATTGTGTGACTGTTTCCTGTCCAGCCCTCCCCACACTAGCAGGCTGAGGATGCTCATCTCCCTCCATGGCTCCTCATGCATTATGTGCTGCAGCTCTTGACCATCACAGTAACTCTTCTCTGAACTCCCTCTCTCCTGTGCTGGGCAAATGCAGCTGGACACTGTTCCAGGTGTGGCTTCAAGTGATGGGTAGCAGGGGAAAAATACTTCCCTTGAGCTGTGGGCTAATTCTTACCTAACCCTGTATGAGCTAGCCTTAATCATCACAAGGATGTACTGTTGACCTGTTTGCCTGCCTGAGCTCTTCTGCAGAGCTGGTCCCCAGCAAATCCTGTGCTGCATGCACAGCCAGCATGCTGCAGCTCCCCAGCAGGACAGAGTTTGCTTTCCAGTTTACCACATAATCCTTTTCCCCACATGCTGAATCCCATTTTGCCTGAGCCACATTTTCATCAGTCACGTACTACGTCACTGTGTAGTTAAGATTAGCGCCTACCTTTTGCCAAGGACAACATTTGACAGTAAGGGAGTACTCCAGAGTGATACTGGGCGATTTGGGATGACTGAGCTCCTCCATCCTCTTGCTGGCATGCTATGTGTAAATAATACGCATTTGATATAGTATTCATGTATACAGTAGTTTGATAATGTTCCCTCAGTAGATCAAAAAGCTGTGACTTAATCCTTTTCCTAATGTAGCGAACATTTGACAAGTTATTGTTGAAGCTGAGTACTATTTATAGGTTGTTTTACTGTTTAGTTCTGAACTCCTGGTGACTAACGATAAAAATGATACTGTACAACCATCAAGTATTTTTAAATACTCTCTGGTAGGTCTCTCCTAACACTTTATTATTTTTTTCATGATGTAAGGAGTGGGGAAACTTTAAAGCAGTTGTATCTTTCCCTTTTTTTTTTTTTTTTGGGGGGGGGGGGGGGGGGGGGGGGGGGGGACGACACACGACCAGAGCGTATTTTTAATCCAATGCCTCTTTAAAAAAAAGATTGCATAATAAAATTTCAACATTGAAATATCAGCTCACTGAAGTCAACGGTATTTTTGCCAGCAATTTTGTTCCTGAGCTTACTTTACACTCTTTTTCCACTGAGAGAAGGTTGAATCAGTCAGAAATGCGAGTGTGTTGCCTGTGGGAATTCAGTTTGTTATAATTCAGTGAAATTCTTCCTTGAGCCAGAACAAGTCACTGCCTGTCTTGCCTCCTGTTTTTAACCCTATTTTTAGCCTATTTTAATTGCATAAATAGGTTGACGTTGTGCAGGTGTGATACCAGAGGAATGCCTCCACAGTGGCAATATTAGACTATAAGATGCTACAGCCAGTAAGTGTGGTTGTTGCCACTGGGATTCAGCCATCAAGCTGGGAGGACCTTTTCCAATTTCCTTCACAAGTTAATGGGAGGTGGGAGGTAGAGAAACACAATAGCATGAACCCTGCCACAGAACGCAATGTTACCCCTTCTTTCCTCACTGCTTGCATCCCATGAGTAAACTCCTCCACGCTACAGCAGCAGCTGTCCTCTTCCACAGCTGGAGGTACTTCGAGCCCAAGGAGAGTGGACTGAGAAGTAGGGAAAGGAAAAGAAGCAGGGGTCGGCTTTACTCCTCAGGGTACAACAGCTTGGATAGGTTTCCAGTAACCTATTTATGGCAGACTAAACATATAGAGAGGAGGCAAGTTATTAAGGGCACAGAGCTAGGACTCACCAAGCCACACACATCAAAAGGCTGAATTTGCAGTACCTGTGCTGAAACCTATCCATCAAATCTTTTTGGCTTGTGTAAGTATTCCTGATGAAATTTGAGGGCCAAGAGAAGAGGGAGATGCTGCTGCTGCTCTGTAGGGGAGCCCCTGGGAGGTGCTTCCTTCTCCCTGCCTGGCACAAGCCAGCACTCTGAGCCCAAGGATGCCCCGCATCACCCACACGTGCCTTGTTTTTCACATCACAGGCTACTGCAGAACTACAGTTCATCTGTCTGGGCCAATTAAATCAGATCATTAAAATGGCTTTTTTTTTTCCCCCTCTGTCAGATTAATCTCTTAGCCACAGTGTTAGAATTATGACTTTTTTATTCATCTTTTAAAAACTCATTTTCTGTGCCCGTGTCTTGAGACCGCGGTTCAAAGTACCAGCAGTGTAACAAAGAAAGCCAAGCTGCTCCTGCTGGAGAGAAGCCAGGGGAGTTATTCAAAACATAGTGAGAACTGATAGGATCTGGCTGCCTTAGTGCCTTGAAAGGCATTCTTAATTTCTTTTAAAACTGGAAGTTAGCCAAATCCCTACCTTTTGAGGAGGCTGTATGGCTGGAAGGAGAGTTTTTGCATGTTTACAGCCCTTTGCTGCCCCTGTGGCTCCCCAGTAAGGCTGCCCTTGGCTGCCCCAGGGACCTGGTGACAGCAGCACCCCCGGCCCCTGCTCAGGAGGGTAGCACCTTCTTCCTGCCCCAGGTTTTACCTGCATAGTTTAGGATGTTGCTGGCATTGTCCTCTCCCTTGACCTTCTCTGTTAAACTCATCTTCAATGGCAGTAAAAAAAAAAAAATTCTTCAAGCCAAGCCTTGCTTCTTTCCCCTTTGCCTCTTCTCTACCCTGCCTGGGCATTTCAGGATATGAAAATACAAGCATATGTCTGAAGTTTATTAGGTGTGCACACCTTTCAAAACCAGCTGTTATTTTGAACATTTGATACCAAGTTTTGGCTGTGGAGGTGTTCCGCTGAATGCAGGCTCTGATCCGCCACAGCTGAACAAAGCCAAGGCAGACTCGAGACTGATCTTGTCCTTCCATGATACGCATTCATGTGTAAAAACCAACGAATTAGTTGCAGCACAGAGGCTCTGTTCAGTGAAAACCTATTCTGAAAAGTTGCTGTTGCAGTGAAAGTCTCTGATGATGATAGCATGCATACGTGCTTTCGAGGGGGGGAAGGAATATTAAAGAAGTAGCTCATATTCACACGAGAACCTGTTTCTTGAAAGCCTCTAAAATTCTTCACTTATTATCAGGTATTGCACAGTTGGAGATAAAAGTAACTAACGCTAAAAAAATCAGAATATCTTTCATAAAGCTGTAAGTTAATTTAATAATCAGAGCCTTCATTGTCTTGGTAAATTAAATTACTATTCGTTGTCTTGTCATCATAGGCTGATATTAATAATGACTTACATATTGCTTTCTGTCTGGTACCTTGCACACACAAGCGTTCACCATGATACCACGTTTCATCTTTCATGTAACTGCTGCTATCAGTGCTGTTATTGAGCTCGGCTGCCTTCAAAGCCTAACCTGAGCTACTGACTTTGCTCCCGATTTCCATTAGAATTTAGTCCAACAGGGAATGTGCAATCATACCAGAAATTCAGTTTAATGATAACAATGTTTTGAAAACAGCGTTGGTTGAAAAGTAGATAGTTTTTTCCCTTGTCAGGCTTGCGCTCATGTTCTTCCCAGCTGAGGTGTAACGTGCCTCTCCAACGCAAGTCAGCATGTGGTGGGAAACTTGTAGTGCCAAAAAAAACAGGACCAGAAATTTCTAGAAGAACCTAACACAGAAATCAGAAGCAAGCCTCCCATTTTTTTCCCCATGTTTGTAGTTCAGTTGCACGAGACTTTAAGATCTGATTTAGATAGGATTTTACTAAGAACCGGCTTTAATGTTTCAAAGGGATGTTTGAATGACTTCATGTTGCTCTCCATAATTTTCATGTGTGTCCACTGGAAAATAAACTTCTCAGGGCTTTTTTTTTTAAAAAAAAGCCTGCTTCACCAATAACATTGACATTCTGTGAATTAAATAGTTGTAGATTTATCTCTTGATCCCTTATAAAATTAGTACTTAGTCTAATACTCATATTTAGCTTTCATAATCTTTCCTCAAACACTTGTCCCTCCAGAACCACAGTCCCTTTGATGCTTTTCTCTGAGCTCCATGTGAATGTCTTTGTTTTGGATTACTTTTCCCCAGAGGTAACAGTGTTCATATTTTCAAGCCAAAAAAACATGTTATTGTCTACGGCCTGGAACTGTATATTTTTCCATAACTGGAACATTTCCAGGTTGAGGATGCTTTGTAACTCTAATAATGCGTTTATTTTCTCATATAGGTCAGGGCTTAAGACACTTGTGTTGCCAGATACATGCCCCAAGTATTTTTTTCTGGTTTGGGTTGGTGTTTGATTTAAATGTTACTTGTTTACAGCCAAAGGGTTCCCAACTCCGAACTTACTGAGCAGAACAATTACAGAGGCTGATCTACCTTGAGGGCTGGTACGGGCTTTGCAGGCCCTCTGTTATCTCCCTCAGCAGGGGATCTGGGATTATCCTAGCTCCTCAGCACCCTGCCTTTCCTGCAGTCAGATGTTTGAAACCTCTCTCTTCCCTTCTTTGAACTTGGTGCATCAGGACTGTGTCTAACCCAGTCCAGGTAGCCTAACCTAATGCCTTTGAGCATGGGGAGCATCACACAGTCCAAAAAGGTTGGAAGCTGTAAATAAATTAAAACGTAGAGGCAAACGAACGCATGTCTTGTTGTATACCGACTTGTTAATTTGTACACTAAAAATAAAAATCCCACTCTGACTAATTGGACATCATGCAGGAATGTACATGAAATAGGTTGGAGATAGCGCTGCTGCTCTTTCCTGGGCTAAGTAAGAGACCGGCAGAAGCATTTGCAGTACAGCGGGGTCAGCTCAGGCAAGTGAAACTCTGCAGGATGGAAGGGAAATCACTGTGAAGCTTTCCCTCTTCCTTAAACAAGTCTTGCCCTACTGTCATAACCCTGGGTCTGAAGGGTGAAAAACTTCAACTGGATATCACTTAGCCACTCATTACACAGGAACGAAGTTTACAACACCAAAACTAAATAGCCATTTCTTTCTGTTGCAAATTCTGTTAGTATGGATGGTCCTTCATAAAAATAGTTCTCTGGAGAAGGGATTCCCAATGTGCTGCAGGAGCTTTTTGATGAGAGCAGCTAACGTGGACAGTGTGGAAGTCTGGGTGCGTCCTCGGTTAGGGAATCCAGCATAGGAGTGTTAGCAGTGATCTGGGCTTGTGCAGTCTGCTTCCCTAGCTCGAAATCTCACTTCAGAAAGCTGTTCTTCACTTTGGGGATTTTTACCCCATATACCTCTGCCACCTGGGGAGCAACTGAACTATGTACTTCTGTATACTTATCTGTACTCCGCTGCTAACGTCCTCTTGCAGTCCTCTAGTTCATTTTCAGTAGAGATATTGGTTACCCTTGCCAGAGTTTGTTTTATCCATCCTCCATTCCCTGTATCTTCCAGAACAGACCAGATAATGAACACGAAGACTTTTTCAGGTGCTTAATTAATCACGTTTGCACACTTGAAATTATTCTACAAAGATACTGTACTACCACACTACCTGCTTATTAGATATATTAACATAAAATATATGCAATAATAATATGGGGCCATTTTTCCACTGAGTAGGTATCTTCTTGCCAAAGAATTTGAGATGTGGTAGATGTTTTACCCCCTTGGTAAAACAGCACATGTAAAAGATTACTCATCATGAAAAGGACTGAGATTATATTCGATACTTAGCAGAAGTCTGTAATGTAAGCTTCTAACAGCACTCTGTTGCAGGCTCTGTTAAGGATATGAGAAAACATAACCAGTGACAGACGCAGCTGAGCTGGCAGGAGCCTGTGCGCTAGTGATGCTGAATCCATACTCAAAGTGATATTCTGGTACCTTATCTCAAAAGCACCCTGAAAGATGGACGTAGTCTGTTTGGAAATAGTCTGGAAACACACAAGAGGAGAATATTTTGATACCAAACAGTGTAACTGAGAGCAGTCAGCACTGCTTGAAGTAGAAGAATCGGAATAAATATGCTTGAGGGGTGTGCTGGGTTTTGTATTTCTTTTTAGAGAAAAACCAATGTGAGCTGACAAGGAAAAAGCAGCAGATAGTTCTCACTTAAATACAGTAGTAGACTGAAGCCTGTTGTGGAAGAGTAATTGATGAGCAAGGCCAGGTTGGATGGAGCTCTGAGCAACCTGATCTACTTAAAGATGTCCCTGCTCGTTGCAGGTGGGTTGGACTAGATGATCTTTAAAGGTCATCCATCCCTCATTCCAACTCAAACTATCCTATGATTCTATGACACAGAAAAATATCTGAGGGGGGGAAAATGCCAAGCAAGGTCCACAAAATGATGAAGTAGCAGTGAAGGGAGGCGAATCTAAAGCCAGCTGCTGAGAAAGGCAGCACAGTTTGAGATAACAGCTTGCTGAACTGTCTCGGAAATCAGGCCAAAAAGAGCAAGCTTACAATATAGTGAAAAAGTTGATCACAGTTCACTTTCAGGAGCTGTAATACATCTCAGTCTTATGTACAGTGACTAAGATTGTTTGGTTAGGATATTCTTATTTATAGTCAAACATCTACTTATCCTAGCATTTTGAAACCTAATAATCCAAGTTTTTTAGAAGTTATTAAACAGTTATCCATGTAATGCAATTAAAAATGCCTACTGGTACTCAGATCTTTATCCCTACTTCTCCCAGCTTCTCTGCAACTCCCTCCCATGCAACAGTAATTAAATTGCCTTTTTTTTTTCTGTTAATGAACTGTTAAACTGCCAACAGTGAATAAATTTAATGTAAAGTGGAATTTTTTAAGTGTTTCCCAAAAATCCTTCATACACTCTTTCATAAACTTGCAAACAAGATACTGACACGAAGCTTCCTTGAGTTATACAGTTCCTTTTCTTCAGGCTGCCGGTACATTCTTCATTGGTTAGATGCCTCTGCTGGCTCTGGTTTGACAAATGGTATATATGATGTGAGCACATAAAATATGAATATCTCTACTTTGGATGGCAAAAAAGAAAGAAAGAAATAGGCTTTTAAATTACTGCTAGGTAGTTTGTAATAATGAGGCTGTTAAAACCCTGGAGGAGTTTCTGATCAGGCTGTCCTTTCCACCAAAGGCTATCACTATCTAGAATTTTCTGACATCTTGGAAGCCTAACATGTATTCACTTCTTCCTGAAGCAGAAAAGCTGCACAACTAGTACAGAGTGAGGAAGGGATGTAGCAGGCTTAGCACCAATATAAGGACCCTCAAAATATGCAATGTGATTTTTTTTTTTTAGTTTTCTTCCCCTAATGCAGTATTCTCCCTATGCCAGTGGACTGCTGAAAATTTAAGGAAGAATAGCTTAGAAAAAGTCAAATCATACCTATGCAAGAGAGCAGCTCCTTTCCATTATGAAATACTGGTATATCGTGCAATTGAAATGGATTTAACAAGCGCAAATCCAATACAAAATGGAAAAACTACTTTTCTGGCAAATAATTCTAGAGTAGGAGAGCAAATGTTTGGCAGACACACTGCTACAGCAGGATTCTTGTGCCAGCCTTAAAGCAGCTATGCCTGCTTGCTTTTAATAGGGTTTGAAGTTTGGGGGAGGAAAACAGGAAGCTGAGCTTCCAAAAGACTGCAGTGTTACTCTATTAGCTAGCTTTGTACAGAAGCATTTGAGAGTTCGCTAAACTCCTGCCCTAACTGGCACAGTACGCACTATACATGCCTTACCCCTAGCATTAGAAGAGTCTACATAAGCATTAGTAGAGTTGTTCACAAAAATTACAAGATCTGATGCTCTTAAAGAATTCCTGTTCTACACTAGGACGGACAGATTTTGCACGTTGTTAGATTTTTTTAAATACATGTATTTGCCCAGACAGTCCCAGAATGACTTTCTCTGACAGACAGACATACTGTCCTTCTGTGAATACTTTGCATCCACATTCGCCCCCAAACTCTCCAGTGAGAGCACCTAGCTCCAGCTCCCCACAGAAACTCAAGAACCATGGGTCACCATCGGCTCAGCTCAAGGGACCCCATGAATTGTAGGAGAAATCAAGTATTTTGGCATTAAAGTACTGTATCTGTTCAAAGTTAGGAAACCCTGATCCAATTTAAGTTGCAAGGGTCGGCACCTTTCAAGAGTCAGGCTCTGCCTTTCTGGAAGATGTGCTTTCATCAGATGTTATTGGGTTTGCTCCAGGGGCACGTAATGAAATTCAGTGATGTATTTGGGCTCCTGGACAAACTGGGTGATACGACTGTTTCCTCTGGTCTTAGTCAACCACTTCCATAGCTTAAATCCTTGACTAGGATGAACGGATAAAATAAATATGATTTCATGAAAACCATATGTTTGGGGTTTTCAAGGAAAAATATGTAGTGAAAGTTTCATCAAAACATATGCCTTAGTGTCAAAGAGGGTTCAGGTAGCTGTCTCTCATGAATGCTGCTTTGATAGTGGAGGTGGGTTTTTTCGCTGTGATTTTTTTTCCTTTTAAAATATTTTTTCTACTTCTAAAATAAACCAGAACATTTAAACCTTTAATCAGTGTTTCTAAGATCATATTTTTTACCATAAGACTTCATGTTTGAAAGATGCTCACCACCTCCCCTTAGAAAGCTAGTGCTACAAATGAGCTGTCATCCATCTTCTGACATACCTCTGTTGCCTGCGTAAAAATAACCTATTAGCAACCAAACATCTCCTTGGAGTCTAGGAAGAATTTGAGCTTTAGTTGCCTAAAGTAAGAGAGAACTAAAATTAGGCACTTAGACATCGTTGTGTGGTCCTCAAAATCTATGTTATCCTGCAGGCATCTTGAGTTTATTTTTTTGCATGCACTGAAGCCCTCCTTTGCTCGGTTTCTGAGGAACCTGAACAACTCCTCCTCAGCCAGAACCTCTTAATTCCTGAAAGACCACAACAGCTTCCTCCTCTGAGTCCAGTTAGACCTTCCCAACAGATGTTATTCTGCCTAATCTTCCTGAGGCTGTTTTACCTACACTAAAGGTGCAGATGTTAAAGTACATACCTACAAACACTAGTGATCACTGTCACTTTTTTGTTTAAAAAAAAAAAAAAGGGGGGGTGGGAGGGGGTGTGTAGCAAAGGCCACTTCCCTCATCAGTCTGAATCCCACCTACTGCTCTGTTTTCTCTAGGAGTGTGCTGCAAAGTTCTGCCTGTGAAAGGTACTGGGAAATCAGAAGAAAAGTTCTTCCCCTCCCTTGCTGTTGTATCTGTAGAGCTGAGCAAGGGAGACATCGGGTTTTGGGACAGAAGAACCCTGTTGCTGCCAGGACCAGCTGAGGCACTTGGCACAAGTAGGGAAGGTCCCATGTGTTGCTTCAGGACTGCCCAGGATCCAGGAGTTCTGTCCTCTCCTCCAGAGGCAGAAATCAGTTCTGCAGAAAGTAGTACAGAGCCAAGATGGAAGCATGCATCCAGGGGAAACTAAGAACCTCCAGGGCCATTCTTTTTTAAAGTATTTTTTTTTCTTCTTCGTTAAGGGTAACAACATCAGTATGGCAGCCCAGAGGTAGACTCCTAAATCATAAAAGGGTAAAATTTAAGATGCCTCTTTTGTATTTCCCATTGATTTGATAAGTTTCCTTTGCTCAGAGAGCTATTTTACCCCTTGAAATGTTGACTTCTTAAAAATCGCGTAACTCAGTGAATGCCATTCTTGACATTACAGACTTTTCCTTTGCTTACATATAGAGACAGTTCCAGATTTGACAAAGATCATTTGACTCAGTATTTGTTTTTCATACACTAGTGAATACTTCCCTCTGCAGGAAACTGTAAGTCAGTAGCAGCCATAGCCATATATATAGCCATAGCCTGTGGCAGTGTAGAAAAAAAATGTTCAAGGCCTGAAGTGGTAACTCATATAGTTAAATTTACTGAAATGGGTACTTGTTCCTTGGCAAGCTGCCCTAGTGGTACAGTCATGTTTTACATTAAGTCTTCCATCAAGGTACTTCTATTGACTCTCTCATAGATTTCCCCGCCCCAGTGGATTTTGACAGCAAAAAAATAATCTGCCACTATCCACACAGAATATTGTAACACTGGTGCTTACAAATATCACCCTCCTTGGACTGTCAGAGGACAGAGGATCATCTTTTATGTCAGTCATACTCTGCCATGGCTTTCTAAAAGAACCCAACTTCCAACCTGAACTGAACTGTAGCAAACAGATCAGCCTCTGCGAGCCACGCTCTGCTTTCAAATATGCTTCTGGTTCCTGCGCTGCTTAATTTCAATTTCTGAGTGACAATTATTTTCATGACAGCCATAAACTCCTTTATGTCAATGCTTTCCCCTCCCCATCTAAAAATGGCATTATTGTGCCTTCTTTCTGAAGCACTACAGGTTTTAAAGTGCAGGGTACAATCACTACTGTTTGCTCTATAAGCCAGCGCTGTACTCAGTGGTTATTACTCTCGATTATTCACCTCTTCCAAGTCTAAAACTTTATCGGTAGCTTAGTTAAAAGTAAAGTATCACTCCATTCTCAAAATGTAAGACTGGAACAATCTTGGTTTTTGCAGGCTGATTTTTGCAGATATTTGTGTCCTTACACTCCTTGAAATTTCACCCACCTTCAAGCACTACATAAGATTTTCTTTCAATTCCCATGAGCAGGTATTTGCATTCTAGAGTCCTAAAAAATTTCACCTGGTTTGAAAGTGGTTACATCATTTAATTGGTCTATTGCTGCTGTTTACATTTTTGGATGCAGAAGAACTTCTTTTCAAGAAACAGACCAGCCTTACAAAAATTAAGCCCTTATGCAGTAAGGCCAAAGCTGTGTCAGTTAGATGGAAGACCATTCAAACAAAAATTAAGCTATTACTTAGGTATACTTAGATCACTTTTGGCAATTAATGCTTCTCCATAGGAGTTCTGCAGTACCTGTACCTTTGGAAAAGACCTGCCCTCATCCCGGTCCCATACACCTGGTGCCATTTCTCACACCCAGTGCCATGCTGGTGGCAACACAGGCTCTGCCTCCCAAGGAGGGGAAGCGTGTTGGTGATTTTATTCCTGGTGCAGCCTATGACATAGTGAGGTGGGCAAGCCTTTTCACTCTTCTGACTCAGGCTGAATAGTTCCGCCACAGACAACTCAGAACAACAATTTAGAGCTGTGGTGGCTGGTAACAGCCGTGTTAGCATGGTAGAAAAACTATGAGGCCTTGAGGAAGGAGCTCTAACTGACTGCTCTAAACCTTCCCTTTTCTTGGCTGTTTTCGAGCCTATTAGGGCTCTTTCTAATTACTAAAAAGTAATATTTAAGTAAATATTTAAGATTTAAGTAGTGCTGGATCACTACTTGTTTTCCTTCCTCTGGTCGTCCATTAAGTTAAACACTGAATAGCACAACAAGATGCTAAACTGGTCACGTTTGGTTATGCACAGCAACTGTGCCAAAAAATTCACTGAAAGAGAAAACTGGTTAACTCACTTATTGGGGGTTGCGTTTACCTCAAGACTGTGTTTTAACCTAGTAACTCCCAGATGACTTGTTCTTTAATAGTGTATCTTATTTGAAAGAAACTTCCATTAATTTAGTAACTCTTGTTTGTGTTACTAAATAGAACACTACCTCTTGATGACAAACAGATGGAGTTGGGGGGAACTAAGGCTACTGTTTTATTTTTCCCCATGAAAAAACAGGGGTTGGAAGATAAAAGCTGCTGTCTGCAACGTGCTTGTTCCATAACATTGGCCTTACTATCTGGCACCAACCACAAGGTAGTAATAATAACCATATTTAGGAAAAAAAAAAGCAAGCGAGATTAAAAAGGTACTGTAAGAATAAGGACCACCTTTTCTTACTTAGGACAAGTTTTTAACACAGTGGGTTTAGCACAAAGGAACAAGACTTTGTTTCACTAGTCAGTAACTTGTGCTTTCAGAAGGACTTCTAGTTTCTACACCAATTATAGAACAGGACAGTATATGGATTCACTTTTATCAGTTACACAATAGTACTGTAAAAATATACACAACACCATGTTCTCTCTGTCACAGCGTTTTTAGAAGAAATACATGGGGTTTGTTTTTTTTTTTTCAAAGGTTAACAAGCTCCAGTGAGACCATAAAAACATGAAAAATATGCTTCCAATTTCGCACACTGATTAAGAGATTTTAATTATGTGTTCTAAATAAACTTCAAAACCCCTGAATTACAGCTACTGATTGCTACTGCTGCTTCAGCTGCTTATTTCTTACACCTTTGTTCTTATCTACAAAACAGACCAAATTCTGTCTGAGGGCTGCATTTGGCTTACATCCATCCTCTACTCATTACACTCAAATGTTTGATCATGGTTTTGTACAGTCACACTTCTTGGGAATACTGAAAATAACTGCCAAGGCATATGCTCATGTTAGTAATGATGGGAGTTGCTAGTTTGCAGCAAAACTTCTTTTTGCACAAGACTGCTTCGAAGATGGGAGCATGGTGAGAAATCTGACCAAGTATGTTACACACCTGAAAAATACAATCCCACGGCTTTCTACAGAACTGGTCAGTACCTCCTCTTGTTCACTGGTAAGTCACCTCTCCTGCACGTATCCACTTTAATGCTGTGCAATCTTTGTGCAGCTCATCATACAGTCCCCTTAACTAGCGGACAATACCAATTCTACCTAGATTTCCATTGGAAGTATTACAGAATATTGTTGCATTAAATCTTTCTTGCACATGCGAAAAGTCTACCATATTTTCAAGGTGTCACTAAGGATGCCTATATGAAAGAACTTGCAATAAAAAAAGTGAGTCTTAATCAAGACACCCAAAAAATAAAGTTCATTTCAGCACTCTGTAGGCTGGAATTCTCACGCTGCCAGGCACAAATACTTTTAAATTTGTTCCCCCATACCTTATCAGAACTATACTGTTTTATTCTGTCGCAAACACTGATTTTTTTTTTTTTTTTGTCTTGGCCTCAGCGACCACTTAGTTTAAACATGAAGTAAAGCAAGCCCCCTCTTCTTTCTTCCCAACAGAGTTTCTTAGGAAATTATAAAAATTGAACAACTTTCAAATGCGACAGACACTACTAAACAAACTTGCTTTTTAAAAATTACTTTTTTTTGTTCCAAGGTTTCACTAAGCCACTTAATTACCCTTCCTCCTGTTCAGCAAAGCACCTGCACTGCAGCCTCTGGCCAAAGCTTAGTAGTAAAGCAAAGTCAATCCTGCAATGTAAGTTTGTGAAGGTACCATGTGTAAAATAATTTTTTTTTTTAACAGACAAAATATTAACAGCATAAATTTAATATAAATGTTAATTCAAGTACAGAAGTCAAACGCATGATTCCAACATTAAAAACTACAACACTTAAAACAACTATGTAGCTAATATCAAATGCAAATAAAATTAAACTGCTATAACTGCACCTAAATTAACATCAAAAAGGCTTTTTAATATGCTAATGAAACACGTTTAACTAAAATATGTAATGGTCCACAATAGTTGACTGCTTTCAAGAAAAATTATTCAACTTTAAATCTTTCCATTGCATTGTTTGCTGTCTACATAATATTCCTTTTTGACAAACACTTCAGACGAAACAACTTAGAACCAACATAGGTCAGGCCCTTAGACTCTTACCATATGCCACTTTGCCCATTCCTTACCCAGGAGTAGAAAATATGCATACCAAACTCAAAAAGCAGGATGATCCGCTGTATTAGTTTCAGATTTTAAAAAAGAAAAAAAAGCAAGCCTTTATTTTTTGTCATTTAATAAATTAAGCACTTTAATGAGAAATGCTAAACGGTGACAATAAAAATAAAGGTGGCTCACTCAAAATTACATATACCCGATTTAAAAACTTGTAAACTATTTTCAGTTTGATGCTAAACCATGTTTTTTAAGAAGAACATGGCCTGATTAGATAGTGAGCAATCTGCTGCTCAACATGGCTAGCAGAGGCATGCAGAAGTGCTGGTTATGAGGGACAGCCTGGATAAGAGTAAGGCCTCTTTGAACACAGAAGCACACACGTGCCCCAGCAGAGAAGTGCTAACAACAGGAAATGCACCTTAGTGAGCTGTACATAAAGTACATGTAATTTGTATGTGTCAAGATTTTTTTTTTTTTTGCCAATTTTTGTCTCAAAGAATTATCTAAGGTATTGAACCTCAATGTTATGACTACAGCAATATATCTCATGTAGCCTGATGGTACATTGACATAAAGCCCTTCAAAACACCACTCCTCCATTGATGTAATGCTATACCAGAAGCAAAGACTTTACTGCACATGTTCTTCCTGTAAAAATTTGCATCCACTTACAGAGTGTGGTATTTAACTTTCATATTACATATATTTCTGTATGAAAAGGCAGGGTTGCCAGGGTGGTGTGGTTTTGTTTTTCTTTAATGTTTGCTTAAGATTCATTACTTACAACAGAAGCTGTAAAAATTCTGCCTGCAACTCAAAATACGAGAGTAGGAATTGTAGCAAATTATTCCAACACTAAAAATATAAGCTACTGCTGTATAAACTATAACAGGTAATAAAAATCTTTTAAACAAATTATCATTTAAAAACAAATTTAATCACGCTAACCAAAATAATTTAACATTTAATTTCACTAATCTTTAAAGTGAAATGTTTAATGCACACATGTGCTTTCAAGACTTATTCATCAATAAACATGAAATGTGAATTTACGGTAATTACATATCAGTGTGGTGTTCTTTTTTCTTTCCTGGCAAGATCCAAAGCAACAAATTCCAAACTTTTCTTCTTCAGGTCAACTCAAGCCACATAGGGTGTACAGTTAGCTGCAGAAAAAGGGAGGGAAGCGGGGAAGAGAGACTTGATTTCAGCAAGCATACTATGTTACCTATTCCAAGATATAAGACTTAACTGTTAAGGAATTTAAGATAATAGTGTAAAGAAAGCATTCACAGTCTTATGCCAATGCTGCATTCTTCCCATTCCTCTGCACCCCTAACACTAACTCAAATCATTAAGGACTTATTTAGTCAACAGTTCAAGCAACATCAAAAAGGACCTAGTGAAAAAGAGAAATGAAAAATGAGAACATATTATCTCAGTTTCTTTCTCCCAAAAGCCTTATACTTTAAAAAAAAATTCTTCAGCACCGAACATAAGCATTTTCTCAGCCAATATGTATATTTTCAACCAAACTTTACAATAATGACCCTTTGCCTCACCTCCACTGAACACAAAATATTAATGAAGAAAACTTTAATGTACATATTAGATCACCCTTCGAGTTGTATTAATTTGTTACAGATACGATACATATCATAGCAGAATTCTTTCATGTTGCATATTTAACACTTTATATTGGGGTGTACTGTTAACTAAGTACGAAGTTATGCCAGACACACACTGCGTAAGCAAAACCCAACCTCACTATGGTCATCCATTGACTAGAGGAAGGCACTGAATTCAGTCCTGTTTTAAAGTGACTGACTGCTGAAGTCATTCAAGCTATTTCATGGATAAACATCATCCAACATTGTTGTATCTTTCTTACTTATTTTTCTCCAAGTTCTATGCAGGCCCAGATTTACAAATTTATGTTCCCTGTCCATAAGCAGCTGCAACAGCAAAATAACTGAATCTTCAGGACAGATACTGGATGACTCAGATTAGACGTTTCCAGCAGTAAAGTTAACACCAAGCATGGATTTAATGCCGTTTTCAAACTGCTTTATAAGCTTTTAAAAACCAATCTCATGACACTCGGAAAAGATGGTAATCCCCATTTTAAAAAATGAAAGAGGCCTCAGAAGTGACAGACATCCACACTTAAATTCATCCACAATAGTATATTCAAAAAAAGGGAACATCTGCCCTTGTACCATAAATGGGAGAAAGTTAATAACACATTTTGCAAATAAGAGGAGACATCAGTCTCCTTCTTTTACATTAAACTGACTACCCAAAGAAATAGTCCAAGTCACCAATGTAGTAACAAGTCTACTCCTCAACATAAATTTGAGCCCAAGCCGGAAACGCAAATAATTCAGAAGTGACTGAAAAATTAATCAGAGTCATTTTAGGACAAAAACCATAACCACCTGTTGTGCTGCACAGTCCCTGTGAACATCAGACTGGGTGATCCATCAGCAGGTCTACAACAGTAGAGCTATCATTTCCTTTGAGAAAAAAAAAAAACCCACAACAAAAAAAAACTGGACAGAGTATTTCTGGGAAAGTCTTCTCAGAGCAGTGTATGTGGGGAACTAATCTTGAGACCAACTTCTCTAACAGCCCAAACAGTGCAGCTAAAACAATGTCTTTGAGGGGGCAAACCCCAAACACAACCCTGGGAGGTTCACTCACCTCTGCTATCCCAGTATGCTGCATTCAGGGACAGCAAAGTTACATATGCTTGCTCAGGGGCCATGATAAAAACCATTCTATATAAAGTTACATGATAAATATTTAAGACTTCTAAATTCATACTGGTAAGTAACATCTTACACTACATTCTGAGCCTTTCTAAAAATCACTAACACCACCCCTCTGCCCCAATCACCACTTATCTGTATTTACTAAACAAACAAAGCCAGCAATTTCTGGGTTTAATAAAAAGATCTTTCTTTTTATACCAGGCTGTTGCTTGTTCCAACAGCAATATAGTTAATTTTGATAAAGCAAACCAAGGCAGTGCTGAAGTAAAGAAAATCCCTACAACGAAAACAGTAGAATAAAAGCATTTCACTTGAACTGTAACACCTTAAGTTTAACATCCAAAATCTAGGACAGCAGTCTACTGATACATTTGTTCTGAGACCCAGATGCTGAGCACAGACTCCTCAAGTAGTTTATACAAGTTTTAACCTTGACTTGTAAATTGCTACTGCATGCAGTATTTAAGAAGCTTAAACAGGTACATTCATAGTAGTAAGATACAATGCTTGCTCCACCTGATTCAGTACAGTTTACTATATACATTCTATGTAGTGAACTAGAATTAAACTTATTTATGTGCTATAGCTAGTTATTAAAATGATCTTTTTTTTTTTCTTTTAAATACTTTCTGTGAAATACTTTTAAATACTTTCACCTACTTAAAATTAATTTCTTAAATTGTGTCTCACTGAGATGCCACATGGAATAGCATGTGTGACTGAACAAAGAATACCCTATTGTGGAATACATGTCTAAAACCTGACAGATCCCCAGAACTGACAAAACTTTACCAAAACTTCTTCGCTTCTTCCCCATCACCCCGAAGTCAGACTCAGTAGGGAGAGAACTCCCCAGGACTCAACCTTTGCTACAGAGGGACTGATCTTAAGGACTAGAAAGAGGTTCTGACATCTTAATTTCCTTAAACCAGTGGAATTCCACCAGCAGTAAGTGAAAACAAACAAAAAAATCCAAACAAACAAACCCCCAAACCCCAATCATTCTCAGAAAAATGTTCTGCTTTTCCAGGGTTCAGATGTTTAGTCTCACTAAAGAAAGGGAGGTGGAAGTTCCTCTACAATTCAGAGCACATCTATGCAACTTCAAGTTCTCTTCTGCCTATACTTCGAAGTCACCTGGATGAGCCAACCTGATTCCATAAGCTACAAAGCTGCATTACTAATGCAAAAGCCCAGAATGATCAAAAATGCCACGTATTTTGGGACTGACTCTGCACTAACACTGCTTCTGGACCAGAAGTGGAATGTAGTCTGTGTTAATTAGCACAACCCTACAGTCTCCAAATTGGAGCTGCCTCACATCTAGTCGGGCTCCAGGACAGGCAACAGCAGGAAGTCTTATATGTTTTTCTAATGGGATACCACAATTAACAGCCAAGCACCTGTTTGCAAAGTGTTTGCAAACAACACTAAGGTGCTGTATAACTTATAAAGAAAACTTATTTGTGTTGAAGTGAGATTCAAATTAATGAAAAAGGTATTAATTTCTTCCACGGGCCATTCAGGTTTGCTCCTATTCTGTTCCCCGCACCTCTCTAACATTCACCTTCTTGACCTGGACAGGCTGGAGAGCTGGGCCCAGGGGAACCTGATGAAATTCAACAAGAGCAAGTGCAAGGTCCTGCACCTGGGGAGGAACAACCCCATGCACCAGTACAGGCTGGCGGCTGAACTATTGGAAAGCAGCTCTGTTGAGAGGACCTGGGAGTGCTGGTGGACAACAAGCTGACCACGAGCCAGCAATGTGCCCTTGTGGCCAAGAAGGCCAATGGTATCCTGGGCTGCATTAAAAGGAGTGTGGCCAGCAGATTGAGAGAGGTTATCCTCCCCCTCTACTGTGCCCTGGTGAGACCACATCTGGAGTACTGTGTCCAGTTTTGGGCCCCCCAGTTTAAGAAGGATGTGGAACTCCTTGAGCAAGTGCAGCGGAGAGCTACAAAGACGACTAGTGGGCTGGACCATCTTCCACATGAGGAAAGGCTGAGAGACTTGGGTTTGTTTAGCCTGGAGAAGAGAAGACTGAGGGGGGATTTCATAAATACCTATAAATATCTAAAGGGTGGGTGTCAGGATGATGGGACTAGGCTCTTTTCAATAGTGCCCAACAACAGGACAAGGGCCAATGGGCACAAGTTGGAACACAGGAAGTTCCACCTCAATATGAGAAAGAACTTCTTTCCTGTGAGGGTGCCAGAGCAGTGGCACAGGCTGCCCAGGGAGGTTGTGGAGTCTCCTTCCCTGGAGACATTCAAAACCCGCCTGGAAGGGGGTTGAACAAGATGATCTCCAGAGGTCCCTTCCAACCCCTGCCATTCTGTGATTCTGTAACTTCAACATATAGCTCTGCTCCCCTTCTCACAAATCCAGACATGTAATTTCCTTATATTTAAACAAGCCTGAGTTTTTTCACTTCCTTGATCTGTTCATGATTTATCTAACAATATTAAAATACAGCTTATTCATCTTTCAGTGATATCACAGCTTTCTGTATTTTCTCCAAGCATCATTTTCAAAATATTCAGGTGACACCAAGTGGTTACTTGCTGTACTGCTGTCAGTTCAGGACTACTATATGCAGTAACAACCAAGTATTCTGTTACATCAAAGTAAATACAGAAGTATGTACCACCAAAAAAAGCCAACAGAGTGCCTTGATATTATTAATCATAACAGTCCAATTTTAAAATTCTATAAAAGCAGCCCTTTGTCATTCACTTACCTTAGTCTGCTTATATGCTTTAAATAGAAAAAAGAACCTGTACACATCATCAAAAATTAAGTGGGCAAAAAAATTAAGTTCCTGTAAGAGAAGATAATTACCAGAAGGAATAATCCTGTGACACCTTTATACACTCATGCTTATAGTAAGTTGCTTCCAGGAAGAAACACTCAGGCTTGTCTCAGAATTACTGCCACTTACAAAAAAAACAAACCAAAACAAGCCCCCCAACAACACGGGCATCCATGCAGCACCATTCAACATGCCAAGCCATACCACAGACACTTCAGTGAAAAGGAGGAATCCTCTGTCACATTTAGCAACTCTTTTTTAGCCTCAGATGTTTCTTTCAACATAGTGTGTACATTCAAAACAATTTCTGTACATTAGACAGGGCAAAGAAAATTCTATTTCTATTTCTAGACTCCTTAGGGCTATGTTTCAGTATCACGGCAATGCAAGCATCAAAAAGAGGGTTTTTATCAACGTGAGAGAGGTGTATCTTTCAGAAGTCAGCCATGTATGTTTGCTTTGACTCTGCATGCTGTGTAAGGGGCCAAATCTTCAGAAACAAAAATGCAGAGGGGCCATCAAAAGAAGAAAATTTTTGTAGTTCGAGATAACAAGACAGCACTACCAGGACTAGGCCATTAGGTGGACAGCTTTAAAAAGCAACTTGGGATTTGGGAATTCTGCTAAGGAAGAATTCACATTAGTTATGATTAATGGCACACTGAAGTGCTAAAAAGCTTTAAAATATAAAAATCTCAACACATACTTTCTGCAATTTTTTTAAACCTGTTTGCATTTTGGATTTGACCACAGCTGTGAATAATCATGCTAATTTTTAACTGTTCTGATGATTCTTTCCCAAAGCAGTATAGGAAAGAAAATATTATCTTTAGCTAATGCTATCTGTAAGCCATAAAATAGGCAGGTAGGTAGGACAAGCATAGAATCTGAAGCTGTCTTCATTCTTCTTTAAAGGAGGAGAGCCTCACACCACTATTTCAAGTTTAGCATCCTTTTTATCTTTTGCGTTCAGGATTACACAGATTATAAATGTATGGCCCTAATTTTCATACAGTCGGTCAACCAGTAAAATGCCCCCACAGTATGTAAAAACCAGGCACAAATACTTAGCTCTCTTATTATTAAAAATAAGTAATTCTGATCACTTTGACCATCTGAAAGTATCGCCTTCAAAAGGTGACCTACCAATGCAAACCAAACCATCACTGCTGAAGTGGAGACAATGTATAAGGCTTTGAGTTTTGGAGATTCTTCATCTTCTAAGACCTTCTGGGCATGCAAAAACAAAACCAAGGAGAAGCAAGATTCTAAGCAAGAAGAAAAAGCTTATTTACATTTCAGTCATGCACTGCAAAAAAAGGCATCACAGTCAATCCTGAATAAATCTGCTACACACTGCATCCAAAAGAAAAAAAAAGAAAAACCTTACCACAACCTAAGTATCAAACAGACTTCCAGAACAAGTGTTAAGTAGCAGTATTAGGAAGAGGAGGATGGCAACACTATTTTAACAGTTTGCTATCCGCAGTAGCTTTTCCAATCCACCAAAACTATAACATGTGAGAAAAGAACAAAAAAGAAGGGGGGGAGAGGTGAATACGGGGAACACAGGGGAACAGAAAAGTCTTTTTTGAAGCACATCAGGAACAGAAGCAGTCATCACTAACACAGTAACCCCTTTAAGTTACTATTTCTGCTTCCATTTCCCTGAAAATTTTGTTTCACTGGGCCAAAACAATTAAGTAAACGCATTTTAACAAATACTTCTTTATCTGTTCTCATTTTTCCTCCTTCCACTCCTAAAGCAAAATCAAGCTTTAAATCTTGTGGACGCAGTCCTGGGCCCTGTATGCATGCACAGCTAATCAGAAAAGGATTATTTACTGTATTGCACAATCTCATTGTGCTTCTATCCAAAGCTGCACTACACAGGACCACCAAGTCTGATGCCCATGCACAGCAGGCACTATCCACAGAAAACGCCATTCCTTTCAAACCTGGAAGTCCATGGCTTAAGTAGGCAGATATTCTAAACTAGAATCTGAAAAATCACCGCAGTCTGCTAATAAACTAAAAAAATAGTAACTGAAGCACAAGCTTCTTTTAAAGAAGTTGCCTACCACCACTCCAAAAACCAAAAAACTCCTTCCCACACAACTCTGGTATTGCTCCAATTCTAAATTAGAAAAAAAAAGTCACCCAAAAGCACTACCACCACCCAAAAACCCCCAACTTTCTACACACAATTAGACAAGAAACTAGTATTATCTGAACAAGCTTATCACCTTCAACACAATTCTGCACAGAAAGAAAAAAAAAAAAACCACAAACCCAAAACAGCCAAACCTCCTACTCTACAATTCATCAGAAACATTTTTTTGTAATGACAGAAAAATATTTATGTTGTTCTACAAAAGACTAGCAAGAATTAATTTCATGATACAGCAGCTACTGATCTAGTCATGCTGAAAGAAACCATGCAACAAATACACAAGAACGTTACCTCAGCAGATCAGAGAAATTATGTGATGTTTTATAAGACTTGCAGAATTACAAAGATCAGACCTATCTCATCTTCAAATATACCAGGATGTAAAAGCCAGAAAGAGAGAAAGATCTAACTAAGCAGAAGTAAACTGTTCAAATGAACAAGTGGAATAAATTATATAAAGCTTTGCCTGGAAGTATGAGGAGTTTTTAAACCATCATGGTACGGCTCTCTAACAGCCTTCAAATCTGAGTACCGAAGAGATGAAATTCTGATTTCTTTAAGGATGAAGTTTGATCAGATGGTGACTAAAATTACTCATGAAACAACCTGGAACTAGAAATTAGTTTTGTGTTCTGAATATTCTAAAAATGGGGGGCAGGTACTAGATGGCTAAAGTGTTACGTTTTGTATTATTTATGTATTTCACTTTTCGGAGCAACAGCGATAATACTGTCAGAACTGCAGTGATCCATCTTCTTGTGAAAATTACAGATTTTACCAGAGCTTTTTATAATACAAAACTTTCCTTTTGCTAGTAGTTGCATTCTAATTTTAAGAAATTGAATATATATGAATGAAGATGCTAGACTTAGAAAGTAATTAAGAACAACTCTATCCCTATTTTCTCCCATTTTCTGGTTAAAAAAAAAAAGAAGAAAGATGACTAAATGACATCACTCTTTACCCAAAGATAATACATGTACAGCCATGTAATAATGTCTTCTATAGCCTCAAAAATGTCTATAAAGAAGAATCAAAAAAGCCTCCCAAAACTATTCAGCTGAACAGGGATCTACCACTTCTGTTTTCCTTATTGATAATAAATCAAGAACACAGACAGCCTTGCAAATAAAATTTCAGCACCATGATGATCACACAGATGACCTTATCCCCGAGTCACTTAACATGTCATCTAGGTCTTCCTTACAAACCATTATGGTAGATAAATGAAAGCAAAAATGACCCCAGCATTGCACTGAAGAGAAGTTTACACAGTGTTTCTTCAGTGCTCTCACCTGATTGTGCAGACTCAGCTGACTACACATGAAAAATTCTTGTGTAGACTTACACTTTATATAAAGATACATGCACAAGCCAAGATACATACACAAAGAACAAATTTTAAAGTAACTTTTCTAGCTTCAGTTCTTAAGAACTAACTGAAAGCATTTATGCTTACCTAGATGTAGAAGCGTGAACTGTGCTGCCAACTCCTTTGCACCTTCTACTGTTGTACAGAGTTTGTCTGGCATGAAGTAACTCTGGGAACCATCTGCAATACTAGAAATAAGCACCTTGTACACCAACAGTATTTTCCCATCCTGACTTGTGGTTGAATATAAGTAGTATTCTGGTGGCGCCCAGTTATTTTTATTGCAAAAATAATCCAGATGCATTGCTGCAGAACTGAACTGACTAGATTTTAAAGAATACATGCTAATTGGAGTAAGCTTTATTCCTGGAAAAAATGAGTATGTACATCTTTCAACTTCAGGAAGGCCTGGACTGTGCTGACCATTAAGACGAAGTGAAAGATTTGCTGGTTTCCCTAAGGATTTTTGATGACCATCTTCCTTGTTTGGAAACCCTAAGAGAGTTTCAGAACCGGGACTTATCTGACCATTAAAATGTTGCTTCCAAGCACCTTCTTTGTTAACTGGCTTTGCCAGTGTTACCTCAATACTAGCTCCATCAATGCACTTTCCATTCATTACAGACATAGCAGCAACTGCATCTTCTCGGTGGAAAAAATGAACAAAAGCATAGTCTCTCAGCTTCTTTACACGTTCAACTACTCCTGGCTTGAACTTGTTGAATTCAGCTTTAATTGTGTCCTCTGTAGTAGACATCATTAAATTTCTTACATATAATACTTTAACTCTCTGCATTGTTTCTTCATCAACTTCTTTCTCTGGGTCTGCCCAGTCTACTTGAATAGTATGACCCCAGAGTTGGAATGTTCCTGCAGCAAAGAAGATTTACATCAATAAGAAACACACAAAGGAAAACAAAATCATTCTTATCAACTACTTCTAGAAAAAGCAAACATGATACATGCGACTTGAATCGGTGTTTTTTGTTGCCTCCATCTACTCAAGCAAAACACATAAAATATTACTACTTGAAATTATTAAAGAAAATAAGCCTCTGCAAAAATTAAAAATGTTCCGTTTATTAAGCACCATAAACTGTCAATACACAGACTTTGCAATTTTGTGACGTGCATATACACACATATACAGTGACCACAAGCAATATATTATTTTATTAGTTAGTAAACACAGCATCTTCCATATTAGTTACAACCTTAAAAAGTAAGGTCAACACCTGGAAAAACTCATCTAAATGCGTATGCACTAGCACAAGCCTTACTCTATGTAGGAGCAGACACCAAAACCATAAACTAAGAAAAAATAAAGACCCACCTTGTTACTCATTTCAAGCCAACATTTTGAGTATCACACAACTAGTTTATTTTACATTCAGTGATCTGCCCATGTTTCTCCCATTACTTTGCAAAGTCTCAACACTCCTTCCCAACACTGTCAGTGATTACCACAAATCTTTTCTATATCATAGCCCTATAAATATAGGGAATTTTGCCATTCATTTCAGCAAGACCAATGCTGTATTATCTATTTTAATGACTTCACTTCTCCAACTAGATTATTTAATTTCCTCCCTATTTAAGTTCTCTTCCATTCTCTTCCAGGATTTCCCTTTTTAACTGTACCTTTACCTATTCCCTCTTCTTTCAGTATATTTAATCCCTTCTACTTCCCTCCCCCTCAAAAGGCATAAAATAAGGTGCAAAGAGGAAGTCATCTTCTACTTGTTAAACTCTTAGAATTATTTTCTAGTAAATATTAAAGACCTACTTTCAAACATTTTAAAATGAGACATAACAACATCACTCATGACACTCAAAGAAAACAAGGGACACATTCCAAGCACTATATTTTTTAAGCTCAGCTTTAAGAGAATTCATGTGCAAGGACTGGTGCATGCAAATGAAAACTGGACATGTGCCCAAGCAAATACCTATCTTGGTGTAAATTAAAGTAACTTGTGTTTATAGAACAGATGTCTGCTCTTTCATTCTCAGAACTGCTTACGTTTCAGCTTCTTTAAAAACAAAACAAAAAACCTGCATCCCAACAAAGAAACAAAAACCCCTAACTCATGAACAAAAAAAAAACCCAAACAAAAAAAAAAAATCCTCTTTAGGTGAAAGACACTACTGCAGTTTTGTAACTCCTGAAATACATTAAAGAAAGGAAAACAGGGAAACTCACCACCCCCCACAAAATGGAGACAGGCACTCCCCCAAAAACCCAAAACTATTAATTACAAATAGGTTTACCTGGGATTAGCCGCCTTCTAGCCATGGCAGCTGCTCTGTGAGATTCATATTCTACAAAAGCAAAGCCACGATTTTTAGTTTTGTCAGTGGCATTTGGATAAACAATGACATCCACCACTCCTTCTGTAAATTTTTTCATTTCATTCAGTATTTCTTCTTTCTTCTTTTCTTTTGGAATTGCTCCAATAAATAGCCTGCAGTTGTCCAAGCTTACGCAGACGCCAATAAATTTCCCTGGACGTATTTCATAATTATTAAGAATCCTGATGGCTAGTTGGGCTTCCTCTTTAGTAGTGTACATCACAAAAGCATAGCCTCGATTCTCACCACTGAATTCCATCATCAGTCTGAACTCATAGATCTTTCCAGCTCTCTCGAAAACAGGAACTAATTCATCTTCATACATATCACGAGGAATCTTACCCACAAAGACTTCACACCCACGAGGTGGTGGAGGACCTTCCCAACCTTAAAAGAAATTGTCCAACAACAATCTTAGTACAAATGCCAGATAGGTACACTTTCCCCCTACTCAATTTGGTGGTGGGAGTTATTTAAACTGAGACTAAAAATAAATAAAACTGGCATATTCTCATCTGTTATTTTATTCTTATTTTTTGCTATGTTTAAATATAAATTGCGGGCTTATGGCATTTTTAAATTTAATTCTGTCTTCTGTTTCTTTCACTGGAATCTTTACGACAGCCCACTGAATCTAGATTTATTTAAAACACCAATAGGTTTTCTAGAAGAGTCTGCATTTCAATCATTTTTTGCCCCTTAAAATTATGTATCAGTAATTAATACAACTGATAGGTGATAACTGAGGAAGAACTTAAGCTGTATTCTCTAATATTGTAAAGCTGCAAACGTTTCTCTGTACTTTTTTTGCCCATATTTTACAAAATTTTGGTCAGGGTCCCCAGTGCAGTATTTTTTTTTCCTTGACATCATTAAAAAGGTCCAAACATTTTGCTTCCACCTTCTCCATTCATCCACTGAAACAGGACTCTCTAAAGAAGGTAGGATATGGAGCCATCCTTTCTTCAATAGCCAAAAAGACTGAACACTCTTCCTCTAAAAAGAGGCCCCAGTTTTCATGGGCTGGAGCTGGATGGTAGGAAAGAAGAAATAAAATAAAAATCCACAGAACAAGTCAGTCCCTAGTTCACATCTAAAAGATACAGGAAGAACCATGCTTCTGTCCTTAAGCCAAGGACATTCATACACTCTTTTACAAAAAAAAAAAAACAACCCACAACAAAAACTCTGCCATGTATGCTTTACTTTTTTCTTATATATGCATTATCTTACAGATAATGTAAAAATGCATACGTACATTTAATATTATGGAATTACAGCCTGCAAATATGGTACTCCATTTTCCCTAAATAGGCATTTAAAAATTAAACCTTGGTGGTTTTTGGTTGGTTTTTTAAAACAAATTAGACAAATAAGGCAGAAGTTTCAAAGGCAGACACACCGTTAAATCGTAACTAACAGCTTTTTTCTAAAGCTCTGACAAGAAAGTTTCTCTGCAGTAGAGAAATCAAGGAGTACGAAGTCGGCAGGGAAAAAAAAACCAAAATTTGGTAAGTGAGTACTAGTATGAAATGACAAAGCATAAGAATGCCAGGTACAAAAAAATACTGTTGACAAGTTAAAACAAGAAGATAATTAAATATTTTACTTTGGCATGAAGTTCAGAATAAATTATATTTAGGTGATTTTGTAATTAACTTAAAACTTTTTCCTTCATGTAAGTATCATCAAAGAGCACGTAATTTACTCATGAAAAAAACTTTTAACACAATTGGGAAATTTTTGCCTTCTCACAGAATAAATTTTCATCTATAAGCTGTACACTAAGAGCTACATGGTACACAAGGAAACCACCAAGGCATCAGAACTGACATGCATTTGGAGCCACACTGCCATGGCTTAGCTAGGAAAAAGTTTTGCTCTGTTCACACACAACATCCATTATCTTTACCATTTTCAGCTTTATAAACACTTATGACCACCTCAGCTGAGTTCTGACAGGACATGGCAAGTTACACAGTTTGCAAGTTAGTACTGCCATCACATCATGCCATCCAGTTGCCCACATAAAAAAAAACCATAAACCAACAGTACATCATTTAGGAACTCCAAAGACAAAAGCAACTACATACCTTCATCAGGAAAAAAGGGTGGAGGCTATGCTTGATTGTGTAGGGAAGTCATGAAATTAAATAGCAATGTTCATTTATTAACTAGACAAACTTTTACCATCATTCTCAGCCTGGTAAGTAAAAGCAATCTACCATTCACAAAGCCCACCTTCTAATTTTAAAGCTGCATACTAACTTAGTATTACAGCACATTACTGCCAACTAGGAATAAGTTATGACTCTTGACTTAAAGAAAATCTGGCCTGTGGCATATTTGCCAACAAGCATTTTTAATAGAGCAAACATGGAAACAGTTCACCAAAAGCACCATTCCTCAAGTAGTTACCAAATGACCAGGGTTTCCTTGACTGGGTACTTGATTCATCACTGGGCAATAGATTATGGGATTCCTTTTTCTGCAACAGTTCAAGTAATCAAACTGCAATCAACATTATAGTTATAATCCTCCCACTGTTAGTGAGATCCAGGACACCTCAAATTTTCTTCCACGACTGACTTACCTAATGACATCATTATGTCTATAACAACAGCACCCAACTAAAGCAGTGAAAATCACTTTCTATTCACTTTCTTAACTTTTTTTTTTTTTAAATACACTCTACAGATGCGTTTTCCACAAGTGGCATAAGTTGAACAAGAAGTAGTCAGCAACGCCCTGCAGTTCTTTCAGTGCCATTTTCAAAATAATTTCACAGGGCACCATTTGCCTATTTTACGTAAGGCAGTAAAAGAGTGTACATAATTTTAGACAGGAAAAACTGCCAAAGAGAAATCATTTTGATGCTGCTGTATCTTGAACTACCTGTAGCAATGGGCAATACAGTTCATGCTTACAAGATACAGGACTTATAAAGATACAGGCCACGAGTGAGAATGAACTGAAAGAGTGGCACAAAGATTCTTCCTTCTTTCTGCTTGCCTAAGTGCATAATTTGACTTAGAAAGAAGCGCTGTTGTACTCCACATGATACAACCAGGACTAATGGCAAAATTCTTGTACATTGCTGGTGTCAACGTCGACACTGGAAAGATTATTCAAAGTAGAACAAATGTTTCATTTTAAGGCATTTGATCCATTTCATCAGAATAACAAGAAATACTAAGATAAAGGTAACTGACAGTGCTATTACAGAGAATTACAGGTACTACATATTTCATCAAGAAAATTTAAAAAAATTATTTCAGACTAGAAATAAAGCCCAAATTCAGCAGGAAAGATGCTCATCATCTTAACAAGATAAGTGTAGGAATACATAATCCACCTTTTAGAGTTCTCTAAATCAAACCCAGGTACTTTTTTGAAAATGTGTCTTAGCCAAACAAAGTCATCAAGCTCAACAAAAAACAACTGAGCAGAGAGTAAGTGTTTAAGATACACAGAAGTTCAAACTAAATGATCTAGAAGCCACTTATTGTCTTACCATAAGTTTTAACTCTTGAATAGGGGAATGACAAAAAGATAATTAGGAAGAAATGTATATACCTACTGAACTACTCCTCCTCCTCTGTTCACGTGGCTTCACTAAAAACAATAACAGACCCAATCATTTGGTCTTTTATCCATTTATTTCACAAACTTTTAGCCTTTCCAGCACAAGATAAACCCACTAGTTTCCAGCACTCATACAAGAATGCATTAAAATTGAATGATCTTGCAACATCTTCAAACAAAAACACCGTAGACCAGTCCTGCTTAAAACTAAGAGTCATTTAAATTTATTTTGGAAAGCAAATTTAAAGTGCTGAACAAAGGCTTTTCCTTGCATTACCTGTGAGTGTTACTCATTTTCTATAAACTAAATCCGAAGCAGCAGTTTCAGCAAACTTATTTGAGCAGGGGATAGAGCTATTTCAATAGATTTATTATTGCTAAGTTACTTCATCACAGTATCAGACATGTTTTTGAAATAGCATTTAATGCACAAGAAAAAATTAAGTCTTCTGAAGCAGTAGCATCATGAAAAGTGTTTACTAAATTCAGTAGCCACTATTTCCAAACTGCAATGTCCACATTCCATATACTGCAGGACTTAATTTTACTTTTTGTCACTGACTTTAGTGGAAATATAATTGGGCATACAGAAAAACATCTTAGGGACAAAGGTTGTTTTCAATGCAGCAATTCTCCAGTTCAAGTGTGTAAGTCTCCCATTTGCACCGTGACAATAAATCCCAAACCACCATAAATTAACCAAGAAGATGACTGTAGTTTTTACAGCATCAATATAGTCTCCATTATTCTCTGAGACTTTTATCAACCGTTATCTGTTTACACATGGATACACACTCAGCATTTCTGTTTTCCTGTGTATTAAATGAAAGAACAATAATACATTAATAATAAACCCTGACTGTCGTACTTTGCTGTTAAAAATACATCCAATGAATGACAAAAATTCCAGGAGCTCAGCATTTATCAGTTTTTCTTCTCAGAATGAAAGGTTGGGAGGGGGAGGTTATGTTAGACATGGAGAAGAGATTACTCAGCTCTGAAAACAATGGAGTTAGATTATCTTCCCTGGTGCTATGTTAGAGAACAGAAGTTTGTAAAAAAAAATGCTTTGGCCAACACAAGTGGTAAGACAAGAAATAACGCAGGTTATGCCTGCTATCAGCAACTTGTTTGTCCCTTCCATGCCACTAAACATTTTCAAGTGTATTACTGGTCATATGGAACACCCTAGTGTTTCCAACTCCACAATTGTTTTGCTGACAACTTCAGCAGCTCTTAAAGCTGTGACTTCTTAAATCCATGAAGAGCAAACGTTCAACATAGTCCAGCACAAGAAATCTTAAACTACTGAAAACTGTAAAGTGTAAAGTGTATCAGGATGCTGTATGTGTTGTATTTCTTACACTCTTTCCCTAAACATCTACTACTGGTCACTGTCAAGACACAGGCCACAGGGCTACACAAATTTTCAACCTGATTTGGTACAGCTCTCCTTACAGAAAATAAACTCCAACCTTGTAATCTCAAAAGAAATGCTTACCTGGTGGAGGACCACCAAATTTTCTTTGCCCATTTTCTTGAACCATGCTGTATCCAGTCTTCTCCATCAGGGCCAGTAGCGCAGCCTCATTCTGAGTGCCACTTCGGATTTTGCCACATCCATTTGCTGCAGCTTTATTTTCCTCATGCATATCTGCAACAGCTTCAACAGAACATTGCAGATATTTTGGTTGAGATAAGTATACAGAAGCTACCAAAGCACAGAAAAACAACTTATGCTATACTTGCCTATTTACTGTGACTTTGTTTGGCATAATGCTTCAATCCTACATCCAACTACTATCACCTATATATTTGCTTTCAAAACATTGTTCTGTAGCTGTAATTATCTTGAACTTTAAACAGCAACTATATATTCTATATACAAATTTTCATAAGTGGTACCACAACTATTTGCTAATTATGCTGCCCTTACAAGTACAATAATGCATTCTTTCATAAATCATGTTATCACGGTTGTATAGAGACCTGTATGTTACTCAGTGACAAGTTCCACTTTCTTATGACTACATTTTATAGAATTACCAATGGCTTTAAAACTGTATCTTAGTAAAAAATACTTAAAAATACATTAAGTCCATGCCTAGTTAATATGAAGAATTCAATTCATTTGGGAACAAAAGTAACCAAATTAAAAACCAATATATAATAAATCTAGGGGGAATGTCTTGCAAAAGTAAGGGGTTGAAATAATCCCACCTCTGGGGTCCTTACTTTCATGCCTTTATCCATTTTCACAATTTCCAAAACTAAAAAAGTTTATCAGTGTGGTTGTTGCTGCTCTATTCACTATTTCCCTGGCATGCCAAGATCTTGTACAACAGCTTTAGGTTTCTGTCAACTAGCTGATGGGGGGGGTGTGTGTGTGTGAAAAATCACACCAAGGAACCCATTTGGTAATTAGCAACTTTACTAGTTAAGTAAAAAAAAAAAATTAACTTTCAAGTCAGATTTTTTTTTTCACTGCCTCTTTTTCCTTGCCCAATTTTTATCTTCTTTTCCCAAGATGATCTGCCTTAAGGTCTGCAATACTTAGACAAGCAATCTGCAACACTGCAATCCTTTGCCCAAATGGTATGTCCAAGTGCTATGCCACTCATTCTCCAGAAGAAATGCTGCCCAAAAAATCACCACCACAAAAATAAGCTGCAACTCTTGATTGTTCTTTAATGTCCCTTATATTTTCAGCTTGCTTTGTCTTCAGGCTTAGGCTCCAACAGTGTCCTGAGACCTCAGCAGTTTATTTTTTCCAAGAAAAAGTTAAAACCAGCTTCAATTTCACACTGATGTTTCCTGTCAACTCACTATTATTTGCTGAACAATGAGGCTTCCTAGTTAAGGCCTCAATTAATAAAGTATCTGGAAAGCAGAGAATAAAGGAAACGAAATCAAGGACAGTAAAGAGTGCATAAGCATTCACATGTCTGTCTCTTCATTGGACTTCCACTACTCAAGGTGTCAAGAAACCAGTCATCTCAAGCACTGCAGTAAATTCAAACCTGCTGCACTAAACTGAACACTGCCAAAGGGCAGGGCAGATGAGTTCAAAACCAGTTACTATTGCATGTTTTTTCTACAGTCTGAAGTCACCTTCTCTTCAGCTTGTCATTTCTGGTGCGTTTGTACAAACTACACTATTACTTTTAGCTTGACTATCCAAACGAGAACCATCATCTACGCAGATTATTTTTTTTACCTGACAGTTGACTGTATAACTCCCTACCACCAGCAGGCACAAGAATTAGTAAAAATAAAGCCATACACAGTAGTTAATGTAGCAAATGTTATCCCACCCATCTCTTCTACCTAAAGGTTTTCAGATGATTGCTGGTCACACTAAGCAAGCTTTTGCCTCCGTCCTCAAAACATTAACCACCCCCATGGTTGCTAGTCTTTATTCTTCACTTACACATTCCACTGAAACTACCCTGGTATCTCAACTTAAAATGATTTTGCATAAACTGAAGTTTTTTGAAAGATTATACACTACACTTATGGAGTGATTAAGCCCCCTCCACTGCCACATTTATGCATGTCATGCAATGAAACTACTGTCCAGAGGTGGACTTTTCCCCCCTGCCAACAGCTTAGTCATTTCAAACATGCTTTTAATCAAAGTAATAAAGAAACTATTCTTCAGTTCATTCCTTTCACAGCAGCCTTCATATGACATTATGAGACTCTACACATCCCTTAATTAGAATGATGATAGAATAGGCACACTGCAACTTTTCCATCCTAGAAAAATAAGCCTTTTGGTGCAGATACAAATATTTTGTCCTTCCTATCAAGCTGGTATTCATTTTGGAGCAGGAATCTGTGCAAGCAACCACTCTGGAGAAGTTCAAGTTTTTATGACACCCATCACTGGTCATTAAAAAAGGCAATCCCCAAACAACTCCTGGCTTCCTCAAAATAAGATTCCAGCAAGGAAGCAGGGTAGAGCACAAAAAAATGCCCTATGAACAACAGCAGTAACAGCACGATTCCTGTCTGCTATAAATGGTGTCCCATCACCTTTCAGCAAGTTAATTCCATTTACTGTGCTTCACAGCCTATAAACTACATGGAGATTCTGTAATAAGGAAATCTCTTGGCAGTTTCAGACCTAACAAGGTATGGAAATAAACAACAAAGTTGGGGCAAGGGAAAGATAAATCCATTTCCATTTTCCCTTTTTCTCAGCGAGCTTCAACATCCAGCCAAGAAGACCGTTATCTGTAAAAGCAGCAAGGGGACACCAGATTAAAATCGTGCGAGTTGTTGAGGGTGCCCACAGCGCTCCCAGAGAGGCCAAGAGGCACGGAGGAGCTCGGACGAGAGACCAGGGACGGGCCCCAGGGCGAAAACGCCACCTGCGGAGGCAGGACGGGCATACGGGACAGGGAAAGAAACGGGAGAGAAACAGCCGCCCCGGAAATACCCTGCGCTACTCCCGCCGACTTGCACGTTGAGGGCGGCCGCCGCGGCCCCTTCTCACGCCCTCGTCCCGCAGGCCGTCTCCGCCTTTGCCCACAGCAAGGGCCCGAGGCCGCCGCTATCCCCAGGGAGGCGAAGCCGCACCGGGAGAGCGGATCGCGAACAATATCCCCACCGACGCCCCCCCACCGCCACCAACCACCGCACTCGCCCAGAGCTGCCGCCGCCACAGCTTTCCCTCGCTCTGCCCCGCCTAGCCAATCACCAAGCGGCCAGGGTGGGCACAGGCATAATTGACAGGCAACGCTAGCCAATCATAGCAAGGGAAGGAGCAGTGCCCGGCAAACGAGCTTTTTTAAAAGAGGCGACCGTTGGAAGAATACTGTCGGTGCGTGTGGCGGGGTGGGGGACGGGGGCTGTTGGAAGGTCGCGTGCTGGCGGCGCCGCTGCCTCAGAGCCCCTCCTGAAGGAGGTTTGCTGGCTGCCCGCCCGCCGCCGCCGCCCTCCTCCTTCCGAAAGGAGCGCCATTTCTTAGGCTCGCCATTAGCTCTTAAAAACTTGGCCACTATATTTTGTATCTTTTTGGCTTGTATCCGCTCGTAAAGGGTGCATTTGGGCCTTTAGAACATGCTCCAGTGTGTGCTTGTGCTTCAGGGAGCACTCACGCTTGTGCAGGTCCATGTGGAGCAGTAATACTTAAGTGAAATAGGCCTGTCTTCAATCCCTGCTGTTCTAGTTAGTATTTCAGGCTCTTAGAAATGAACCACGTTAGCTTAACAACAGCCATTAGCACTTCTCAAGCCAATTGGGCTGGAGGACTTGTGGTTTTAGCAGGCTCCTGAACTCCCATCAAAACCACTTAGGGGTCACAGCTGTTGGGCTGCTGTGTGGCACTCTGATGGGCCTGTGTCAAACGCACTGGGGTCAATAAAGAGTATGGCATTAGTTTGAGAGTTCTTCAGCTTGTTACCAAAATGTGGCCCATTTCCCCCCCCATTTCTAGCAAATGAAAGTCTCTCCAAGCCAAAATACTTTAACCAAAGACTCCTTCCTTTCCCTTTTCCTAAGATTTAAATGCTCAACTGTACTGACTCGTAAGGCAGAGAATCGCAGAAACTTTACCTTGGGGACATGCAAATTCATCTTTATTATTAATATGTTACAGGGCTTTTAGCAATCTAGTTTTAAATATGTACTTCCATAAAATTGTCACAATATCATAATAGACATTTACCTATTAAAGTTTGCTTATATTTCAAAGAGAAGGCTTATTACCCTTTTATTAATAATGGCATGATACACTACTAATGTATTTTACAAATTATATGTTTCTATTTAAAAGTTCTGAATGGCCAGCATACCAAAGCTATTGCCTTCGAGGTTAAATTTTATTACCTTTTCATTTCAGGTGCCTGCTTGTTTTTTGACCACATCTAAATCAACCACAAAGCCTCTAATAGGAATGAATTTGGGGTATATTAAGTTAAACAAAGTTTGGGGCTTTTTGACTGCAGTTCTGTGTCCCTGTTACCTTGGAAACTGCTTGCTCCCTGGCAAAGAGCTCCATGCGTCTCAGTTGTTATTGCTGGTGGGAAATACTGAAAGAATGCGGACAATCTTTTCTAAGTGAAGAAAAAAAAAAAGAACAAACCCACAACTCCTCAGCATTTTCTTTGCGTTTCGTGTAAGTGACATCTTACTGGATGGGTTACTATGAACAGCCATTTCTGGAGTACAACTGACTGCTGGAGCTGAACAGCGGCTCAGCTGGAAACATTAACCCATTCCAGCACTTAACAGCAGAAGGTCTTAAGGAAAACATACAAAGTTGTCGTCAGGTTTTTCACTTTACGACATGACAGGAATAAAAGAGAAAACCAAAATAACCAAAAAGTATTCAACAGCTGCATTATCATCACTTATTAAACATCAAAGACAGACATAGGAACTAAAGACTTACTTGGTTTTCTTGCTGACCCCTGCCACTCTAAAAGACATTAATGATCCTTTTCTTCCTTTGTTCCCCATGCACTAATTGGGTATCAGAGTTCTCACTAACCCCCTGCCCACAGGTGCTAGCTGCTTTTTTCTCTCTGACAGTCTAATTGTTCAGTATAATTAAGTTTTACTAAGGACAACTGTTTCTATCCTGTATTTGTCTTGGATTTTGCTGTAATTCGTGATAAAAGTCTGAGATTAATATTTCTTTTCTAATAAGATTTACAGGGGAAATATAATATTTGTATTCAATCAAGAAGTATATCTGATAACTTCAGGCCTTCAAAAAAAGAGTTTGCACACCTGAAAGCTTCTCATGGCTAAACCAAAACTATTTTTTCACCTCAGCACTCTCTGAAACATTGCTTTTCTTGTATTACAACAAGCAGAACCCTCACCAAGCAAACCCTTCAGTCAGTCTCCCATTTTAAAAAGTTAGACTTAGTTACTTTTCACCTTGAACACAATGTGTAATTCTATGAAGTTGGAACAGTCATAGGGGATAAGCTGCCCCTCTCCTCCTCCAGGTAGGCACTTCCCCCAGTGAATTCCACCTTGTTTTATTTTCCTTCGTGTTCTCTCACATAGCACTTGATTGCATTGGGCATTTGAAAGACGTATCTCACTCATTTATCGGTAGCCATCATCTGGATAAGCGTTGTAATAGGAGGACAAATAACATTTTAATTCCCTTTTCTAGGAGTGACGACTGTTCACAGCAAAGGGACAGTTTTCACAGTTGTGATTTCTTTCTCGCTCCCCATACCTATATAAGTACTGCTCATCCGCATTAATGCCATATTTTAATTCACTTATTTTTAGTGAAGATTTACTAAAGGATAGGAAAGAAAACCAGGCCCAGAACAATGTTTGTTGTTTATCACGGTATTTAGTATTTTACTGCTTTATTGAATCACTACCTTAGTAGAAAACTGTTTAACTTTTAAACCTGATAAATAGAAACCTACTTTATGATTATTTTACAAGAGTTACAGCCTCATTTACAAAACGCATTTGGCACAAATTCTGGTTAGAAAATTATTTTAAATTGCAAATAATATGCTATTTGCCCTAAAGAGATATATAGTTCCTACTAACACTGAGTTAGTTTCCTCACGAATGTCTTTCTGAAGCTGTCACAAATCTGATGGATGAGGAATGAGAGCAGAGTCCTGCCAAGATTATGACATTTATTCCTTTGGCTAAATTTGAAAATGTGAAAGAGGTCCTTTTCCTACATGTTTTATTTTATAGCACTGCACTAGACAGTTGCTTTTCTTTTCCTTCAAAGTTATTTTAGGTAGCTGCAACACAGAAGTCCTTGATGTTTTTTAACTTCTGTTTCACTAGAACACTAGCAAGCCCCAGCATATATATTCCTGGAGTGGGCTATTACTGCAGTTGTAATATACTTTAATAGAAGTGTAAGCTTTTTTGGTCAGTGTAAATTTTACCACGGCCTGGAGCAGGAAAAGAGGGTACATAGTATTTCTGCACTCTGACAGGTTTGATATGTAGGGTAGTGGAAATACTTTAAAAGGAAGCAGACGTCCTTTGAAGTTTAGACAAAGGTCTCTGTAGGAAACCTAGACATAAAATGATTGTAAATCTGATTATAGTAAGCTGTCTAGAAAGACTTAATTTCAGTCAATCAGTCCATTTTATTTTGGGTCTCATTTTATCAAGCAGCTGCGATGCCTGTTTAGTAGGATCCTCCTAACAAGACATCCTATAGCCTAAAGGGTATTTTTCTCAAAAGTTGCTGGTTGCTCTCGTTCAGCTTTTTGCCTCAAAAGAGCTAGAATCTTTTTAAATTATAAAATTACAAAATCTGATATTGATGGAATAAGCATTTGGGGGAACAGAATATTAATTGTAGAGAAAACATCATACAGAATTGTTGTGTTTTTTTTTTTTTTAAACCTCTGAGACGCACATGCCACATGATTTTAACATGCAGATATGCAATGAGTAGGAAAAAATGGATCCTGAAGCATGTTCTGTCTTCACTTAGATATGAATATCAACAATTTCGCTGATGTAAACTGAATTAAATCAACTTTAAGCCAATATTGCTGAGTGCAGAGTGATGTAAAATGTGGATAACTAAGTGTATAAAATCTCTTCGCTCGTTTTTCCCCTTGTTACCTCCAGAACTATTGCTTTCTTCTGTCTCTGTATCTCTGTCTAAAAACCTGGACGCTGTGTGACATAGCCATACCTTTAATCACCAGGCGAACCAGCAGTTTTCTGGCAACACAGCTAACCCCCAGAGGTAAGGAGCAGAGGGGACTGCTGAAAAAAGTAACACTACAAAGGGTTGGTGGAAGAAGAGGTGAATGTCAGGAAACAGAAGGGAAGAAAGAGCAGGAAGGAGGGAAGGGCCAGGGGAGATAGAAAGTCCTGTCCTGCAGTACTGTGGTCTTCTGATGCTCCTCTGGTACAGAATACTTTCCCTTCTGCTTTTTAGGCAGACGTTTTAAATTAATTCTGTAATGGCAATATATCCTCCGCACATCTGTACAGCAGCAATTAAAGAGGTTTGGAGTTTTTAGTGTTTGTGAAAGTGGCTACTGCCCCAAGAACCTTGAAACCAAGATTTTCTTTCCACAAGGATGTGAACACCAAGAGCTACAGAGCAGGCTTCCTGTTGTCACACAGCTGGTGTCCCAGTCCTCAGCGGAGGGCTCAGAAAGATCAGAGACAGTCCCCTTTCAGTCACTGCTCAGTTTTTTGTTTCTCTGCAAATATTGTCAGAAAACAATTGGATTTATGGTAGCTTCCCTGAAAGCCTTGGAGCATGTTTCAGCCTTGGAACCAAACAGACATCAGACATCAAACTGTAAGGTCTTTGGTCATACCTCATCTGACCTAGACATTAACTGGAAGTTTTCCAGGGAGGATAAAGATTTTTATATCACATTACCTTTTGAAGATTTAAGAGTTCTGGAAATAAATTACATTAAGTGCAACAGCAGAGAACAAGATTTAGGTTTTACTTTTCCTAGATTTAAGTATTTAAAATAGTTTAACTGTAGTCTGAAAAGTGGAAAGAGTCCACTCTTTTCTTTAGGCTGTTCATACTTGGCTTGGAATTCCAGCTTATTCTGAGAATCCTAAAAGGCATTGATTTATCAAGCTCACATCCTTTTAATTTATAATCCAGCTGCTGCGAGCTGCTAACTAGCTTTTAAGTCAGGAAACTCTGGACTGTCAATACCAATTATAGTTTAACAACTTACAATGCTTGCATGTAATTTTCTTTATATTTTTCCTGAGGCTTTAAGGATATAATGCTATGCTTGGAGACACAATTAAGAAAGTCTGAAGCAATGTAACCTGTGTTTTTGTGTGTTTCTTTCATTTATATATGTATACACACACACATATTTATATGTATTTGTATATTATACACACCTAGAATCCCATGACTTATCTTTGGGGGTTTTTATGGCATTCATTACACACCACTAATGGAATGATTTTTAAATGCTTTTCTGTATCTATCGTCTTTCCTACAAAGCCTAGTGACACAACCAAAACTGCGATGAAAACTAAAACAAGAATCACTACATTGTGGGCAACTAGAAACAAAATCAGTGTTATGCAGTTTAACTGTGCCTTCCTGATTTCTGGTTGGATGTTACAACGGTGAAACAGGAATTCAAAATCGACATTTCTAAGCCTACTGAGCAGGTATGTCAACTTAGAAAATATCTGATTTCCCCGTTCTTTAAATGCGAGTTTCATAGTTGACTTCCCAGTTTGCTGAGGCAGTGCATTTTCCTGAATGTTAGAGAGCCACTAGGTGGGAGTATGTTATCTTAAAAGAAGGTTTGTCAAACCTGGCTGTTTTTCTTTTGAGGGAGCTCTGCACCTCCCGTTTCCCAGCACCCAGGAGATGCTGCAACACTGTCCACACCATGCCGAGTTGGTGACCGATTTGGGATTTTTTGATGCTCGTGTCCACACTGGATGATGGGGAGACACCATTCGCCTTCCTGTGCCTTCCACCCAGGAGGACTCGAGCAGGGGCAAGGAAGGCAAAGGCTCACTAGAAGCACCACCCTTCAAAAAGTGGATCTTTTACCCAAACAAGAAGCACAAGCGCTCTGCATAAGCCAGTTACATCAAAAGCCCCAAGGACCTAGGTTAAAATAGATTCAGAGGATCACCTTGGTAATGTAAAAGCTAATAATGAAAAAAAAAAAAAAAGCTCTGTTAAAATATATCAAAAGCCAGGCATTTGCCAGAGAGAAAACTGACAGATGATATAGAAAGGGCCTTTTGAGGAACTAGCATATGAGGGCAGGGGCAGGAGGCGGGGGCGGAATTGTGGCAATATTCAACACAAAAGTGGTAGAGAAAGTTTTCAAAGTAAGCCAATTCTTTTTTACAGGCAATGGAGCCTCACATTAATCCTAAACTGACAGGTCAATACAATAAAAGGCGTTTTAGGACAGATGAGTAAACTCAAACTAACAAACTGGCAAGGCTGAGTGTAATCAAGTCTAAAGAAACTCCAGGATGATGTTGTTGGTCTGAAAGGTGTAATGTGTAACAAATTCCTGAGGGCAGCCATGGTACTGGAAGGGTGGTGCCAAATGAGCCACTTTCCAAATAATTACAGCACAGATTTTTGGAAACTGCAAGAACTCTGACTTCCACATCAGGAATATCTGAGTTGTAAGACTGTAAGTGGAAAAATGAATACAAAATGATTATTCATTGTTCCCTGTAGTACAAGAATGGGAGAGACAGCTAATGAAGTCATCAGGCAGCCAATTTAAAATAAAGTGCTTTTTCATATATCATAATTAATCTTGCCATAGAACCTTGCAGAGGCCAGACAGATAAGCTAAAAAAGGAGTAAGTGAAGTTCACATAGGGTAAGAGTGTTAAACATGATGAAATTAATGCAAGCTTTAAAGCTGTAAGTTTGTGACTTGTTGCTTATGGAAACCTTTGAGAATACATCAGGACTCTGTCTGCACCCGTACCCTGTCCCCATGTGCTCACTGTTGCTTGTTGGTGGAGAATCATACAGGGCTAAACTGACCTTTGGGTATTGCCAAGTTCATTCCTGCATTCCTGTGATGCTGAAAAATTCGGCCTTCCATCTGTAAGCTCAAGGCTCTCAAAGGAAGATAAGTTGTTAACAGTGTCTGGTTGTCTTGCTGGAGCTCTGGACTGAGAGTCCAGTTTTTCTAAAAATTAATGGGAGTAGTTGTGTTCACAGAAAAAGATCTCAGAAGCCAGATGAAGAGTGCGTTGTCTAGACCAGCAAAAAAACTAGGGAGAAACACTGGTGGCAGCACAGAAGCAACCATCTGTAGGCAGCTATCTGAATAGATTTGAAAAAAAATACAAAAAAAAGAAAAAAGCTGTACAGTTCATGACCTGTAAGCTTCTTCAAATCATAATTCAGTGTAAAGTTCATAATGATCGGGGGTTCATTTCTGAACATAGTTATTAAATTTCCACAGGTACAGGATGTTGGCGAGGCCAGGGAATGGGTGGAAATACTTCATACTTTATTTTGCTCCCTATGAAGACAGTGACAAAGCTCCTGTTGATTTTATCTGGAAGAAACGTAACCCAATGATGCTGCTGCAGAGAAGAAGCTGGGAGTACTATGTACTCAATAGTAGATGTGGTGAATTACTGAGAACCTGTCCTAATGGGATAATTTTTAAATACGCAGTGCTAGTGAAGTGATTTAAGTAACTTCTCTTACCTTTTTTATTAGGATCAAGTGGGTTTTGTATAAACAGCTGTCTTGCTCACATCCCACGTTCCCTTCCTGCTCAATTATACAGTGAGCTCACAATTTATGTCACAAATCCAGTGTCTTTCCCATATGAACAGACTGTTGTTGCAGGCACAGATTTGTATTTAATTGCAGGATTGAGTACTGTCTGTAAGACAGCTTTTAACACAAACATTCCCCAAACTGAAAAATGCAAACTAGAAAGTTACTGAGGGAAAGTAATTTCTGTAACTGGTTTGGGTGGATATTTTCAGTTTGCTTTTTAAAAAAAACACTTTGCAAGTCATAAAAACCTCATTATAATTTAAAACACATTTCATGACTATGCATCAGGTCTATTGCCTGTGCAATTCTCAATGCTTTAACAGTATTAGGGTTACTGGAATTGCTCAAAGGCATCAGAAATAGAAATGCTCTGTTCCTCACTGGAATTTCAGTTCATTGGCCAAGGAGAATTACTGCTTTCTCCAGGGAAGTTTTTGAAAAGGCATTCCCAGTCTACGCCCTGTCTGTCCGTACATGATCAAATTGTCATTCTAAAATAGTTACTTGTACAACAGAGTGGTTCTTTCTTACATACAGCATGACCAAACCTACTTGCTGTCAGAAATTGGGAGTAATAACTAAAGGAAAATAAAAAGCTGTCTTTATCATGCAACTGTCAGTGCTAAATGGCTGATGTACTACTGCATGAAGAGATGTTACTTTTGCCTCTATTTGTCAGGGCCACATCCTAGTTTATTACACATTTGCGTTTCCAGGGGAGCTGAGTTTTGTGCATGTCCTGAGCTTGATGAAAGACTGAGAAAGGGACGTGGCAACATGACTGTGGGTATCACAGGCTACATCTTCATGTATACTTCAGGCATTGCAGCCTTACATGCTTGGCAACCTCGGGTAATTCTCGGCCCTGAGTGAGGCCTTCAGGCTCCTCTTCCAAAGCCAGGGAAGAGTTCGGTATGTTGGGAAGGACTCCTTAGGAACCAGCAAAGCTGGAACGTGTGTAAAGTAACCCATGAATAAAACGAGGCTTGGGATAGAATTTAAAGTTAGGGGCATGTCTGCATGATTCAGAGCTTTTGCTTCAGGTGAGTTTGGTACGACCACAAAACAGGACAGGATCATGAGGTGCTATCTGGTCAGGCTCCAAAAGTGAGAGACCTGTGATAGCATGGTGCTGAACCAAACAGCCTTCTTCCCCTTGGGCTAAATGCAGTCCTACATTTTTCACAGCTATGCTGTTTCTGGTTCTGGAGGCACCCAGGTCATCCTCAGCTCCAGGCTACTCCTACAGGGCACCACCACGTTGTTCAGACAGACCCTAAATGAATGTGGTTGCAACCAGGTGCCTCCCTCCTCCTAGGCATTCACTTGGAGCTACGTACAATCTTGTCTGCAAACAGGAATAGCAAATGCTCGTCTGTTTAATATCTAACTCCAATCTTTCCACCAGGGGTGCAGGAGACCTCTCATTATCTTCACACCCACATTTCTTCACTTCTGATCAAAATTAATTACTAACTTTTTACCTACTGTGTGGCAGTAGCAGATCCACCCCTCCCTGTGTTTCTGTGCAGTGCTACATGGAAATGTGCAGGTACTTTCTGCAAAATTGCAAGGAACACAGGTGCAAATCTGGGTCGCGTCTAAGACTATGCAGAAGCAGAAGATAAGGTGGCTTGGCAAGTTTAGCAGAGCATAACTGTTCATTGGCATGTATTCTTAATTATGTAAAATAGTATACCTCCCTAGCCTCACAGAAAACTCTGGTTTCACACACAGGGAAGTTGCCTTCTGGTAAGGAACTCACATGTTATTTATTTGGTATGTCCAGTGGAAGGAACCCACAACCTCATGCAAATATTAAACAAGTCTTGCAGCTGGCCAGAAAACAGATGATTATTGTCATAGTTATAGAAATGGGAAAGAATTAGAGAAACCAAAGGGAAAAGTTGGAGAGGTGTCTGCTTTAACTAAAATAACGCTGCAGCAAAGCGTTGATCTAACCTGACAGTCTCTCCCTTACCTAAAGTTTTCTGAATGGCTCTAGTTTGTGGTGTGTCAAAGTCAGGAATGTTCCAATTAGGGTTTAGAAACCCTGGCTGCATCTAGGGATCTGGTTCCCACTCACAACCTCACTGGGCCACATAGACCATGAGAAGTGACACCCTCCTTGGAGGGGGCAAATTTGTGGAGCCCAAATAGAGCCTGTTGCAACACAGAGTGGCCAGAGTGCCATTTTCTCGTCTAACTCCAAGGCACAGGTGTTGCCTGACTTGATAAAAAAATTCAATAATCACTCTTCTAACCATGAGATAAAATTAGAAAAGGTGTGAAGGGTAGCCACCTCGTAGCCTTATCCAAAGTCTGGTGAATCTCCTGCACAATGGTCTGAGGTCATAGAATTATTGAATCCTTTAGGTTGGAAAAGACCTTTAAGATCACCAAGTCCAACCATTAACCTAGCACGGCCAAGTCTCCCAAATCCCCAGAAACACTGTAAGCATCACATTTTTGCACCCTCTATAAAATTGTATTGATATTTCTATTCAAAGCGCTGCTCAATCAGGAGGGGACTCAAGGTTTTGGGTAACAAATGGGGATGCCCACCCTAAAACACTGGCCAGGTTAATCAGCTAAACAAGGTCACAGAATAGGTTTGTGTATTTGTACATGGTCATCCATACTTCTGTTTGCACAATCCCAGATGCAGCCCCTGGTGCTCTCTTGGAGCATGCTGTGGGACAAGGCAGGCCAGGGACCACCACCCGCAGCCGCTAGAAGCGAAGCTATGCTGTACCAGTAAGGGAGTTGAGCTCCAACATGAGCCACAGTGTACCACCACATAGTCAAAAGATAGACGCCAGCCCGTTTGATTTAATAGATTAGGTTACAGGAATGGTGTACCTCTCAATCGAAGGGAAGGCAAGTTAGTCTGTTTAATCTCAGCCCTAACATGCAACCCCATCTCAGGTCCCCTAAACTCCAGCTGGGGACAGGAGAGCAGACACATCACTGTACCCAGCTAAGCCAACTGGGTCTTCACAGGCACGCACCTCTGCGTTCACTGACTGGTTCTTCAGCACACTTAACGCGCCCTGCCTTTGCAAGTAAGAGAAACCTATGTTATCTACCTCCCGCACTTTCATTGCCTTGTTTAGACCAAGCACCTAGCTGTAGGTGGTGTGATGTAGTTGTAGGGGCCTATGCAGCTGATTTGCTCCAAATCACACTGTCACAGAGCAGCCAGTGACTCTTCTCCCATTTGCAGGTATGCTATAGAGAAGAGGCAATTACTAAAACAAGGTCACAGGGCTAAATAGATTTCCTTAATGAACACAGAAAACATTAAAAAGCTACAGACCATCTCACAGAAAGGTTTCTACCCTGTGAGACACAGTGACTGTAAATCACCAGGTTTGTCACAGGCAGAACTGCGGTACTGCAGCCAAGGTAATTCTGATTTAAGCCTCCTGAAGGTCACGCCCCTTCCCCCCCTTCTCCTGCAGTCTCTGACCACTCAGGACCATATGCTAAACGTTCCCCTGGTTTCAGAAGCGAAGCTCTGCCACAAAACACAGCCCAGAATCGTTTTTTAAGAACTTATGTCAAAAATTAGCCCCCAGGTACTTTTAGTGATATATTCCTACAGCAGAGGAGATAATTTACTTTACCAGCACAGCTTTCTGAAAAATTTCTGTAAAGCTTACAGGAGAGTGCAATGCACCTCAGCAGATAGCCTCAAAACTAGTAAGCCTTTGGATCTCCATTTCCCACCAGTAAACCCATTTGTGACAGTTCAGTGCTCAGAGGGACCAGATCCTAAGCTATTACAAAGCATAAGGAGCAAATGGCTCCTGGAGTCACCTGAGAACTTTTTTAAAAAAAAAAATCAGCAGAGAAAGGAGATACTAAGTAATGACTGTCTAACACAGTTCTGTATCACTCAGTGGTGTGTGGCGCTTTATTTAAT